>NC_057344.1:69338844-69679344 GCF_016509475.1 Prionailurus bengalensis | reverse complement strand
ACTGCCCTTTGTTTATCAAACTCTCCTACAAATAGATTATCCAGGGACAATTCACCTCATTCAAAAATAAAGAATACTAAAAAGAAAGAAAGAAAAATACACAAGATCTATTTTTTAAAGGAGGAAAATAAAACAGTAAATAAAAGTTGTAGTCAAATATAGTGTACTAAGTATGAAAAGCATAATGAAGCAAGGGCCTCTTTAAAACAGAACCAAAAATAAGAGATATGAGAATTCAGAGGTCATGGAAAAATAACAATAGAAGATGGAAAATCAGCCCGATGAGCTCAAGAAAGAAGTACAAGGGCAAAAAGAGTCATCACAGAAATGACAAGCACATAAGCAGCAGCACAAAAATAAACACACGGAAAGCACAATAAGAAACACAGAGCACAGTTACATAATATGGACTAATAAGATGAAAAAAGATTTTAAAACTTTAGAAAGGAAATGGTGCTTTAGGAAAATAGGTAAAGGGGATCCAACATTTGCATACATCATGTTACCAAAGAGTAAAATCAAAGGACTAGAAAAAAATAAGTAAGATATAAATTAAGGAAATGTCCCAGAAAGTTTCCAAACAAAAAAATGGAACCAGATTAATAAATCATCATCATCATCATCATCATCATCATCATCATCATCCACATTTATGTTTCACATGTAGTACCTATCTCATTTAATCCTGAGATAGGCAGGCTGTGCTATTATAGACACTATTGTCATCTGCATTATGATTGTAATGAAACAGAGTTAAAGAAAATTGGAATCTAAGCAAAATGATCAGGTAACCTCCATAGTAAAAATTCTGACTAGCTCTTACTTCTCTAGAGAAAACATTTATTGTTGGAAGACAATAAAACAACACCCACAAAGCCCTCAAACAAAGAAAGTATAACTTAAGAATTTCATATACAGCCAAACTGTCACTCAAGCACAAAGGCCACCAAAAAATACGTTATATTAAAACTCAGAACATAATTTACATAAATTTTTACTTAAGAAACTACTAGAAGAGTGGCGCCCGGGTGGCTCAGTCAGCTAAGCATCTGACTCTTGATTTCAACTCAGGACGCCATCTCACACTTTGAGTTGGATCCCCACATCAAGGACTCTGAACGCAAGGCCTGCTTGGGATTCTCTCTCCTCCTCTCTCTTTGCCCTTCCTCCACACTCTCCATCTGTCTCTCAAAAAAAAAATAAATAAATAAGTAAACTTAAAGAAAGAAGATAAACTTTACTAGAAGATAAACTTCAGCCAAATCAGTAATAAATAAATGACTACAAAAAGATTGGCATTCAGTATTGTTTCCACCTAATTATAAGAACAAGAACAAAAAACAAACATATTTAATCTGCATTGCCAAATCCTAGTCAGAAGATAAATGAAAATCTGGAAGAAAATGTCAGTTCTTTTGGATAAATACTTAGGAGTAGAATTAGCACATCGTAAAATAAATTTATGATTAATTTTTAAGGAACTACCTAACTGTTGGAGGAGGTCATTGAGAAGACATGACTTTCTGGTTGATCTGCAAAGCTGGACCCAGCCATTGGGAGTCTTTATCTCTTCGCCTGTTGGAATATATGTTCTATTCATCATTCCCACACTAGGTGCCATGTCAAGAATGCAGCCTTTTGAAGGGGTAATGTGTTGTTGAGACCATCTGTACCTGAACGTGGTGAAGGCCTTTATATAAATTTTTAAAACCTGATCGGACAACGCAGAGATCTTCTCATCTTACAGTGGCCCAAGACAAGCTTAATGTTTAAGTGCCCTTGCTTCTTAAAACTGCCACTTACTGGGGCACCTCGGTGGCTCAGTTGGTTAAGCGACTGACTTTGGCTCAGGTCATCATCTCACGGTTCGTGAGTTCAAACCCCTCGAAGAGCTTTGTGCTGACAGCTCAGAGCCTACGGCCTGCTTCTGATTTTGTGTCTCCTCTCTCTCTGCCCCTCCCCCTCTCTCAAAAATAAACATTTAAAAATAAAAATAAAATAATAATAATAAAAACCTGCCACCTGCCAATCTGAAGGGGTCTGCCTCTTTCTTTGGTCTCTCCTTGCCCTCTGTGTACAGAGGCCAGTTTCAGAGTTCACCTGGGGAACTCCTGAGGTTACAAACCAACAGTAACAGATTTCCAAAGTGAAAGCTCCTGTTGTGCCACCTCATCACTAATATTTGGTATTATTGGTCTTTTTTTTTTAATGTTTATTTATTTTTGAGAGAGAGAGTGAGAGAGAGAGCGCGCGTGCAGTGGAGGGGCAGAGAGAGAGGGAGACACAGAATCTGTAGTAGGCTCCAGGCTCTGAGCTGTCAGCGCAGAGCCCGATGTGGCGCTCAAACTCACAAACCACGAGATCACGACCTGAGCCAAAGTCAGAAGCTTAACCCACTGAGCCACCCAGGCACCCCTTACTAATCTTTTTAATTTTAGCCATTCCAGTGGGGTTAAAGTGGCAATTCATAGTGTACTTAATTTGCATTTCGCTGTTAACTAATGACATTGAGTATGTCTTCTTTTGATTATTATCCACTTGGAGCTTCTTCAGTGAGATATGTATTCAATAGTTTTGCTCCTTTTCATTAGGCTCTTTTTTTATTGTTGGGATGTTGCTCTTAATACATTAATTTCAGTGAGGTAAATTTCTTAATTTTCTTTCTATTGCACTTAGTGGATTTATTGTCCTCCTGAGAAATCTTTGCCTGCTCCAAGATCGTGAAGGTAATGTGGAGGTTTTGTTCTTATGGAAGAAGTTTTTTCCTCTAGAAACTTTATGATTTTAGTTTTTATGTTAGGTCCATGCTTCACCCAAATTAATTTTCAGTGCATTGTCATAGGAGTGTCAGGGCCCATTTTTCTCCCACATATTCACCAACTATTCCAGCCCTGTTTGTTGAAAAGACTGTTTTTACCCAGTGAATTGAGTTGAATTGAATTGAATTGGTAACCTTTTCAAAAATCGATTGGTGTGGATCTCCTGTTCTGTTCCATTGATCTATTTATCTATCTTTACATCAGTACCACTCTGTCTTGATTACTGTAGCTCTTTAGTAATCCTTGAAATCACATGGTGAAAGTACTCTTTGTTCTTGTCTTCTAATACTCTTAGAGAAAATTGATGATTCAAAGAGGGAAACAATTGTTTTGACTTGTATATGAGATACCCACAATCATTTTGTTGACTACATTTTCTTATTTTGTGTATTCCTGATGCCCTGGCATCTGGGGCATTGCTAACTAAGGAGGAACTGTCCATCCCAGGGTTAGCTAATTCCCTGAGATAGTAAAGTATTTGCCTGGGGGCACGTCTTTGTTATGCCACCCAACCAAACCCTCATCTGTCTCATTTTATTGGGCTCCTCAAGTCTGAGAACCACTATCCCCAACCTAATCAACCCAGAGCCAATTACTAGACAACTAGGAATCACCTAAGAGCCCAGAGCCCACCCAAATTATTCAAACTTGCTGAATTTGTTTACCTTGTCTCATCTGGTCCCTCCCAGAAAAGCCAGAAAAAAAGGGCCTATCCAGTTGCTTCTCTCTCTCTCTCTCTCTCTCTCTCTCTCTCTCTCTCAGCCTGCTCATATTGTCTGTGCTTTCTTGTGTGGCCCTATAGGTATGACATGCCCCCTGTTTCTAGGTGATTGTGAGTATAATAAAAACTTTTCACACATAACCAATACTATGGTTCATTGTTTTTTAATTTTATATTAATTTGATAGTTGAAATTGACTTATCTAAGCGCTTTCCTTACTTATCTAAGCACTTTATAGTTCCCTCTTTATTTTTGGTGTATTGTATTTCTTTATTGCAAAATTATTTTAATGTTTTTGTTTATTATTTTATTATGCTTTTGTACTGCTTTTCTTTTTACCTCAGACTGAGAATGCCCAGAGCATTCCTGGACTCTCTCAAATGGTTTCAGAATTCAAACTTGTTGGCATTACAGTAAGTAGTGTAACATGGCAGAAATTTTGTGTATTTGGAAAGCAGATGGAGATGCAGGTAGAAACCAATATGTGAAAGATCACATAGTATGTGCACAGGAAATTGCATGTGGAGAGTACTGATGTGAACGCTGAGGTGTGGGGGGTGTGTGTATATATATATATATATATATACATATATATATATATATATATATATATATATATATACATACATACATATACCACATCTTCTTTATTTATCAGTCGATGGACATTTGGTCTTTCCATACTCTGGCTATTGTCAATAGTGCTGCCATAAACATTAGGGTGCGTGTGACCCTTTGAATAAGCATTTTTGTGTCCTTTGGATAAATACCTAGAGATGTAATTACGGGGTCACAGGGTAGTTCTATTTTTAATTTTTTGAGGAAACTTCATACTGTTTTCCAGAGTGGCTGCATTCCCCAGCTTGCATTCCCACCAGCAGTGCAAGAGGGTTCCCCTTTCTCCACATCCTCACCATCTGTTGTTGCTTGAGTTGTTAATTTTAGCCATTCTGATAGGTGTGAGGTGGTATCTCACAGTGGTTTTGATTTGTATTTCCCTGATGATGAGTGATGTTGAGCATTTTTTCATGTGTCTTTAGCCCTCTGGATGTCTTCTTTGGAAAAATGTCTATTTGTGTCTTTTGCCCATTTCTTCACTGGATAATTTGTTTTTTGGGTGTTGATTTTGATAGTTCTTTATAAATTTTGGATACTAACCCTTTGTCTGATATGTCATTTGCAAATATCTTCTCCCATTCCATCAATTGCCTTTTAGTTTTGCTGATTGTTTCCTTAGCTGTGCAGAAGCTTTTTATCTTGATGAGGTCCCAATAGTTCATTTATGCTTTTGTTTCACTTGCCTCCGGAGACATGTCAAGAAGTTGCGGTGGCCGAAATCAAAGAGGTTGTTGCCTGTTTTCTTCTCTAGAATTTTTATGGCTTCCTGTCTTATGTTTAGGTCTTTCAACCATTTTGAGTTTATTTTTGTGTATGGTGTAATAAAGAGGCCCAGGTTCATTCTTCTGCATGTCGCTGTCCAGTTTTCCCAGTACCATTTGCTGAAGAGACTGCCTTTATTCCATTGGATACTCTTTCCTATTTTGTCAAAGATCAGTTACCCATACATTTGTGGGCCCATTTCTGTGTTTGCTATTCTGTTCCATGGATATATGTGTCCATTTTTGTGTCAGTACCATACTGTCTTGATGATTGTAGCTTTGTAATTCAGCTTGAAGTCCAGAATTGTGATGCCTCCAGGTTTGTCTTGCTTTTTCAGCATTGCTTTGGCTATTTGGGGTCTTTCTGGTTTTATATAAATTTTAGAATTGTTTGTTCTAGCTCTATGAAAAATGCTGGTGGTATTTTGATAAGGATTACATTAATATGTAGATTGCTTTGGGTAGTATAGTCATTTTAACAATATTTGTTCTTCCTATCCAGGAGCATGAAATGTTTTTCCATTTTTGGCATCTTCTTCAATTTCTTTCATAAACTTTCTATAGTTTTCAGTGTATAGATTTGTATTAAGTTCATTCCTAGGTATTTTATGGTTTTGGCATATTGTAAATGGGATCAATTCCTTGATTTCTCTTTCTGCTGCTTCATTATTGCTGTATAGAAACGCAACTTGTTTCTGTACATTGATTTTATATCCTGTGACTTTGCTGAATTCATGTATCAGTTCTATCAGATTTTTGGAGGAGTCTTTCGGGTTTTCCATGTGGAGTATCATGTCTCTGCAAAGAGTAAAATCTGACTTCCTCCTTTCTGATTTGGATGTATTTTATTTCTTTGTGTTGTCTGATTGCTGAGGCTAGGACTTCCAGTACTATGTGGCATAAGAGTGGTGAGAGTGGACATCTTTGTCATGTTCCTAACCTTAGGGCAAAAGCTCTCAGTTTTTCCCCATTGAGGATGATATTAGCTGTGGGTCTTTTGTATATGGCTTTTATGATTTTGAGGTATGATCCTTCTATCACTACTTTCTTGAGGGTTTTATCAAGAAAGGATGCTGCATTTTGTCAAATGCTTTTTCAGTATATATTGAGAGGATCGTGTGGTTCTTATCTTTCCTTTTATTAATGTGATGTATCACATGGATTGATTTGCAGATATTGAACGAGCCCTGCATCCCAGGAATAAATTCCCTTGATCGTGGTGAATAATTCTTTAACATATTGTTGGATCCGGTCGGCTAGTATCTTGTTGAGAATTTTTGCATCCATGTTCATCAGGGAAATTGGTCTGTAGTGCTCCTTTTTAGTGGGGTCTTTGTCTGGTTATGGAACCATGGTGATGCTGGCCTCATAGAATCAGTTTGGAAGTTTTCGTTCCATTTCTATTTTTTGGAACAGCTTCAAAAGAATATGTGTTAACTCTTCTTTAAATGTTTGGCAGAATTCCCCTGGAAAGCCATCTGGCCCTGCCTGGGCTCTTGTTTATTGGGAGATTTTTTTATTACTGATTCAATTTCTTGGCTGGTTATAGGTCTATTCAAATTTTCTATTTCTTCCTGTTTCAGTTTTGGTAGTTTATATGCTTCTAGGAATTTGTCAACTTCTTCCAGATTGCCCAATTTGTTGGCATAAATTACTCATAATATTCTGTTATTATTGTTTGTATTTCTGCAGTACTGGTTGTGATCTCTCCTCTTTCACTTGTGATTTTATTTATTTGGGTCTTTCCTTTCTCTTTATGATCAATCTGGCTAGGGGGTTATCAATTTTGTCAATTCTTTCAAAGAACCAGCTCCTGGTTTCATTGATCTGTCCTACTGTTTTGTTTTGTTTTTGTTTTCGTTTTTTGTTTTTTGTTTGTTTTGATAGCATTGATTTCTGCTCTAATCTTTATTAGATTTTTTATTAGATTTATTATTTCCCTTCTTCTGCTGGTTTTGGGCTTTACTTGTTGTTCTTTTTCCATCTTTTTTAGGTGTAAGGTTAGGTTGTGTATCTGAGACCTTTCTCCCTTCTTTAGATAGGTCTGGATTGCTATGTATTTCCCTCTTATGACTGCCTTTGCTGCATCCCAGAGGTTCTGGGTTGTTGTGTTTTCATTTTCATTGGCTTCCATGTACTTTTAAATTTTCTCTTTAATTTATTGGTTAACCCATTCATTCTTTAGTCAGATGTTCTTTAATCTCTAAGTATTCATTGTATTCATTTTTTTCTTATGCTTTATTTCATAGCATTATGGTCTGAAAATATGCTTGTTATGATCTCAGTCTTTTTGTACTTGTTAAGGGCTGATTTGTGACCCAGTATGTTATCTATTCTGGAGAATGTTCCTCAAGATGCACTTGAGATGAATGTATATTCCACTGCTTTAGGGTGAAATGTTCTGAATATATCTGTTAAGTCCATCTGGTCCAGTGTGTCATTCACAGCCATTGTTTCCTTGTTGATTTTCTGCTTAGATGATCTGCCATTGCTGTAAGTGGGGTGTTGAAGTCCCCTACTATTATTGTATTATTTTTAATGAGTTTCTTTATGTTCATGATTAATTGATTTATATATTTGGGTGTTCCACATTGGGGAAATAAATATTTACAATTGTTAGAGCTTCTTGGTAGACCCCTTAGTTATTATATAATGCCCTCCTTCATTTCTTCTTACAATCTTTATTTTAAAATCTAGTTTGATACAAGTATGGCTACAGCAGCTTTCTTTTGATGACCATTAGCATGAATAGATGGTTCTCCATCCCCTTACTTTCAATCTACAGGTGTCTTTAAGTCTAAAATGGACTTGTAAGCAGCATATAGATAGGTCTTGTTTTCTTATCCATTCTAATACCTTATGTCTTTTGATTAGAGTGTTTAGTCCATTGACATTGAAAGTGAGTAGTGAAAGATATGAATTTAGCACCATTGTGTTGCCTGTTAAGTTGGTGTTTCTGATGCTGCTCTCTGGTCTTTTCTAGTCTTTGTTGATTTTGGCCTTTTTTGTTTTGTTCTGTCTTATCTCCATTCAATGGGTCCCCCTTAAAATTTCTTCCAGGGTTGGTTTAGTGTCCATAAACTTCTTTAGTTTTTGTTTGTCAGGAAAACAATTTCTCCTTCTATTTTAAATGACAGCCTTGCTAGATAAGAATTCTTGGCTGCATATTTTTTCTGATTTAGCACGTTGACTATATATCCTGCCACTGTTTTCTAGCCTGCCAAGTTTCTGTGGATAGGTCTGCTGCAAACCTGATCTGTCTTCCCTTATAGGATAAGGACTCTTTTTTTCCCCCTTGATGCTTTCATAATTCTTCCCTTGTCTGAGTATTTTGTGAATTTGACTATGATATATCTTGGTGATGGTCGGTTTTTGTTGAATCTAATGGGAGTTCTCTGAGCATCTGGATTTTGATGTCAATGTCCTTTCCAGATTAGGAGAGTTTCCCCCTATAATTTGTTCACGTAAACCTTTTGTCCCTTTTTCTCTGTCTTCATCTTCTGGGATTCCTATGTTTCTGATATTGTTCCTTTTTAATAAGTCACTGAGTTCTCTGAGTCTTGTATCATGCTCCTTTGCCTTAGTTTCCCTCTTTTTTTCTGCTTCATTATTCTCCATAATTTTGGCTTATAAATCACTGATTCATGCTCTACTTTATCCATCCTTGACATTGTGGCATCCGTTCAACATTGCATCTTGGTTATAGCATTTTTAATTTTGTCCTGACTAGGTTTTATTTCTTTTATCTCCACAGAAAGATATTCTATGCTTTTTCAACCCCAGCTAATATTCTTATTATCATGGTTCTAAATTCTAATTCAGACATTTTGCTTATATCTGTGTCAATTAAGCCTCTGGGTGTCATTTCTTCCTTTCCTTTCTTTTGGTGTGAATTCTTTTGTTTTGTCATTTTGGCAGAAGAAAAATTAATAAAGCAAAAAATTAAAAACAAAACAAAAAATCAAATAAAGAAATCTGGATCCCAGTTGTATTTTGGTCTGCTTGTTGAAAGAAGCTTGATAGAACAGAGAAAAAAAGGAAAGAAAAAAAGAATAAAAAAGGTAAGAACAAATTTAAAAATTAAAAAATTATAGAATAAAATAGAATAAAATGAAATAGAATTTAAAATTTTTTAATAAAAATAAAGTAAAAAAATAAAAAGAAAATTTTCTCTTTCTGTATCCAAGAATGAGGAAGAAAAGGAAAAAAAGAAAACAATTTAGGCAAAAATAGAAGCAAATAAAATGAACAAATAAATAAACCAGTGAACAGAATGAAACCTGAATAAAGTCATATCCAGTTTCCCCTAGAACTGGAACTATGAAGCCTTCTATAGTCCATTCACTAAGCAGGTGAATTAACTTGTGTTAGTTTTCTAGGGGATGTGCTTGGAGGGTGCAGTTGGGTGGAATTGGTGTAATGGCTCTGTTCTTCACTAGGTTGAGCTGCTTAGCTTACTGGGGTGGATCAGTGTGGTGCATATGCATGTGCACGTACATAAGCATGCACAGGAAAGATTGAAATGGCTTCACCCAGCTGCCTAGTCTCTGGCACAGGAACTTCACGCTCTCACTGATCCACAATCAAGTACTCCTCCTTTGTCTCAGGCCTCCGTCCACTCCCTGCCTCTACCCTGTCCATGTCTAAGCTGTC
This sequence comes from Prionailurus bengalensis, assembly GCF_016509475.1. Taxonomy (NCBI): domain Eukaryota; kingdom Metazoa; phylum Chordata; class Mammalia; order Carnivora; family Felidae; genus Prionailurus; species Prionailurus bengalensis. The sequence continues at coordinate 69,669,772 of NC_057344.1, read as the reverse complement.
CACTTACCAGGCAGCACCTCCCTCTAGAGTTTTATCTCAGATGGGGCTGTGTTTTAAAATCCCACACTTCAGAGACCCCTGAAGCTTGGACACGCACTGACTCTCTTGGGGGGAGGGTCTTGCTAACCAGTGCCTGGGGACGGCTTGCCTCAGAAAAATGTTCCTGTGATCATACAGCAGCAGAGGTTCTGAGATTATGATGAACCACAACACACAGCCAGGACAGGGTTTCACCACACTCTGGCCTCTGTCCCAGTACCAGCAAACATGGCTGCTCTCTGTGGTCCACTGGGACCTTTGTCTGTTGGGAGGCCATATTGTCTCTACCAAATGGGCGGGCAGGAGAACCGTTTCTCGCCATGTGGCACATGGACCCCTCAGACCCTGCTGCCTGCTCCTGGAGATTTGCCCTGCTTCCTCACCAGAGCACTTCCAGGCACTGAGTTCCAAAACTTCAGACTCTGCTCTCCACTGCTTATAGAATCCTGGTGGTATTGAAACCTCTCCTTTCTTCTCTCAATGGTTTTGGGGAACAGATTCTTTGTTCAGTCCCCTGCACATGTTTTCACTCTTTCTCTCTCTTCCTCTCCAGCTACTTTCGGGGGAGTGCTTTTCTTGCACAATCCCTGTGCACCACACTCTCCCCCCTTCCCTTTCTCTCTCTGCTCTCCACAAAATAGCTCCCTACCCTTCGTGGCTTTTCTCTCCCCCAGTTTACCTCTCTGCACCGCATACCTTTAGATTTCTGTGGCTCAAGCTATGTAGATTGTTGTGTTAATCCTCAGATCAATTTCCTAGGTGTTCAGAATGGTTTGGTGCTGATCTGGCTGCATTTCAGGATGAGACAAGCTCAGGGTCTCCATGCTGCTCTGCCTTCTTCTATTTTTGTATTATTTAGATAAATACCTAGTAGTGCAATTGCTGGCTTATAGGGTAGTTCTATTTTTAACTTTTTCAGGAACCTCCATACTATTTTCCACAGTGACTGCACCAGTTTGCATTCCCACCAGCAGTGTAGGAGTGTTCCTCTTTCCTCACCATTAAAATCCTAGAGGACAACACAGGCAATAACCTCTTTGACATTGGCCATAGCAACTTCTTACTAAATATATCTCCTGAAGCAAGGGAAACAAAAGCAATAATAAACTATTGGAATTCATCAAGATAAAAAGCTTCTGCACAGCAAAGAAAACCATCAACAAAACTAAAAGTCAACCTGTGGAATGGGAGAAGATATTTGCAAATGACTTCTCTGATAAAGGGTTAGTATCCAAAATATATAAAACTCAACACCCAGAAGAACAAATAATCCAACTAAAAAATGGGCAGAAGATACGACAGACATTTTTCCAAAGACATCCAGATGTCCAAAAGACACATGAAAAGATGCTCAACATCACTGATCATCAGGGAAATACAAATCAAAACTACAATAAGATATCACCTGACACCTGTCAAAATGGCTAACATTAATAACACAGGAAACAACAGGTGTTGGTAAGGTTAAAGTAGCTTTAAAAAAAAAAACCAATGGAGGGTGGGGCGGTATGTGAGATAGTTGGTGTGAGAAATAGGGAAAGGAATTGATTAGAATTAAGTCAGACTGCTTTTGAAGACCCAGATAAAGTAGCAATTCAAAGATGTGTAATGCAGTCAATCATTATGATTTTTTAATATTCTCTACCATAATTCAGCCATCGGGAGTTAAAATGAAGAAACTAGGAAAGTAAGCTTCAGATTAAAATGTACTAAAGTCTGTTATAAAGTTTTTGTCTTTTCTAACTAACGATGCTATAAATTCTTTGAGAGTGGAAACCTGTGTTACCCAGTCTTTAATGCTTAACATGCAAATATTAATAGATACTGATATTTATATCCTATTTTTTTAAGTGCAGACTACAAAGTGCTGAAAATGTCTAATATCACAAGAAGTTTCTTTGTTCATTCCTATCATATGAATTGAGACATCTTTCCTAATTTATTTGCATATATTATAGTCAAAGTTTTCAACCCCAAACAGAATAAAATGCATATAATGTAAAAACCTTAGGCATATAAGGAGTCAAAAACTACTCTCTGAACTCATCCCAAGTATATAATAGCAATTTTCCAGCCCCCTGTTAAATACACCAGTGAAAATGTGTAGGGGCAGAGGAGAGATACTAACTCCTACAGCCCATCACAAAATGGAGAAAGTAAGAGACCCCAGGTGGATGTACAGAAAGACCCAGAGACTGAACAGAAAACTCACAATAGAGGGAAGCAAAGAAAGTGTTAGTTCTTTTAGGAAAGGAAAGATGGAGGTAGAAAATATCTCTTGTACCTATTTATTATAACAGTGTGGTCTCCAGGCAAACAGATAGAGCACTAGGATAAATAGGATGGATTTTAGACCCCAGGTATTGGCGATCTTGAGGTAAGTTCTTACCATGAGCCATATAACCAAAACTCAAACAACTCAATGAAATGGTAGAGTGTCAGATTCATACCACGAACAAAAATAAGCTTTCTGCTCTATCCTTCTAATTTAAACTTTACAATATCTTTTCTCATTTAAAACACACTCTAGTTTGAAATGCATCACGCTAACATATTGTGTGAGTCTTGGATCTAAAAGAAGCATTAATAAAATTCATGGCAAGCATGCACCCACCTTCAGAGATAAGTTAGACGTCAAATTCCAAAAACTCTATTTCTGTGTTAGCAACCTATCTGTGCAACTGAATAATCAGAGGTATTTGTTTGAGATAACATCGTGTACAGTCTTTGTATTTCACAGACCATCTGTCCTTGGTCATAGTAACTACAGAAAGAAGGCCTAATGGATAGGAAACTTCTGAAAGTCATTTTGACTTTACTCAGCTCCGTACAATATCCATTCCACATTGTTCAGGGCCTCTTAGGCAAACTATCTTAATGTAAGTGGAAGGCAGAAAATAAAGATATATGAGATCAGGGCATGAAACAGAGGTGCCCAGGGGTTACCTCTATTTTGGATCAAGTTATTATTACAGAAGTTTTAATCTATTGTGAAGTCATTTTTTTCTTAAACGTTTTATAGGAATAATTAATAGCAATGCTATCAGAGTTCTTAAATGCCATGCCTCTTATAAACAGCACATGAATAAATTTTTATAGCGAACTGGCTATGGCTATATTGTGAGGCAATTATAAAATACAGAAGTGGGTACCAGTCAATTTCCAAAGGTAGTTGTTAACAGATAATCCTCCTCCTCATTTTTAACTATATCTCTTTTCTTTGGCAAAGAGTAGCAACTACGATTGCAGTGATTCTCAACCCTGGCTTTACATCAAAATTGCCTGCAAAAATTTTTAAAAATATTTATGCTGGTCTTTTGCCTCAAGATATTATGATTCTGTGGAATTCATGTGGAGCCCAGAAATATCCACACATTTTTCCCTAAAGGATTCTGAGGCACTGCTAGGGATAAAAATCTCCATCTTAATTTTCACCTTGGACAATCTATACATATTACATAAATTAAAAGCACCAGGGATCCAAATGGTTTATATGGATATCATGTTGGTTCCAGGAATGAATCTAACTGAGCAGTATATAACAGTAGTCATTGACATTATTTGAAAAATGGTGGATTAACATAAACACAACTCCTTATAAATTCTCAGACCTGATTGATGATGAGGTCTCATGAAAAGATTTGGTAGCACACTCTGCATCCACTGAGCCAAAGTAGATTGACAGCCAACCTTCTCAAAGTTCTTAACAAAAGTGTTTCCTCTAAAGAGTTAAGAAATTTACTAACCAAGGGTGACATGGAAAGTAGAGTTGAACTCTCCTCTCTCAGACAATGATTGTTGGTGATTTTACTTGTCTCTCTTTTCTAGGAATAATGTAACTATATCCCTAAAAATACTGTATTTTCTCTTTATAAATGACATATATAATCTTTTTTAATTTTTTTTATTATATGAAATTTATTGTCAAATTAGTTTCCATACAACACCCAGTGCTCATCCCAAAAGATGCCCTCTTCAATGCCCATCACCTACCCTCCTCTCCCTCCCACCCCCCATCGACCCTCAGTTTGTTCTCAGTTTTTAAGAATCTTATGCTTTGGCTCTCTCTCCCACTCTAACCTCTTTTTTTTATTTTTTTTCCTTCCCTTCCCCCATGGGTTTCTGTTAAGTTTCTCAGGATCCACATAAGAGTGAAAACATATGGTATCTGTTTTTCTCTGTATGGCTTATTTCACTTAGCATCACACTCTCCAGTTCCATCCACGTTGCTACAAAGGGCCATATTTCATTCTTTCTCATTGCCACGTAGTACTCTACTGTGTATATAAACCACAATTTCTTTATCCATTCATCAGTTGATGGACATTTAGGCTTTTCTCATTCCTTTCTTTCTTCAAAAACCAGGAAGCCTAGAATCACTTTCCTTCTCAACTTTAGTAACTATGTATGTAGACTACATATTCACATTCTTTCTTTCCTGTCTTGGATTATTTTATATTTTTCCTCATTCAGATTTTATTTAAAGATCTTCCATTTTATTACACAAATTAGTTTGATTTTCTAGTGAGTCGACTCAATATGGAAAGTGTTCAACACTATTGGAGTCATTCCTAATTATTGTTATATAATTAGTGAAATATTTTAATTATCAGCCAAAGAAATATTGGCAGGTCATCATGATGAGCCTTCCTGAGTGTCTTCAAAACTAAAACAACTAAGAGGCAAATTCTGCAACCAGAGAGTGTCAGCATCACCTCCAAAACTAACCTGAGTTGCAGTTCACTCAATACCCAAATTTTCACCAAATTGGGAACCAGTTATGATGGTCTTGTTTGCTTACACACAGGAAGCAGGGAGATGAGATAACAGTGAGTCACGATGGGTACACAAGACAAAGCACCTAGATGACATTTGTAATTGTAGAAACACTGATTCACGCCACCTTTCCTATTTTCATTTCCTAGAGTAGCAGCTCATATTTTTATTAAAGGATGGACTATTTTGGCTTATCATTAGCTAAGAAGGAATCTGTTATATTTTCTGAATAATTATGCTTAGATGAAAGCCAATCCAGCTTTCTTCAGAGATTTTTCAAAATCTGTCTGAAACAAAGGTCTCTCAGACCCTTGTAAATATTCAATATTTATGACAAATAAGCAAAGTTTTTCTTTATACAGGAAAAAAATTGTTCTCAAAGATTTCTAAAGAGAAATCACCCTGGGGTCAGAAAATGCTTTTAATCTTCTGTTATGTTGTGATCCTGTTGCCAGAAAACTGAGATTAAAAAAAGCCAAAGACTGGGGCGCCTGGGTGGCGCAGTCGGTTAAGCGTCCGACTTCAGCCAGGTCACGATCTCGCGGTCCGTGAGTTCGAGCCCCGCGTCGGGCTCTGGGCTGATGGCTCAGAGCCTGGAGCCTGTTTCCGATTCTGTGTGTCCCTCTCTCTCTGCCCCTCCCCCGTTCATGCTCTGTCTCTCTCTGTCCCAAAAATAATTAAAGTTGAAAAAAAAAAAAAAATTTAAAAAAAAAAAAAAGAAAAAAAAAAAAAAAAAAAGCCAAAGACTTATTCCTTCTCATTATTACAATAATACAGAAATGTGCACAGTAGGAATTAGTCAGATAAACCCTCCATAAACCTAGGATAATTTCATCACTGCCAATCTAAGACTATCTTATACAAGGTCAAACCTTCTGGATGAGAAGAATAAAACACAATCTGCCATCTTGAAACTTCATCTTTGCCAGAGACAGTATGGCCACTATAATGTTTACCCTCTGTCCAATACCTTATTCTATTTGATAAAGGTTATTATTGGGGCTGATATCTTTTTTTTTTTATTTTAAGAGTTTATTTGAGTAAAAAACAATTCTTTTCTGTTAATTTTTTAAATATTTTTTTGAGAGATAGAGACAGAGACCAAGCAAGGAAAGGGCAGAGAGAGAAAGGGAAACACACTATCCAATGCAGGCTCCAGGCTATGAGCTGTCAGCACAGAGCCTGACATTGGGTTCAAACTCACAGACCACGAGATCATGACCTGAGCCGAAGTCAGACACTCAACTGACTGAGCCACCCAGGCGCCCTGAGCAAAAAACAATTCTAATCGGGCAGTGCCAAACTACAAGTGATTAGAAGCACTCCATTGACAGGAATTAGGGGAAGGACTTTTATAGAGGAAAGGTGGAAACAAAGAAAGGAAATTATTGATTGGCTATAGCTGAAGGCCTAGTTGGCTGTTTGTTGTCCTTATGTTTCAATTTTGTAATCTTGGGGCATTTACAGTCTTAGATTATGCTTTGTTTATTCAGGCTGCCACAGTATTAGAGCCACATCAATCTAATGGCCTCCTTGTTTAATTAATTTAATGATTCTCCACTTTGGATCGTCCTCTCATATATGAAAGATTGACCAACCCTTAGTATTAGTGCCACTCTCAGTCACCATCAGAGTTAAGTAGCTCTTGTCTCATCCTGAAACTTGTAGACTGTGATGTCAGGAGCTGTTGTCTCTTAATTTCCAATCATGTCCTGTCTCTAGACGAGTGGCTGCATGTGAGAATCAGCTGGTTTTAAGAGCTCTTAAAACTCCTGATACCAAAGCCAAATTCAGAGCAATTAGATCAGAATATCTGGAGGAAAGACTATGTAACAAATATTAAGCTTCCTAGGTGATTCCATTAAGCAACCAAATTTGATGTCCAACTTCACATAAAATCAATTAATTAAATTGTTTTAAGTTACATGTAATCAGAATCAAGAACTTATTCCAAAATGGATAAAATATCCCAATCTATCAATGGTTTCATTTAGAGATCACTCTTAGAAATAAGTTTCCTCTTTCAAGTCCCTTTTCCTAAAATTAACACAGAAACTTGAATTCATGTTTTAATAGTAAAAGTGAAGCAAATTTTATAAAATATTTTATTATTAACTTTATTCAAGATAATTTTTGAGAAATATTATACTCTTGATTTAAATTTTAGACAGGGACATCAATGTCAAATCATTACTTTAAAATAAAGAACCTCTGACTCCATCTAAAAAACAAATTTAGCTTGTAAAATAGTTAGGAAGGAGGACCTATTTTAACATGCATGCATGCTTTATTCAGAATAAAAACACAATAAGAAAATTTTAATGATTCTTGAAAACTAACTTGAAGAAAGAAGCAGTGATTTTGTTTTGCTCAAGAAAACTGGTATTTAAGGAGGGGGAGAGGCAATGGATATAAAACCTCATTTATCTGGAATGGATAAGTTTCAAACAAGAAGTAAACAGGTTTGCTATTTCCACATCTGATTCTTCTGAAATCTGATTGATTAATAAATTCATTTGGAGGATAGACAATGTTATCATAAGTACACACAAAATACCTGAAGATCCAAGGATTAGAAATAAGCTCTTATTTGTACTGTGTGTCAACTTAATTTACATTTTCAAAAGAAGAATTGAGGTACAAAGACATTAAGTGACTCACTTAAGGTCATCCAGTAAGTTCAATCAGTGGGAGAGGGAGAAATAAAGTGTAAGTTTACTAATTTAGTATTATGATACTGATGTTATCTTAGTTTCCCAGAATCCCACTAGTTTGCACAATAACCTCTTTTTCCATGAATGCATCCCACTTTATACAAATCATAGTGCAAGACACTTGCCAGAGTTTCAAATATCTCTTTACATTTTTTTTTCCAAATATCTTTAAAAAACAAAAAAACATACCTTTTAACAGCTCTGCTCTTTGAGATTTCCAAAACTACTGGTGAGATTTAGTCTTTTGACATTGGTGAATGGAAACATTCATCTCTCATGGAGAAGAGGACTACCACATCCAATAAACCCAACAAATTCCTCAAGAACGATTCATGTTTATGGAAAGATCCACATGTAGAGTTCCAAAGTCTGCCTTTCTGAGCCATCAGCTGTGTCTGCCATCAGACCAATTGCATAAACCAGCACCTGGCCTTTCCAAAAATTGCCTGTCTTATGCCCATCAATCATTTTACTGGACTCATCAAGGGGTTGGCAACTCTAATCTCACCATCAAAATTGGAGTTTTCTGACACAGAAAGAGTGGTGAGTGCTAATTAAGAATGGGTATACAGGAAAGATGGATCACTTAGCTTCATGTGAACACTAACCTCACACTGGAATTTCTATAGTAATCTCATGGTTTCCTCTTTATTTGCTGCAGAGATACATTTTAAAATTATTGAAAAGGAAAACCCAACGTTACTATTTAAAAGATGGGCAAATATTTATAGCTGAAACTCCTGATCATAGATACCTTAGCTGATATCTGGCACCAAAAAAAGACAAGCATTTTGATGTTTTTTGTTTTTGAGAGAGAGAGAGAGAGGGCACAAGTGAGCAAGGGGTAGAGAGAGGGAGAGAGAGAAGGGGGGCTCATCCAAAGCAGGGCTCAAGCTCATCCAATATGGGACTCGAACTCACAAACCATGAGATCATGACCTGAGCCAAAGTCAGATGCTTAATGACTGATCATCCAGGTGCTTGATATTTATTTTATAGAATAATTCCCAACTGAGTCTTACCAATTACAAATATATCATTATTCTCCAGAGTATGGCAGCCAAGAAGCCAATATCCCAGGAGAATTTAGCCTTTCCCTTATTGAAATGATTTACCAAAAAACAAATAAATAAATCTTTGGTCCCATGTCTTTCCCTAGGCTGGGAAGTACCACCCAGTTTCCAGACATTATCCTTCTGTTTTCCAGAAATGAAGAATTATATTTATTATAGACCCAGTGATGGGTATTAGACTCTAAGACTCTTCCTGGTCACTGCATTCTTATTCTGTTAAATCCTATGCCCTTCTCTCACGTCTGAATTGCACCATATCCTCCAGATCTCTGTTCCCTCTCTTCAGAAGACTTCCCACGACACCTTTGACTCTGATGTCACCATCCCATGACTTCAATGTCAGTTTCATCCTCTGAATTTATGATACTTGCCTTTTTCATATTCAGTGTCAACTCACTTTGCTTTCTACAGCTTATATCATCATGTTTCCTTTTCTGTCCTTCATCCATCATGGCCTCTGGATATTTGTGCCATTTTGTTCTGACCAATCTTCACAGCAACTCACCACCCAGGACTGACAGCTATTCATGAAAACACATATCATATACAAACTGGGAATTGTGCATATTTACCAATAGAACCCTTTAAAATTGTCTTTACTTCATATGCAGACATGTATCTATAAGTAATTAAACGGGAAACTCACTGAAAGGCAACTTTAAAAATAATAAATCAACCTAGAGAGGAAAACAATATGTCAAAGACAACAGATGGTCAAATAATACAGCACACATAAAATGTTTGGGTAAAAACTAATTTGCTGAGTGGGGTGGGTTGAAAATGCCAAGCATAATATATTAGCTATCTTTGTAAACAAAACAAAATGTGCATTTTTCAGAGTACCATTTCACTGAAATAGAAGGGCACCCAATCTATAGTGATTTCAAAGTTATTTGACTCTTTTTTTAAATAATTTTTACAAAAACTGGATTTTTTTCCTATACCTAATCTTTTCATGAATAATGTAAACCCACAGCATTTTAACTAGTGTACTGCTCAGTATGACCATTTGTAATTAGTCTCACATGTGACTTGTGCAATTACTAAAGAAAACGAAGAGATCTTAAGGTTAACATCCACTTATCATGTTTTATCTTCGCTTTCCCAATATGTATGCACACACAAACACATGCACACAGAAACTCTAAAATCACCATGGGAATAATAACCAGGGCTGTGTAATATATCCTTTACGGGGGCAGGGTCTGGAGCAGGTTATGCAGTAATTACGTAAGAAAATCTCAGATGCCCCTATATTCTCATGTAGCCAGGGTGTTAAGGCAAAAATCACTCCCTCAGATCAAACTAGTATCATAACCTTTGAAAGGAACATAGAACAAAGGCAGTCAAGCTAAAACCAGAAATATTTATAGGAAACACGCTCAAGAATGTGAGGCAGGGTTAAATAAATGCCTAAGAGAAAACTGGGTAAGGAGATAATTGTTAGAGGCAGCCATTGACAACCGTCAGAGCAGTTCAGTGCAGGTATCTCTCTCTGACAGCAGTTGAGTCCATGTCTCAAACATAACTTCATAACAAAAAGTATTTCCCTGGTCAAGAGCATGACCTGGAAATTTAGACAGATTTTGGTTCAAACCCCAACCACTTAAGTGCCATTTAAGTTCTCTGACTTTGAGCAAGTTCCTTAATTCTTTAAGCCTTAATTTCCTTATCTGAAAAATAGGGACTTTCCTATAATTACTGCTAAATGTAAAGCCCTTTACTCCAGTGTTTGGCACAAAGTAAGTGCTCAACAAAGTTTAGCTAAAATAATAAACATTAATAACATTAATAACCTAATATTTAGAAGCATTCCATTTGTTTCTCACCAGGTTTCCTTTGGTTCTCAAATTACCTGCCATCCCAGACATTTATGAATTGGCTGGAAAGGGCCCACAGAACTGTGAGCTCCCTGGGTAAACTCAGTCTGGTTGTTAAATTCTTAACTGTTTAAGTGCAATCTGAGTCCAGGCAATTAATTGTGCAAATATCAGCCTGTACTTCTGCAATGTCTGCTGTATGTCTCACAATTTGGTAGGTCTTTTGGGAGCAACAAAAAGACCTTGCCTAGGAGACTTAAGGCTGAATTTATGGAACAGGCTAAGGCAAGTGGCATTATCCAGATTAGAGAGGGAGATAAAGGAGAAAAATAGACATAACTCTGTTCCAGGACAAGAAGCTACAAACCAAAAGGAAGGCTGTATAAAGTTAACTATACAGCATAACTCAATGGTGGGTTGAATAACAATATGGAACTGATATCAACTTCTAGAGAGAAGACAGCTTCCTGGGTTAGATAGTTGTGATGGTTAATTTTGTGCATCAACTTGACAGGGCCAAGGAATGCCTCAATAACTAATTAAAAGTTATTTCCGGGTGTGTCTGTGGGGTCTTTCTAGAAGAGATTAGTATTTGAATTGGTAGACTGAGTAAAGCAGATGTCCCTCCCCAATGTGGGCAGACATCATCTAACCCACTAAAAGGTAGAGGAAGTTTGAATTCACTTATTGCCTGACTATTTTAGTTGGGACATCAATCTTTTCCAGCCCTAGGCACTTCTGGTTCTCAGACCTTCTAACCCAGATTGGAATCTACACCATAAACACTCCAATTCTTATGTCTTCAAACACACCACTGGCTTTCCTGGGTCTCCAGCTCACAGAGACTTGTCAGTCTCCATAATCACATGTGCCAATATTGTATATCTCTTAGATAGATAGATGACAGATTGATAGATCGATAGAAACTCTCCATAGATAGAGATAGAGATGATAGACAGGGAGAGAGAGAGACAGAGAGAGAGAGAGAGAGAGAGAGAGAGATCTCCTATAGGTTCTGTTTCTCTAAGGCTCTCCAGGTTCTACTGAAGAAGAAATAAGTTTAGATGACTTCCTTGGGCAGAAAAACCACGTTAATTATCTGCACCAACGTAAGAAGTGGGATATTAACTTTACAATTTTTTCATAGATTATCTAATTCCCAGGCAAATGACCCCAACATAAAACTAGCAGGTTAACACATATTTTCTGTATGATCTCCCTGGATAGGAGTCAGTTGTGTGACTTCAAGAGATATATATATATTTTTAAGTTAACTCCATAATGCTAGAAACATACATACTGCATAGGAAGAACAGACACGAGAAAAGAAGCTTTTTCCAGTAAGAAGTGCCAAGGCCAAATAAAAGGCAACACTTCTAGGTCATTTACAGTCTAGCCTGAAGACACTCCAAAACTCAGTAAGCACCATGCTACAGGGTCCACTGACTTCCCTGAGACTGTAACAACACACAAAAGATCCTTTCAGCAGCTTTATAACCATGACATCCACTCTTCTGTGAATCCAACATCATCTTGTAAATATTTTCCTCCGGGACCAAAATGCAAATATAACATAAAACATATTTATAATCTAATGTCTTATTTCTAAATATTTTGTTCTTTTCAATGCAAGGCAGTCTACCCATTATCACCTGTTACTTTTATAGATATTGCCTATAAAACACATCTCTGAAACTTAATGACTAAATTCTGACATTATTACCTAGAAAGCATTCGGTAAACCTAGAAAACTTCGGTTTCTATAGCATATCACTGTATGTGATATCACTTAGGTGTTCAAAGCACCTAAGGAGTTGTGAGGAAGAATATTTGAAAGCATTAATGATTTTATCAAGGTAGACAGTGGGAAACTATCCAAAGGACCTATTCAAAAAGAATACCAAAATTATCACAGTAGAAAACATTAGTATGCTCACACATCTTTGGGCTCTTGGCTTAACACCCAATTGCTTTGTGGCTGCTGGTAGCTTAAAAGAGGATCTACCAGAGTACTTCAATGATGAATATATGAACATGAGATCTAGTACAATGAAGATAATGAGTACTTTTTAAACCACATGCCCACCCGCTCACTCGGTTAAGATTCACTTTTTCCAACTCCACCTTAATTCAGTGGGACAGGATGAAGGGTTTATCCTTGCCTTACTCCATCTCCTTATTTCTAAGCAATCCACGCATCACCTTCCTTCCAGTTATCTTCATTTGAATTTCAAATTTACTATTTTCTCCAAATCATCAGCTGAACTCTGAGAAATACTTCCACCCTCTGGGGTAACTTAACAACTGATTGAAATTTTTCTTGTTATCCTCACTCCTGAGTCATTTTCCACTTGTCCATGCATTTATTTATGCATCCATCCATTCCGCTCCCCAAGTATTGACTCCAGTATATTTGTTTGTTTGGGTTGCCATGACAAAGTAACACAGACTGAGTGGTTTAAACAACAGAAACGTATTGTCTCGTAGTTCTTAAGGCTAAGTCCAAAATTAGGCGTCAGTAGAGTTGACTCCTTCTAAGAGCTGTGAAGGAAGGATCTGTTCTAGGCATCTCACCTTGGCTTGTAGATGACCATCTTCTCCCTTCTCCCTTCATTTCATCATCTTCCTTCTCCATGTGTCTGTGTCCAGATTTCACCCTTTTTTATAAGAACACCAGTTATACTGGATTAGGGGCCTACCCTATTGCAATATGACCTCATCTTGACTTATTACATCTGTGGACCCTATTTCCAAATACAGTTATGCTCTGAGGTATTGGGGATCAGGACTTCAACATATTAATTTGCACTGAAAGAGGAGACAAGTAAATCCCTACTAGCCAGATGCGATACTGCACACTGAAGATAAAATTCCCCATGGAACACCTCCCTTCCCCCAGTCTAACCAGAGGCCTTGGCCTCCTACACTGTCATTAAAACAAGGTTCATTCTATGAAAGTTCCATCAACTGCCATCTTCTTCACCTCTTTATTATATATAATTTCTCATTTCTATTTCATCCTTCCATTATCCTCTAAGGCAAATTCCTCCTACATCCTAGATTCCAAGCTTTCCCAACTACTAAGGGACCTGAAGGTCCACATGCATCTCCCCTTTCTAAATTTTCACCTTTCCATCGACTCATTCCCTATGCTTATAAAGAAGCAAAGATTTGTCCATCCTGAAAACCCCATTTTGGGAGCTCTCTGGATACACTAGAAACTAGCCAGAAATGAACCTCACAAAGCAGAGGCTTCTAATCAGTTTTGATGGTGATTCCATCATTTGCTTCCTCAGAAAGTGTTAAAATTATTTTGTTTTGTCCTTTTCCCTGTTAGGTTCATTGCCTGGCAGTCTGCAAATTTAACTGACAAAAGACAGGTTAACAGGGGAAAAAGAACACAAATTTGATTAGTATTGAAATGCATAGGAGTTCACAGAAAAAGTGAAACTCAAAGCAGCACTTAGACTCAGGGGTTTATATATCATTTTAACGAAGGAAAGGGGGTTTGGGCTTTGAGGTATAATAAATTGTGGGTAAGTGACTAGGAAATATATGGGGGAACTAATGGAAGATAAGGGTTATTTTAGTCAGGTTTGTTGATGCAGACCCATCTCATTGTCATCTCTGCATCTCTGGTGATAAGAGTTGCTTTCCCCTTCCTGGAACAGGAAAAGGGGACACCTTCACACGGGAAAATTTATGCTCTGCTTTTAGGCAGAAAAGAGGGAGGGAAGAGAACTCTTCCTGCATCTGCTGATTCTCAATTGCCTTCAGCTCAAAAAAATCCTAATGCCACAGTAGCATTAGGCGTGTCCTAATCCCCCTCAGTTTCCACATATGTGATTTGAAAAAAAAAAAAAGCAACTTTATGTACTGTGTTGGTTTGCCCAAATTCCCCACTCTGAATGACATGGTTTTCAGCATACACCAGGATATAACTTTTGTAACCTATGAAAAGTGTCACTACGTGATGTGGCCATCATGCTGTCACATATTTATCATTCCATGTATTAAACTCATAACTTGGGGTGCCTGTGTGGCTCAATCAGTTGGCGTCTGACTTCAGCTTAGGTCATGATCTCACCGTTCAAGAGTTCAAGCCCCACGTCAGGCTCTGTGCTGACAGCTCAGAGCCTGGAGCTTGCTTCAGATTCTGTGTCTCCCTCTCTCTCTGTCCCTCCCCACCTCTCTCTCCCTCTCTCTTTCTCTCTTCTCTCTCAGTAATAAATAAACATTTAAAAATAAATAAATAAATAAATAAACTCATAACTGAGGCAGCTTCTGATTTTAAAAATTTTAAATTAAGATAATCATTCAAAAGTTCAAAGGCTTACCAGGATATGTATCCTAATTTGTTAGCTAAATTTCCATGGTTTTTATCTGTATTCAATTATATTTTGCCTTTGTAGATAAAGCTCTTTGCCATAGTTCTAATTGAAAAGTTATCTTCACAAATTATCTTTAAATGACTCAATTATTACAAGAGAAACCAGGAGGCCCCAGAGAATAGCAAAAACACAGTCATGGCCCTGATAAATAGAAAGTAAAATAAATTTAAAAGTGAGAGATGCTTTTTGCAGGCAATGAAAGAAAACAATTCCACTTATGAGTGAAAATCAAGATAATAGGTATTTAATAACCAAATGAGACATTAGTTAAGAAGTGTCTCTTGATACATGATTAACCTAATTTGATATTCAGACACTAAAAAAACTACAGTGGGTAAAGAGCTTCCAAAAGAATACCAAACACAACATTCATTCATTTATTCAACACTTAAAACTTGTATTTAGCCTCTCCTATATTCCAGATGTTGTGCTAGAGACTAGGGACACATTATTGACTAAGACAGTTATAATTTTCATTGTCAACAGAAGAAGATAGGAGAGGAAAACTATACTACAAAGCGAGATGCTGTTACAGATAGGAAAAGCTTGATGTCATACGCAAATACTTAGCAAGAACAACTAACCTCACATATGGAGTTCCCGATCTTCCTAAAGGAAAACCACCCAAAAGATGAATAGGAGTTTAGTCAGAGAAAAAAGAGGGAGAAGTGTGCCAAGATAGAGGTAAAGGGAACCAAAGAAACTAGTTGGGAAGCTGTTGCCATCATTCGGATAGTGGCATCAGCTAAAGCAGTGGCAGTGGATAGTAAAAAATGGAATAAGTTTGGGGCGCCTAGGTGGCTCAGTCGGTTAAGCCTCTGACTTCCGCTCAAGCCATGATCTCACGGTTTGGTCTGTGAGTTCCAGCCCCATGCTGGGCTCTGTGCTGGCAACTCAGAGTCTGGAGCTTGCTTCAGATTCTGTGTCTCCCTCTCTCTCTGCCCCTCCCATGCTCATGTTCGCTTGCTCTCTCTTTCTCTCTTTCTCTTTCTCTCAAAAATAAATAAATGTTAAAAAAAAAAGAGGAAGAAACATTTACAGTTTTAAGGAAGTGCAAGTTGAAACAGGGGTTGGGTAGATAGTGAGCTCCATGTCATATATCCAAAGTTTAAGGAGACTAAAAAACCCAAAAAGAAACTAGATTAGAATTGAGTTCTAGCAAGCATCTTCCTGCTACAGTAAATGTCAAGGAGTAACAAAGGTCAAAATGGAAGAGTAACCACAAGTATTTATCTTTGCTCTTTAACAGGAGTTCTTAAAATTATTAAAAAGGAATAAAATAGATATAAACTCACAAGAAACCTTGTAACAGGAAGACACAGGGTTCTAAGAAGAAGCTGTCTGAGAAAAATATTTGTAGATTTAATATTATTTTTGAGATGTTCCTAAGAACTTCAGAATATAATAAAGACAGTCAGTGCAACAAATTAGAAACCTAACTAAAATCTTCAGATAAAAACAAAAAGATACCTGAAAAAGAAAATATAATCGTAGCAAAAGTAGTTGCATTGCTATCACAAAGTAAGTGGTATTTGCTGATTTTCAAATGTCAGAATCAATCACATAATAAAACCCAGAAGAATTCATTATGATTATTAAATAGAATTTATATCTAATCATCTTGTGAACTGTAAAGGAGCAGTACGTGGTGCTGGAGACAATGAAATCCAGGTGGAATACCATTTATGTTGCCAACAGATTTTGTCTGGTTCTCTTGCTTCTTGGTATAAACACATGCACACTACCACCAGCACCACCATCCCATCACCCGCTATAACAACACACTTAGAAGAACTGGTGACATTTGGTCTTCGAGACTTAGCTTATATTCATAGCTTTTAAGCTCTCGACTACTTCTCTGATAACTGTGAGATGGTTCCTGGTCTTTGGCTTGGACCTACAGAATCATAAAGTGGCTCCATTTTACATGAAGTCATAAAATATTAACTCTACGTAGACTGTGAAAGTTAAGTTTGCATATTATAACCCCAAGAACAACTGCTAAAACTAACGCAAAGAAGTAGAACTAAAGACCCAATGTGTAAATTAAAATGGAGTTCCAAAAAAATATATTCAATTGATCTGAAAGAAAGCTACCAAGGAAGAACAGAGAAACAACAACAACAAAAAGGAACAAACAGAAAACAAATAGTAAA
The DNA here is from genome assembly GCF_016509475.1 of Prionailurus bengalensis. NCBI lineage: Eukaryota > Metazoa > Chordata > Mammalia > Carnivora > Felidae > Prionailurus > Prionailurus bengalensis. Next base: position 69,652,803 of record NC_057344.1, on the reverse strand, counting down.
ATGATAGACCTAAATCTAATCATACCAATAATTGTATTGTTATTGGACTAAACACCCCCTATTATAAGACAGAGATTACAGAATAAATTTTTGAGAGACCCAAATATATGCTATTTTAAAGAGACACACTTTAAATATAAATATGCAAATAGATGGAAATTAAATCATTGGGAGAAACTGCCATGCTTACGCCATGCAAACTGTAAGCATGAGAAAGGCTAGAGTGTCTATATTAATATCAGGTAAAGTAGACTTCAAGACAAAGGGTATTATCAGAGATGATGAGGACATTTTATAATGATAAAAGGACCAATATATCAGAAGGATATAGCAATCATAAATGTGGATGCACCTAATAACACTTTTAAAGTATATGAAAAAAACAGAAGTAACAGAGCAATGAACAATACTTGTAGATTTTAACACTCCACTCTCAGCAACCGACAGAATGATTTAAAATTTTCATTAAAACATAAATGATTTCTGAAAAAAGAGCTAAATTTGATTAAGACAATAAAAAGTTAGACTAACAGTGCTGCTAATATCAATCTACAATGTTTACCAATAATCAACAAATATGCATAATTGGGTTTGTTTACTCTTACATAGCAGTGTATTGATGTCTACTACTGTCTTATTCTTTTTTTTTAATGTTTATTTATTTTTGAGAGAGAGACAGAGAGAGACAGAGAGTGAGCAGGGGAGGGGGAGAGAGAGAGGGAGACACAGAATCTGAAGCAGGCTCCAGGCTTTGAGCTGTCAGCACAGAGCCTGATGCAGGGCTCGAACCCATGAACCATGAGATCATGACCTGAGCCGAAGTTAGCCACTTCCTAACAAACAAACAAAAACTCTACATTAAGGAAAGGGAACCTAAATTTTGGGTACATTAGCTAAATGTCTCAGACACAAATTCCCTGTGAGATTGAAGAGTCTAGACCGGGACCATGTCCGTGACATATCGGTCCAAAGTGAGAGGTGGAACAATTTGTGGTGATGCCCCAGATACATGCACAGAAGGCTGACTAAAATGAAGTGGAAAGGAAAGTCAATGATGGAGAAAAAGTCAAGAAACTTCTAGAAAATGGTGTGGGATATTCATGTGGACCTGGAAGTCACTCAGGATAATGGCAAGACTGAGGGTAGATCATTAGTGAGTTGGTTAGCCTTCACTGAATGAGAGGAAGTAACTGAGAGGAAGGTAAATGACAGCAACACAGAGGGGAAGAAAGAGAGGTAGGTGAAAGGATAAATCTCAGAGGCAGAAATAAGCTTTTATCAGGGGGTCGTATGATCAGCAACTGCTACTAGAATAAAGGAAAATGCAGGATGGGTTTCCAGTGTCTCCCTGAAGTGAGAGAATATATAGACTCCTTTCAGGTGGCTCCAAGGCAGCAGTAGCCACAAAATGAGAACCAGTTTCTATTAAAGAAAAAAGGAAAATATTATTGAAGAAATAAAAAACTGATGACATCTAGCAATTAAGTAATATATTACCCCCAAGTTGAAATTGTAAAAATTTAATCCACTGATTTATTCACATTTTGTTGAGATTAATTAGCAAAGTATTCAAGATGTGAATACTTAACTATATTTAATGCAAAATCTAATCCGATTTACATGAAAGATCTAATCTTCATTGGCACCCATTGTCATAATACATATGGGCCAAGTCACTTTTTTAAGCCTCAGATACGACATCTGTAAAATGTAAATAATTAGAACTAACCCACGAAAGTCAGAAAGGTGACCAGACATTGCCTTGGGTTTTCTTTCACTGCTAAAATCTATGATTCTACAAAATTACAGCTAGGAAGAATGAAAGGAATTTTTCACTTAAGACCTAGACAGTAAAATCTTGTAAATCTTAGAACTCTCAAATCAGACACATCATACAGGCATATAGGAAACATAAATAATGCTGTCTAATATAACATTTTAACATTCTGACTTCTGAGGGAAGAATCCAAACAATGACAAGACATATTTTGTGTAAAGAGTAACTTCATTCATCAGACATAACAGTGATTTTCCTTCTTTTTCTTTCCTAGAACTCTGCATTTAAGTACAATTTTTCAGAGAAGACAAATATGTAAAACAAATGAAACCAGAATTGCTTCTGTGGGAGTAAGAGGTAGGAGCTCAGATTGGGAAAAAAACCCAGAGTATAGCTCTTTCCTTAAATGGGCTTTTTGGAGTACCACTGAAGACAAAAGCACAATGGGAAGAATCACAGAAAAAGAAAAAAAAAAAAATCTCTTCAGGCTGCCATAATAGTTTCCCATTAAGACTTTCCTACAACCAAAACTCATTGATATGCCTGCAGGCAATGCTTAATCAGTCGTTTATGTTGGCTTCACATTTTATCCACCCATCTCAATGCCAGATATATTGACGCTTAACCATGTATATTTTTTCAGCATTTTTACTTTCTGTATTGCATTGCCTTAAATTGCTTTACCTAATTGTAACATGCACAAATCTAATTAACATTCCCTAACTCCCATATACAACAAGGTCTCCAATGTTTTGAGGACAAAAGATACATATAATTGCTGAATTAGCTAAAGTACTAGGACCAAATGTCCAGTTCTGAATTAAACATTAACATGTATGAGGAAAATATTGAAAGAATTCAAAGGAAAGAAATACAGATGAAAACATATCGAAATCAAAGGAAGTGAACCTGTTTGGTCAATGACCACCATGTAATGAGAAACTTAGTAACTATCTTCAGATTAGATGTGGGGAAAGACATTAAGCATTGGCAACTTCTCCACCCTTGCTATTTCATGAGGAACTTAAGTCAGGAAAGAGAGGACAATTCTTTCTTAATGAGAACTGACTGGGCCCCCAGTGCTACTCAGCAATCCCAAGTCAGCAAACTTGCCCATTCTTTCAAATGGCTTTTGCAAGTATTTGCCATATTTTTCAAGATCTCTGTGGCACTCCAACTCTCTGAAAATATCCAAGAAAGAGATTAGAAGGCATAAATAAAGGCAATGGGGGTGGGATTACAGAGGAATTGTGGCATTGGGAATGAGAGAAAGATGATGGATGTGGCAACTCCTTGGAACCATGAAAGAAAGGATGGTTGATGAATAGGTCAGTCACTGACTGGTGCTACTGTTCACCAGGACAGAGCACGAAGGAGGAAGCAGAAGGTGAAATGGAAAGGAACAAATTGTAACTGCGTCCAAGCTCATTCTACATGCCACAGGACAGGCCAATAAGTCAAGAGGCAAGATGCTGGGGTGAGGAAAGTGACTTCATTCAGAAGGCCAGCAAACCAGGAGATGGCAGACTATTGTCCCAAAGAACCACCTCTCCTTGGCATAATATTAGAGCTTCTTTTATGTTACGAAAAGGAGGAAGTGGAAGGGGTTGGAGTCAAAAGATGACTGACATCTTGCAGACATCTGAGGAAGGTCATGTAACTCCTTGCCCTTGGTCAGTTGATCTTTGTGTACAGGAATCTGGTCATATTGTTCCTGTAAAACTCAAACCTAGTATAGTCATTTCTGTACATACTTCCTATCTCCTCGGGGGAGATTTCACATAAAAAGCAGTTTTTACAAATCTTAGTTGTAATGTGCCTATGTGCAGGGATAGACAGAAGTTTATACACTATAGGTCACAGCAGCAAGGAAAATAGAAGCAATATGGAGTCAGACATGCTAAGCTTCTCCCTGTTACAAAATGGTGATGATTAGGGGTGACAGGTATGTTCCCTGTTGAACATATAGAATCAAGGTGATTTAGGGATATGAAGTGAAAATGTCTGGAAAGCAGTCAAATATACACAGCTGAGGATGAGCTGAGGACACAGGTTTCAGAATCCTTGGTGTGTCTAATGTCATTAGTGCGGTTGAAATTAACCAGGAAGAGGAGGTAAAGGAGGGGTCCTCAACTGCCGGTTAATGCTCCCCTATTGTTTCAATGAGTAATCTTCAAATGGTTCTTTTAATCCCCTAAAAATTTTGTATGATTTACATGGAAATAGGGTCTATATTTTTCTTCAAATTCTCTACCCTAAAAGGTCTTTTTTTTTTAATGTTTTTAGTCACCCACTCCTCATTACTACCTTTCATCTACTTCCCAAAGATCATTTTAATCTGATTTTGCCACCACCTTTTAAGGGGCTTCCCTTGCCAATAGTATCAATGACCTCCTAGATGTTTTGTTTTGTTTTGTTTTGTTTTGTTTTTGAGAGAGAGAGAGAGAGCAACCAGGCCAGGGGAGGGGCAGAGAGAGGAGACAGAGGATCCAAAGCAGGCTCTGCACTGACAGCAGAGAGCCCCGTGTGGGATTTGAACTCACTAACTAAGATCATGACCTGAGCTGAAGTCGGATGCTTAACCAACTGAGCCACCCAGGCATTCCTATCCCAAAGAGTTTTGAACCAGAAGTGTAGATTCAGAAATGATATCTAGAAAGCATGCCCTGAAGAACATAATGTTCATACACATAAGGGGAATCATGAGCCAAGATGGAGTCTGAAAAGTCACTGGCGGAAAGAGAGTCAGAGAAACAGAAAGATGCAGGGCTGGGTCCAAAAGAAGGAAGGTATGAGAATGCCCTATCCCATTATTAAGGGTGCAACTCAAATGTCAACTCTCAGCAAGGCTTTCTCTGACTATTTAGCTCAAGCACACATATGTATTTATTGTATATCTCCACCACGAAAAGCAAAGTTTTCTGTGGGCAGGAAGCCTGAGTTCTCAGTGCCAGGAACTCAGGGAATATAATTGTTGAGTGATGATTTGACTGCTATTGGAGACAATCTGCAATTGTTTACATTCAATTTTGCCCTTTCCTATTCCAAAAATAGATTAGATTGAGGCGGTTTATATAAATTTTTTGATGGAATGACTAAATGAACAAATGAACATGTCTCTTCCCATTTATTTCCTAATGCTACAAATAACAATACCGGCAGAGTGACATCATAGAATGGGGGGGGGTGGGGGGAGGAGAAAAATAAAACAGATAACTAAACAATAAAATATCTAAAAGGATTTATCACTGAAATTTATATTCGTCAGTTTTCTTTTCCGTTAATATAAATTACTATTTATCTACACCTTCTATATTATTCTATAATCTAAAACGCTACTAAAGGGACAGCAGAGTGGCTCAGTAAGTTAAGCGTCCGACTTCAGCTCAGGTTGTGATCTCACTGTGAGTTCGAGCTCCGTATGGGGCTCTGTGCTGACAGCTCAGAGCCTGGAGCCTGCCTCGGATTCTGTTGTCTCCCTCTCTGTCTGCCCCTCCCCTGCTCATGCTCTCTCTGTTTCTCTCAAAAATAAATAAATATTAAACAAAATTTTTAAAAAGAATACATAAAATAAAATTCCAGTAAATAGGAACTGATGTGGTTGTCAAAATTTACTAAAGGCCTACCAAACTGGAATATTCAAAAGGTTTTTATTATAAGCTGACTGCTGTGAAATATAATGTCCTGAGGCATTTAGGCTGTAAATGTTCACTGAGGAAAAAATGAAGTCTGCTTCACTAGGCAATTTGAGTTACAAGAATATTAAAATCATTTATAAAAAAAACATTAAAAGCTATTTCAACAGGTTTAACATGATGCTACATGCTCATTTCCAATAAAATATATGATTTCTCAGAGTTGTAGAAAATTACATCACAGAACCCGGACATGTTTTCTTATTTTTAATATTTAAGCCATGCTTAATACTTGCTATAAAGAACAAGACAAGAAGGAAATCTCACCTTAGGCACCGAACTTAATACTTATGCTCTGAGATACTCATAACAACAGTTGAGTTCATTTGCAAATATTAAATTCAGCTTCTGAGATGCAGGTGTGGCAAATACATGAATCTAACAATAGGGAAAAGAATTGCTATATAATAAACAGTGCAGGCAGACGATGGTCTCTGCGATCAAACAGCTTGTATAAAATGGTGCGTTTTTTACAGATTCACCTTAAACAAGTACTCTGTGGGACAGCAGTATTTTCAAAGTTGCTGCCATGTCCTGATACATTTGCAGACTCCAAAGAGCTGAGAAAGGACAAAGCAAAGTGGACATAGTGCACAGTTCACGTTGCTACAGGCACAAGACCAGCTGTACAACTGTGCAAGGCCCAGTGCACAACAAAAATGTGGGTGTCCTTTTTTTTTTTTTTAATTTTTTTTTCAACGTTTATTTATTTTTTTGGGACAGAGAGAGACAGAGCATGAACGGGGGAGGGGCAGAGAGAGAGGGAGACACAGAATCGGAAACAGGCTCCAGGCTCTGAGCCATCAGCCCAGAGCCTGACGCGGGGCTCGAACTCACGGACCGCGAGATCGTGACCTGGCTGAAGTCGGACGCTTAACCGACTGCGCCACCCAGGCGCCCCTGGGTATCCTTTTTTTTAAAAAAAAAAAAAAAAAAAAAAAAGGAGAGGAAACTGCCATTAAAAGTATGGAAGTATAAACCCTTTTCTTTTTTCCCATGGTTTGTATTTCTCTCTCCCGACTTATCACAGTGTTTTTTATTTCCTATTTAATATCGTTCTAAGTAAAGAGAAATTAAAATTTTAAATTATCAGCATGAATTTTTCTGTCCACATTTACCTTGTGCGATGCTGGTTTTCAGTGCAACTATAAGAACATTTAACTTGGGGGCGTCCAGGTGGCTCATTGAAGCATCCAACTCTTGACATCAGCTCAAGGTCTTGATCTCAGGGTCGTGAGTTCAAGCCCCGCATTGGGCTCTGTGCCAAAAGAAAGAGAGAGAGCCAGAGTGAGAGAAAGAAAAAAAAGGAAGGAAGGAAGGAGCACTTAACTTATATACAAAATCATCAAACTTATATGATTTGTATTCTGTAGCTCAAACATTAATACTTCATGAAACAGTGGAAACACGGCACAGAGCTAACTTAACTCGTCATGTCACTTCTTGACACAGGACCTTCTGCAATACTCTCTGCCTCTGGCTTACTAAAAATCCGAAGGGGCTGAAAAGAAAAGGAACTCTGAGTCACTCTATTTTTCACTCTCTTTCTGTGTCATGTTCTCCGGGTGAATGGTTAGCTAGTGTATGGAAGTAACAGCAGGAAACAAGGAAGCAAGGATATGCTAGGGCCCCTAGGGCACTGGTGTTTTTGAGAAGCCATTGCCTGCTTTTAGAGCAAGTCTGGTTGGAAAGGAAAGTGAGTCCTTTGGGGCGTTCAGTGCAGCCCCTCCTTAGCCATAGATGTGACATGCTTGTTCTGTACTCCCTTGAGTCTTGCTCAACTTCCTTTCCCTAAAGAATGACCAAATCTTTCTGTTCCCAGTCTCAATTTTACCAGGGGAGAAAGAGATTAGAGATTAGATTTTAGAAACTTCTCAAAAAAAAAAAAAAAAAAAAGAACCTGCTATTGTGACAATCCAGGAAATACTAGAGTTCCAGCAGTCCCTGAGGGAAACGTAGGGAAAGCAGCCACTCTAGACCAGAAGAGGGACTTAGCTTAAGTTTCCAGGGAGAGGTTTGGCTTCTGCAAGACTAGGAGGTCCACAGGATGGCAGGCTCTGTAAGTGCTGAGTCTGCACCCAGCTCATCAGCAATATTTCAAAGGGGAAGAAAAGTTCTCATGCAGAAAGTGGAGAGCTGGGTTCTGAGCCTTACACACCTGGCTTAGAAGGTAAGGGCAAACGTCCACTGTGTTTGACCTTATAGAGGAGCCAGGCTCTGAAAACAGCATCACTGTCTCAAGCGACAGGGCTGCAAAGTTGTTGACATCTACAATCACATATCAAAAAACCAATGGTAACTATGGCGACCACCCTGGACATCCAGGGTCCAGGATTCCTGTGTCATCCAATGAAGAGAAGAATGGAGCCAGGTGGGTGTGGGTGTAGAATCATATTTAATGTATTTAGAAAAGTGAAGAAAATTTAACATTTCCTGCATTGGTCTCATAACCACTTCTTACTTGAGCTCAAGAAAAAATACACCCAGTCTATTCTTTTTGACTGAGATATAATTTACATAGAACATTGTTACACACCTTACAGTTTAAGTTGTACATGTTGATTTGATACGTATTGCCGTATAATTACCATTGTAACTTTAGCTAACACTTCTTTCCTATCACATAATTAACATCTCTTTTTTATGGTGAGAACAGACAAGATCTAGTCTCTTAGAAATTTTCAAGTACATAATACAGTATTATTGACTATAGTAACCATGCTGCGCATTAGATCTCCAGAACTCTTCATCTTCTAGTTTCAAGTTTATGCCCTTAAACAATAACTTCCTGATTCCTCTACCACCCTCAAAGCCCCCAGTAATCACCCTTCTACTCCCTGGTTCTACCAGTTCAGCTTTTTTAGATTCCACATATAAATATCATAACATTATTTGTCTTTATTTATTTTTACCTTTTCACATTAGATCATTTCCACTTAAATCCAAGTTACACAATTTTTTATAAATGCAAAATTCTGAAACCTCTTTTAAATAAGATGGGTAGGCATTTAAATTAAAATGCAGAACTCAACAAAACAAACCCTCTTCCACACTAGACATTCGTAACTATTACTTACATCATTTGCTTCTAAAGAAAGAAAATCTGTTCAGCTGGTAACCACAGCCTGCTTACTTATACAACTGAAGTCACTTTTAGCTCAGTGGGAGAACCCATACATAACCTTGGAGATTCTTTAAGAACTGTGTGTATTTTTTCAATGAAGTAAATCAGTTAATGTAAATTAGTTCAGGAAATATTTCATCAGGTTGTAATATGGCATTTGGCAATAATCTTTATTCCTACAGCTATCAAAGTCACAATTACATTTGCTTCACTGCACTTAAAATGGCAACGTGATCTATGAACAGGTGTTTCACTTGGAATTAGATACAGCAGGCCCAAGTTTGGTTCCAATAATAGAGCTTGACTTTTGCGGGTGCCTGGGTAGTTCAGTCTGTTGAGTGTCTGACTTCAGCTCAGGTCATGATATCGGGGTTCATGAGTTTGAGCCTCATATCGGGCTCTGGGCTGACAGTTCAGAGCCTGGAGCCTGCCTTGGATTCTGTGTCTCCCTCTCTCTGTCCCTTCCCTGCTTGTGCTCTGTCTCTCAATAATCAATAAGCATTGAAAAAAAAATTGTTTTAAATAGAGCTTGGCTTTAGGTCTTCATAAGAGAACTTTCTAAAATTACTGGGCCTCACATGGGCTATTTAAAATACAAGATTTTTTTTGTCCCTATCAAAAGCAGGCTATGTAAAACCAGTTGCTTATATACATTTCCCCCGTTGCTTCCTACATTATTAAGAGAACATTTAACATTCTTTTTTTTTTAAGTTTATTTATTTATCTAGAGACAGATCGAGAGCAAGAGTGAGAGCAAGGGGCAGAGAGAGAGAATCCCAAGCAGACTCTGCACCAACAGTGCAGAGCCCCATGCAGGGCTTGAACCCATAAACCATGAGATCTTGACTGAGCAGAAGTCGGAAACTTAACCAACTGAGCCACACAGGAGCCCCAAACATTTAATGTTCTTAAAATTCCTTCATAGGTTCCTAAGACATATTTTCAAAAATAAACAATTAACAGATAAAATAGTTTTTATTTCAAGCCACTGATTGGTCTTCTAGACTACCATCATTTTAATTTTTAACCACTTTCAAAAATGCATTTTTCTGGAAATTAAGTAAACATAATTTTCCCTGAAATCTTCCTGCATTGTTATTGTGGCTTGTTTTCCACATTGCCAACTTGAAAAGTCGCCATAAAAGGAACTCTCATTGTTTTTGTTTAATGATCTGTGCTGATGGGTATTCTTGAGCAATGTGGTTTTACCCATTCAAATGAGTGGGACTTCTACTTGAGGACAAAAATTCGTCACTGTTTTTTCATGGGTCAAATGAGACAACACAGATCTCACACCTTCTAGACCAACATTTCTCGAACCTAAGTGTGTATCACAATCACTTAGAAAGCTTGTTAAACCACAGGTGAGTGGGCTCCACCCCTGAATTTATGAATCAGTAGAAAGGACTGGAGAATTCGTGTTTGTAACCACTTCTCAGGTCCACACTATGAAAAACCACTGTTAGAGACTGTCCTAGAGGTCCGAAAAGAAACAAAAAGTGTTTACAAAACACCTTTAAAATACTACTGAAGAAAATTAAAACATTCATACTTCTGATTCTAAAATGTATCAACCTCATAATATTTCTTAAAAGAATTTTAGTAAATAATATTATAAATATCCATTCTTTCAAATAAAAATATGTCTAAAATTATTATACTGTATTTATTTATTTTTATTTTTTATTTTTTTAATTTACATCCGAATTACTTAACATATAGTGCAACAATGATTTCAGGAGTAGATTCCTTAATGCCCCTTACCCATGTAGCCCATCCCCCCTCCCACAACCTCTCCAGTAACCCTCAGTTTGTTCTCCATATTTATGAGTCTCTTATGTTTTGTCCGCCTCCCTGTTTTTATATTCTTTTTGTTTCCCTTCCCTTATGTTCATCTGTTTTGTCTCTTAAAGTCTTCATATGAGTGAAGTCATAGGATTTTTGTCTTTCTCTGACTAATTTCACTTAGCATAATACCCTCCAGTTCCATCCACATACTTGCAAATGGAAAGATTTCATTCTTTTTGATTGCTGAGTAATACTCCATTGTATATATATACCACATTTTCTTTATCCATTCATCCATCAATGGACATTTGGGCTCTGTCCATACTTTGGCTATTGTTGATAGTGCTGCTATAAACATGGGGGTTCATGTGTCCCTTTGAAAAAATATAACTGTATCCCGTGGATAAATGCCTAGTAGTGCAATTGCTGGGTCATAGGGTAGTACTATTTTGTTTTTTGAGGAACCTCCATACTGTTTTCCACAGGGGCTGCATCAGCTTGCATTCCCACCAACAGTGCAAAAGAGATCCTCTTTCTCTGCATCCTCGCCAACATCTGTTGTTGCCTGAGTTGTTAATGTTAGCCATTCTGACAGGTGTAAGGTGGTTTCTCATTGTGGTTTTGATTTGTATTTCCCTGATGATGAGTGATGTTGAGCATTTTTCATGTGTTGGTTGGCCATCTGGATGTCTTCTTTGGAGAAGTGTCTATTCATGTCATTTGCCCATTTTTTCACTGGGTTATTTGTTTTTTGGGAGTTGAGTTTTATAAGTTCTTTATAGATTTTGGATACTAACCCTTTATCTGATATGTCATTTGCAAATATCTTCTCCCATTCCATTAGTTGCCTTTTAGTTTTGCTAATTGTTTCCTTCGCTGTGCAGAAGCTTTTTGTTTTGGTGAGGTCCCAGTAGTTCATTTTTGCTTTTGTTTCCCTTCCCTCTGGAGACGTGTTGAGTAAGAAGTTGCTGCAGCTAAGATCAAAGAGGTTTTTGCCTGCTTTCTCCTCAAGGATTTTGATGGCTTCCTGTCTTACATTTAGGGCTTTAATCCACTTTGAGTTTATTTTTGTGTTTGGTGTAAGAAAGTGGTCCAGGTTCATTGTTCTGCATCTCACTGTCCAGTTTTCCCAGCACCACTTGCTGAAGAGACTGTCTTTATTCCATTGGATATTCTTTCCTGCTCTGTCAAAGATTAGTTGCCCATACCTTTGTGGTTCCATTCCTGGGTTCTCTTTTCAGTTCCATTGATCTGAGTGTCTGTTCTTGAGCCAGTACCATACTGTCTTGATGATTACAGCTCTGTAGTATAGCTTGAAGCCTGGGATTGTGATGCCTCCTGCTTTGGTTTTCTTTTTCCAGATCACTTTGGCTATTCGGGGTCTTTTCTGGTTCCATACAAATTTTAGGTTTATTTGTTCTAGCTCTGTGAAGAATGCTGATATTATTTTGATAGGGACTGCACTAAATATATAGATTGCTTTGAGTACTTTTGACATTTTAACAATATTTGTTCTTCCTATCCAGGAGCATGGAATCTTTTTCCATTTTTTTGTGTCTTCTTCAGTTTCTTTCATAAGCTTTCTATAGTTTTCAGCATATAGATTTTTCACCTCTTTGGTTAGATTCATTCCTAGGTATTTTATGGTTTTTGGTGCAACTGTAAATGGGATCAATTCCTTGAATTCTCTTTCTGTCGCTTCATTATTGGTGTATAGGAATGCAACCAATTTTCGTGCATTGATTTTATATCCTGCAACTTTGCTGAATTTGTGAATCAGTTCTAGCAGTTTTTTGGTGGATTCTTTTGGGTTTTCCATATAGAGTATCATGTCATCTGCGAAGAGTGAAAGTTTGACCTCCTCCTGGCCGATTTGAATGCCTTTTCTTTCTTTGTGTTGTCTGATTGCAGAGACTAAGACTTCCAATACTATGTTGGATAACAGTGGCGAGAGTGGACATCCCTGTCTTGTTCCTGACCTTAGGGGGAAAGCTCTCAGTTTTTCCCCACTGAGGATGATATTAGCATTGGGTTGTTCATATATGGCTTTTATGATCTCAAGGTATGCTCCTTCTATCCCTACTTTCTAGAGAGTTTTTATCAAGAAAGGATGCTTTATTTTGTCAAATGCTTTCTCTGCATCTATTGAGAGGATCATATGGTTCTTGTCCTTTCTTTTATTGATGTGATGAATCACGTTAATTATTTTGCAGATATTGAAACTGCATCCCAGGTATAAATCCCGCTTGGTGGTGGTAAATAACTTTTTTAATGTATTGTTGGAGCCGGTTGGCTAATATCTTGTTGAGGATTTTTGCATCCATGTTCATCAGGAAATTGGTCTATAGTTCTCCTTTTTAGTGGGGTCTCTGGTTTTGGAATTAAGGTAATGTGGCTTCATAGAAAGAGTTTGGAAGTTTTCCTTCCATTTCTATTTTTTGGAAAAGCTTCAAGAGAATAGGTGTTAACTCTTCCTTAAATGTTTGGTAGAATTCCCCTGGAAATCCATCTGGCCCTGGACTTTGGTTTTTTGGCAGATTTTTGATTTCTAATTTGATTTCCTTACTGGTTATGGGTCTGTTCAAATTTTTTATTTCTTCCTGTTTCAGTTTTGGTAGTGTATATGTTTCTAGGAATTTGTCCATTTCTTCCAGATTGCCCATTTTATTGGCATATAATTGCTCATAATATTCTCATATTATTGTTTTTTATTTCTGTTGTGTTGGTTCTGATCTCTCCTCTTTCATTCTTGATTTTATTTATTTGGGTCCTTTCCTTTTTCTTTTTCATCAAACTGGCTAGTGGTTTATCAGTTTTGTTAATTCTTTGGAAGAACCAGCTTCTAGTTTCCCTGATCTGTTCTACTGTTTTGTTGGTTTTTTTGTTTTTGTTTTTGTTTTTTGGTTTTGATAGCAATTTCTGCTCTAATCTTTATTATTTCCTCTCTTCTGCTGGTTTTGGGTTTTATTAGTTGTTCTTTTTCCAACTTCTTAAGGCATAAGGTTAGGTTGTGTGAGATTTTCTTCCTTCTTTAGGAAGGCCTGGATTGCTATATACTTACCTTTTATGACCGCCTTTGCTGCATCCCTGAGGTTTTGAGTTGTAGTGTTATCATTTTCATTGACTTCCATATACTTTTTAATTTCCTCTTTAACTTCTTGGTTAACCCATTCATTCTTTAGTAGGATGTTCCTCAATCCCCAAGTGGCTGATTTTGAGTTTCATAGCATTGTGGTCTGAAAATATGCACGGTGGGGCGCCTGGGTGGCGCAGTCGGTTAAGCATCCGACTTCAGCCAGGTCACGATCTCGCGGTCAGTGAGTTCGAGCCCCGCGTCAGGCTCTGGGCTGATGGCTCAGAGCCTGGAGCCTGTTTCCGATTCTGTGTCTCCCTTTCTCTCTGCCCCTCCCCCGTTCATGTTCTGCTCTCTCTGTCCCAAAAATAAATAAACGTTGAAAAAAAAATTTTTTTGAAAATATGCATGGTATGATCTTGATCCTTCTGTATGTACTTATGGCTGATTTGTGTCCCAGTATGTGGTCTATTCTGGAGAATGTTCCATGTTTCCTGGAGAAGAATGTATATTCTACTGCTTTAGCATGAAATGTTCTGAATATATCTGTTGAGTCCATCTGGTCCAGTGTGTCATTCAAAGCCATTGTTTCCTTGTTGATTTTTTTTATTAGATGATGTGTCCATTGCTGTGAGTGGGGTGTTGAAGTCTCCTATTATGGTATTACTATTGATGAGTTTCTTTTTCTTTTTAAAATTTTTTTTTAATGTTTATTTATTTTTGAGAGAGACAGAGACAGAATGCAAGTGGGTTGGGGCATAGAGAGAGGGAGGCACAGAATCTGAAGCAGGCTCCAGGCTCCAAGCTGTCAGCACAGAGCCTGACATGGGGCTCAAATTCACGAGCTGTGAGATCATGACCTGAGCCAAAGTCAGATGCTCAACTGAGCCACCCAGGCGCCCCTTGAAGAGTTTCTTTATATTTGTGGTTCTTTGATTTATATATTTGTGTCCTTTCACATTTGGTGCATAAATGTTTACAGTTGTTAGGACTTCTTGGTGGATAGACCCCTTGATTATTATACAATGCCCTTCTGCATCTCTTGATACAATATTTATTTTAAAGTCTAGATTGTCTGATATAAGTATGGCTACTCTGGCTTTCTTTTGTTGACCATTAGCATGATAGATGATTCTCCATCCCCTTATTTTCAATTTGAAGTATCTTTAGGTCTAAAGTGGGTCTCTTGTAAACAGCATATAGATGGATCTTGTTTTCTTATCCATTCTGTTACCCTATGTCTTTTGATTGGAGCTTCAAGTCCATTGATGTTTAGAGTGAGTAGTGAAAGATATGAATTTATTGCCATTAGGATGCTTATAGAGTTGGAGTTTCTGGTGGTGTTCTCTGGTCCTTTCTAATCTTTTGTTACTTTTGATATATATTTTTTTTTTCTTTTTCATCTTTTCTCCCCTCAAAAAGTCCCCCTAAAAATTTCTTGCAGGGCTGGTTTAGTGGTCACAAACTCCTTTAATTTTCCTTTTTCTGGGAAACTTTTTATCTCTCCTTCTATTTTGAATGACAGCCTTGCTGGATAAAGAAATCTTGGCTGCATATTTTTCTGATTCAGCACACTGAATATATCCCGCCACTCCTTTCTGGTCTGCCAAGTTTCTGTGGCTAGGTCTGCTGCAAACCTGATCTGTCTTCCCTTGTAGGTTAGGGACCTTTTTTTTCCCTTGCTGCTTTCATGATTCTCTCCTTGCCTGAGTTTTTGTGAATTTGACTATGATATGCCTTGTTGATGGTCAGTTTTTGTTGAATCTAATGGGGGTCCTCTGTGCTTCCTGGATTTTGATGTCTGTGTCTTTCCCCGGGTTAGGAAAGTTTTCCACTCTGATTTGCTCACATAACCTTTCTACCCCTATTTCTCTCTCTTCCTCTTCTGGGACCCCTATGATTCTGATGTTGTTCATTTTTAATGAGTCACTAATTTCTCTAATTCTTAAATCGTGCTCTTTTGCCTTCATCTCCCTCTTTTTTTTCTGCTTCATTATTCTCTATAAGTTTGTCCTCTATATCACTGATTCTGTGTTCTGCCTCATCCATCCTTGCCACCACTGCATCCATCTGTGATTGCAGCTCAGTTATAACATTTTTAATTTCATTCTATTTTTTACTTCTTTTATCTCTGCAGAAAGGCATTCTAATCTATTTTTGACTTCAGCTAGTATTCTTATCATCATGATTCTAAATTTTAGTTGAGACCTCTTGCTTGTATCTGTGTTGGTTAAATCCATGGCTGTCGTTTCTTTGTGCTCTTTATTTTGGGGTGAATTCCTTCATTTTGTCATTTTGAAGGGAGAAAAGGAATTAATGAGGTAGAAAAATGGAAAGAAAAAAATTAAAATTAAAAAATATTAAAATTAAAAAATTAAAAACACACACACATAAAAATATAATAAATGATGCTATATCCTAGGTGTGTTTTGGTCTGGGTGTTGAAAGTGGTTTGGCAGATTAGAGGGAAAAAAGGTGGGGGAAGAAAGGGAAAAAAAGGAAATCATTTGAGAATTTGAAAAAATGAATACAGTGAAGTAGACTAAAATGAGACGATGGGAGTGAAACAGAATTTGAAAAAGTATACACAAAAGTAAAGAATATAGTAGAAAAAAATTAAAGAAAAATATTTTTTTTTAATTTTTTTTTTCAACGTTTATTTATTTTTGGGACAGAGAGAGACAGAGCATGAACGGGGGAGGGTCAGAGAGAGAGGGAGACACAGCATCGGAACCAGGCTCCAGGCTCTGAGCCATCAGCCCAGAGCCTGACGCGGGGCTCGAACTCACGGACCGCGAGATCGTGACCTGGCTGAAGTCGGACGCTTAACCGACTGCGCCACCCAGGCGCCCCAAGAAAAATATTTTTAATAAAAATTAAAAATACAAATGAATTTTTTTCTTTTCTGTATTCAAGAAAAAGAAAAGAGGGCACCTGGGTGGCGCAGTCGGTTGAGCGTCTGACTTCAGCCAGGTCACGATCTCACGGTCCGTGAGTTCGAGCCCCGCGTCAGGCTCTGGGCTGATGGCTCGGAGCCTGGAGCCTGTTTCCGATTCTGTGTCTCCCTCTCTCTCTGCCCCTCCCCTGTTCATGCTCTGTCTCTCTCTCTGTCCCAAAAAAAAAATAAATAAACGTTGAAAAAAAAAATTTTTTTTTAAAAAAAGAAAAAGAAAAGAAACAAAAAAGAGAAAAAGGAAAAAAAGAAAATTATTCAAAAATTTGAAAAAGTGAATACACTGTCATAGACTAAAATAAAATGATGGAAGTAAAATAGAATTTGAAAAAATTTACATAAAAGCAAAAAATATAGTAAAAAATTAAAGAAAAATATTTTTAATAGAAATTGAAAGTAAAAATGAAGTTTTTCTCTTTCTGCATTCAAGAAAAAGAGAAGGAAATCATTTGAAAATTTGAAAAGGTGAATACACTGAAGTAGACTAAAATAAAATGATGGAAGTATTATAGAATTTGAAAAAATTTACACAAAAGTAAAAAATATAGTAATAAAAATTAAAGAAAAATATTTTTAATAAAAATTAAAAATAAAAATGATTTTTTTTTCTTTCTGTAATCAAGAAAAAGAAAAGAAGTATAAAAGAGAAAAAGAAAGAAAGAAAGAAAACTGAATTGATGGACCTGCTAACAGATTGAAGTAGGACTGAAATTACTTCGTTTTCCCCATAGGGGAAAAGTCATAGAAGTCAGACTATGTAGCACTTTATAGTCCATAAACTAAGCAGGCAGTGAGACTTGTGTTCTTGAAGAGCAAGGTTGGCCCAGTTGGGCGGGGCTCAGTGTAAAGACTCCGTTCTCCACTAGATGGCGCTGCTAGTCTACTGGGGTGGAGTGTTGTGGGGCCCATAGGTGAAAAAGGCACCACCCAGCTATCCAGTCTGTTCTCCCGGATCAGCAGTTGCACACCTGTCCTCTGTCTTCAGCTCTTGTCCACTACCCGCTTTTTCACTGTCCGTGACCAGGCCCCAGGCAGTACCTCTCTCCTGAGTTTTGTCTCAGATGCAACTGTTTTCCCTGGCCCCTTACTTCTGAAGGACTGCGGCTTTGGCCCGTTCCGCCCCTCTGAGGGAAGGTCTCACGGAGCAATGGCCGGATGAGTAATGGCTGAATGTCGGCTGCACCCAGGAACGCTTGCCGGACCCTGCTTCTGCTGGTGCCCCGAGACTGCGGCCAGGTGCCAGGCCGCCCCGGAAAAAGTTCGCGAGATAGTGTAGCAGCAGCTTTTCAGGGATTATGGAAAATCACAACACACATCTGGCACCGGGCTTCACCCTTAATGACCTTGTTCCAGCACCAGCGAACGTGGCCATTTTCTGGGGTCTGCTGGGACAAGGTGGCTTCAACAGTCTCTACCAAATGTCCTTACAGCAGTGGAGCCGCTTTTCCCCGTGTGGCCTGAGTACCTCCCAGACCCCACTCTGTTCCTGGAGATTCGCGCTTCCCACCAGAGCACCACAAGGTATGGAGCTGCGGATTTGCAGCCTTTGTGCTCCCCTTGTTTACAGTCTTAATGGAATTTAAATCGTTTCCTTTCTCCTTTCTCCCTTTTTAGCTTAGTCCCTGCGGCTGTTTCCAATTTTCCACTTTCTCTGCAGCTGCTTTTGGGGAGGGGTGCTTTTCCCATATTCTCCGCCCCCCCCCAGTCCTCTCTCTGCTCGCAAAAACACCTCCCTTACCGCTCCCCAAGTTAAGCTTTCCGCTCCGCGTACCTGCTGAATTCTGTGGTTCAGGTTGTGAAGATTGTTGTGTTAATCCTCCAGTCAGTTTTCTAGGTGTGTAGGATGGTTTAGTGTTGCTTGGCTGTCTTTCATGGACGTGAGACACACGAAAGATTTCCATGCTGTTCCGCCATCTTGGCTCCTCCCCTCTACCATATTTTTAAGTTTAAGCACAACAATTTATTTTACCTCAGTTTTTAGACAGTTTCCAAAGAACAAACGTATTTTTCATTTCAGAATAATACAAAGTTAAAGACACTGTATAATTCTTAAAAAACAGCTTAATTAACTGAGTTAAAATTGACTCCACATGTTTACAGATCTTCCAAAAGTTACAAAGCAAACTCTAACTACATGTAAAGTAAAATTTTTCTAAAGGTGTACATGATTATGGGTGTGGTTTGCTACCAATTATTTGTACCTCTTTTTAAAACAAAGTCACTTTTTTTTTCATTTCCAGTTTGTGCAGTGTATTCTGTCACCAATTATGTGATAATGTAAGAAATGGAATTTAATCAAAAAATCAACATACCTTAGCATCCTAAATGCACATCATATGTTAGAGAATAAGTAAGTGTAGCCCTTGTAAAAAATTACTGCCCCACATCAGTTTCCTGAATCTTATGGTGTAACTTAATGTCTAAAGGAAATATTTTTCATTCAGTAATGATTTGAAACTTCACATTATTAAATATGTGTGCCTAAGAACTGGATTTTAGTTGACTTTACGCCCTGTGTATTTTCATGTTAATTTGAAGCACTTTTTAAAGCTAACAAGTTTATTGACTGCCTCTCACTGTCTAGCTCTCTGAAAACTAACCGCTCTGCTGCACATTGACTAGGGCAGGTAAAGAGAATTTTGTGGCGAGGATAACTTCAAGGTGACAAGTTTACTTCTCAGGACTTTGTATTGCTTTTCTTATTGTGTCATTTAATAATCAAGTGTGGTCTTAATAACAACCTTCTCGAGAAGCTCATTTTAATGATGCTAAGAACACCAGTTCTCCCAGCCTTTCCAAAGGAAGGGACTTACTACTATGATGTGGAGACTTATAAAGTCTAAATTCTAAATTAACTTATAAAGTTAAATTAACTTTAAAATTAAGAAAGATGAGAGGCTCCTGGGTGGCTCAGTAGGTTAAGCATACGACTTTGGCTCAGGTCATGATCTTAAGGTTCGTGGGTTCGAGTTCTGCGTCGGGCTCTGTGCCGACAGCTCAGAGCCTGGAGCCTGCTTCAGAATCTGTGTTTCCCTCTCTCTCTCTGCCCCTCCCCTGCTCACTCTCTGTCTCTCTCTGTCTCTCTCTCAAAAATAAAATTTATTTTTACTTAACAAAGATGAGTAAATTGCCGGAGGTAAAGAATAGTTACTACTTATCTTAGAGAAAGAAAAAAAAGGGGCGCCTGGGTGGCTCAGTCGGTTAAGCGTCCGACTTCGGCTCAGGTCATGAGTTTGAGCCCCGTGTCAGGCTCTGTGCTCACCACTCAGAGCCTGGAGCCTGTTTCAGATTCTGTGTCTCCCTGTCTCTGACCCTCCCCCATTCATGCTCTGTCTCTCTGTCTCAAAAATAAATAAACATTAAAAAAATTTTTTTAAATAAAAAAAGAAAAAAGATGAATCCAATAACAATCATCAAAGATATGCGAGAAAATAAAGGTAACAATCAATTGACTAATTTGACATAACACACCTGGATTCATTGTCTCTTCAGCCCTATTCTACCCAATCCTTTAGTGCATCACTATTTTCTCAAGCTTCTCTCCAGGAAATCACCAGGAATCAGGTACCAGACATATACCGGTATCAACAACAAAGTCTAAAGTGTCCCATCTCCTCACTAATAATAGCCTCTGAGGCAAGAGGTCCATCCTACAAGGTTGACTCATTAAGCATCTACTTCCAGAACCTCGTTCTCCTCCCACCTGCCTTTTTTTCCTATTTATTCATTGTTAGTGCCCAATAATTGTTAGTACCTTAACTTTTTTTAAGTACCTGTTTGATTCTTGGTACTTGCGGTGTGAATTTTCATGATTCCCCTTAGCTTCAGTCCACAATTTGTCCCCCTATGCCAGGATTGAAGCTGTTGTTTCTCTAGTACCTCCTTGCCACCTCCCCCTTGGTTCCAACAAGTACACATGTACCACAATATTCCACCCAGAAAATTCCTGACTTCCCTACAGCAGATTTGGTATGGCATTTGACCCTTATAAATGTATGCCTATTTGATATATTTACAGATTGGCACATTGTGGAGAAAACCCAACTTCACATTTCAAAATGAAATAGCAAGCTATAAACATGTAAGGAATCAGGAGCTGCCAAAAAATGTCTTCATTAAGATTTTTACCCCCAGACCCAAGTTCGATTAGTTTCTAGAAGGGGGAATAGCTGAGAAATTCCCTGAAGCTATTTCATGACAAGCTAACACGGGCCTGGAACATAAATTAGAAATCCCAGTTGACCTCTAGTAATTCTAAAAGAAGATTAAACGAGAAATAGGAGACACATTTTTGTTTTCACAACTAGGATTTCTTATTCCAACACCTTCTTACTTTAGTCACACAGCCTGAAGAGTGTTATCTCACCAGGAGAAGAGAAATATGACAGAACTGATCTGTCTTCACATAGCAAAATCATAAACTTAATTGCATAATTATATGTTACTTTTTTAATATTTGCTTTTATGACTATTGTGACAATTACTTTTCATGATCTCCATGATACACCAACTCAAAAAACCTGACAACATTCTCACTCAGTTTAGTTACTGATCCATTTTAGTTACCATCTGTAAATTATTTACCATCTGTCTTTATCTTTGTCAATTTTTCTTTTTCTCAGTCTTCACCCCCAACACTTGCCCCATTTTCTTCTTACTTATACTATCTCTGAACATCTCCTAAACATTTTCAGCCTTGGTACTACTTCCTTCTATACTTACTGGCAGAGGAAAGTTCTGGATTGTGGTAGACTGTGTATCTGCTCACCAATCCTACCCATCTTCTATCTTCTGATAATGTGTACTACACTACCTTCTAATCATAAAGTAAATGCAAAACCTAGTCTCAGATAATTATAAGGTTATTTTCTCATAGACACAATGCTTAATTCATGGCCAAACATGTAACCTAAAAGTAGAGACCTGCACCAACAATTCTTTAATTAGACAAGGAGATGTTTCCTTGCTTTGAGGATCATGGACCAGAAAAGATAAGAGCCAGAGATTAACAACAGCCATTATGTCAACCACACAGAGAAAATCTATCTAAAGTAATAAAGCATAGAGAAGCAGAGATAAAAAATAGAGAAAGGAGGAAGAGACCTATGGAAATAGACAAAGAGACTTGATGAACTTGACTGAGTTGGATTTCTGTCATCTGCACTCCAGGGAATTCTGATGAATACAAAAATGGGAAGTGGATTGTCATAAATAAGAAAAGCTAAAATGCAGGCATAACTGATAATTGATAAGGGTAGAAAGCAATAATAATTCTTCCATCCCAGACTGGGAAATTGGCAACTTAGTCATTCAATATAAAATCATGCGATTAAAACTATCACCTGTCATGTCTTAGGACAAGAGTATGGCACGCCACTTTCCCTTTTTCCTACCACAACAATTGTGGAAATATGTATCAAGACAGAATATTGTCAGGTCCCTGAGTGATCATAATGTGAGAAATAAACTTCCATAGGAGATGTTTCTTACTGCAGCCCCCCCACACACCTAGCATATACTGGCTGATTCAGAAATTGGTAACTAGACATGGTGTGCTGTCATAACAAAAAGAGAACATATGGCATTAACTTAAAGGCCAGGTGGCACATAGGAAAGAAACTGTTGTCAAAGCTTTAAGGATAGTTATCCATGTTGCATAGTGACAAAGCATTTAGTAATATCGTCACCATTGATAACCTGGCAAGCAGATGGTGTACCTAAAGAATTTATAATCCTAGGACAAGAGATTATAGAAATTTAGTTGTTGCTGTTGCTGGGTGTCATTTTCTATGTTTCATAAGATTTTATAGAAAGCAAATAAACTTAGCAGACAATTGTCCAGTTTGGGGAAAAAAAGAAAAGAAAAGAAAAAGAAATAGAATCCAGAAATTCAGCCCTTGAAGGATTGGGAGAACTGTGTGCTTTTCATCCACGACCAGTAAAAAATATAATTGAAAGAGCAAAGACCCAACAAACTGTGGTTCAGTAAAGTCTTTCAGTGTGACCAAATAGCTCTGGGAGAAGACAGGAAGTGGCTGCCCCAACAAAACTTAATGGACTCAAGTTACTTGAAATTACATCATTAAATACAAAGAGATACATAGGTATGGGGGCAAAGAAAGTAGCATGGTAAATCAGGAAATTGTGTCCACAAAACTTTTCTGGGAAAAGAACTATTGAGGTGGCCATCAACACATGAAGTTAATTGGAATCAAATAAATAAGGACACAATAAGTCCTTTAGAGAGATGGACTTCTACAAAGACTATCAACCTCAGGTTAAAAGCAAAAATGGTGATTGTTCTATTTATGAAACAACCTTGGATACCCAACCATCTGAAAGGAAAAAAAGAAGATGTATAGGGGCACCTGGGTGGCTCAGTTGGTTAAGCATCAGACTTTGGCTCATGGTTCATGGGTTCAAGCCCATGTTGGGCTCTGTGCTGACAGCTCAGAGCCTCGAGCCTGCTTCAGAATCTGTGTCTCCCTCTCTCTCTGCCCCTCCCCTGCTCGGTCACTTGGTCTCTCTCTCTCTCAAAAATAAACATTAAAAATTTTTTTAAAAAAGGAAGCTGTGTATTCTGTTCAGCCCCCAACTCTAATGCGGAAGAACATATTCTTCAACATGGAAAATCATATAATACAAAGGAAGGACCCTCCAGTGTGCAGACCGAGGGCCACAGTGAACAATGGACAGGGGAGCCCCTTCCAGGGAGTAGACTCAGCCAATTAACAAATATTCCCCATCCTCAGGGTAAGGAGCCTCACCTCATCTGCCCAGCAGAATTTCAAAATTGCTACCCACAACTATCTATAGGGTTTCTCCTCACCTTCTGCTTTCTAGTAAGAATATTCATTGTGATTATCTTGTCCCTGTTCCACCACTGCATATTGGGGGAGGACAGTGTGTCTTTTTAGTTCGTATATGATTAGTCAAGAGAAGCCACAGATAGATATCATGTCAGAAGTACCCATTTTATATGTCATTCAGAGATCCTGATCTGTGGGCTTGATATTGTGACTAGATTTGACTTCTGGAATGTCTGCCTTAGAAAAGAGATTAGTGTATTATGCTTACCGGTATTCAGAAAAGCAGATTGAAGCTGTCATTAGTGCTGTTCATCATACTATTTCTGTTCCTCTTCTTCCAGGCACATAGTTGAATTGTCCCTTCCCTTATCATTTTGAAATTAGGCCAATGAAATGTGAGCAGATATGATGTATATCACTTTCAGGTAGAATCTTTAAAAGCCAGTGTGCAATTTACCATGTTACTTTCTTCCTGCCCTGATGATCATGGATGCCTGTGTCATTATGAAACCTCCATCAGCCCGATACCTGAGAGACCATAATGACCAGAGCCTCCTACTGACCCAAGATGGTCATGTAGAGTGAGAAACAAATGTCTGTTGATTTGAGCAACTAATATTTTTGTGGTTGTATTTTATAACAGCATAATCTAGTGGATATTGACTGAGAGACCTTTAGGAAAAAAGAAAAAAAAAAGTAAGAAAGGCCTTTTCTACAAAGATCACTTTTAGGTCAGATGATGATTTCTTTACAGCACTGTAAAAGTCCAATTACATACCCAAATCAAAAATTAGGGTCCAGACTAGGAAGAGGAATACTTAGAAGGAGCCAAAGAAATAAGGAAACCCTAGCTTCCCAACCTTTCTCCAAAATGCCCCACAGGATCACCTCTGAGTTACAGGGGTAACAATACCTCCCTTCATTAAGCACCAATCACTAGAATCTATCCTGGCATTAGATGAAAGATTAGCTCTGCCACATGGACCCATATATTATTCTCCTTGCTTTGAAGCAGAAGCCAAGTTAGCTGCCATTAAAACAGGGTTAGGAACTCCAGCATATACTAAAAGGAAGACCTACAAAGGCAGCCCCTAGATTGATTGATCCAGACTCTAAAAACTTTGGTTAACTGCTGAGTGCCCCAAAATCAAAGGCACTAGCAGTCTACCAGGGTTTTAAAGGACTTGAGCTACCACACAGATTCTGAGCCTAGACTAGATCAGTAGTTCCTAAATTATGGTCCACAGATAGGATCTGGAGAAGTCATTACTGATTTGCAATGAAACAAGAAAAATAAATACAATGTCATCATGTTTTATGAAGCTAATTGTGTTTAGTTTAAAGGACTGTTTTGTGTTTGAACATTGTATTTTCCCTAATTGTGCAGTAACCAAACGTCCTCAGATTCATAAAATGATGGCCAAAAAATGGTAAGTAAGGCTTTTGTTGCTGTTAATTTTTTTACTTGATAAAACTGGTTGGTAACCTTATGTTGTTCCCATTGTTTTTGTTAAAATTCTACTTACTTATAAAATGATTATTTTTATTTGCTCTTAAGATCTAAAAACTTCTGATGGGATCTTAAAGAAAACCTCTTGTGTCCTCCTCCACTGTCCTCATTGGAGCTGCACTGTCCAATATGATAGCCACTAACCACACATGGTTACTGAGTACTTGAAATGTGGCTAGCCCAAACTGAGATGTGCTGTGTGTGTAACACACATATACCAGATTTCAAAGATAGTAAAAATTTTTAAAAGGACTTAAATACCCATTAATAATTCTCATACTGATTCCACGTTGAAGTGGTAATATAGTGGATATATTGAGTTAAATAAAATGTATTATTAAAATTAATTTTACCTATTTCCTTTTACTTTCTTAATGTGGCTACTAGAAAATTTTGAATTGCACACGTGGCTCATTTTTTACTTCCATTGGACATCCCTCATCTAAAGTCAAAGTCTGAACAAAATAAATAGGTAAACAAATAGTCAAAGTCTGTTCATAATCAACCATAATTAGAACAGTTTTCTTTCTGGCAGCGGCTGATGTTTGCAGCCTTTGCAGTGACACCAAACCCGAATAGCTGACTTACATCTGTTACACAACAGCCTCATCTCTGTAGCTAAAGTCTGTTCTTTCTCATCTTTTGCATCACACGGTCATGAGACTAGTCGTCTTTATTAGTCTTTTTTTTATTATATCAATTTACTGCTCAGAAATTGATATCAACTTTTATATCCTACTTTTTGTTATCTAGTCAACCTCATGTCTGACACTTTCCAACAAGTGATTAATTACTCCATAACTTTACAATAGCATTTCTTGGTTATATTTTGGCCTAGACCCATCCAGATCTGCTGTTTGCACATGTTTACACGCACTTGTTTTTGAAGTAAAATGTTGTTTCTATGACTCCCTGTCAGCCCATGACTTTCTTTGTCTTCCATATTCACTACACAGATTTTCTTCCCTAAAGGATCATCCATAATTGACCCCACCTAGTTGTCTGTACCAGCCACCTTGACACCTTCTCATACCTTCTTTACAACACTATACTCATGGCAACAATTTACATTTGTTGAAAAATCTGGTAAAAATATATTTTAGGTAATTCATATGTATGAATTCTGTCTCCATAATAATTTGTTTTTTTTCTTTTTTTAAATTTTTTTAATGTTTATTTATTTTTGAAGAGAGAGAGAAAGCACATGGGGGAGGTGCAGAGAGAGAGAGGGAGACACAGAATCTGAAGCAGGCTCCAGGCTCTGAGCTGTCAGCGCAGAGCCGATGCAGGGCTCAAACCCACAAACCCCGGGATCATGACCTGAGCCAAAGTCGGATGCTTAACCAACTGAGCCACCCAGGCGCCCCAATTTATCATTTTTTCTGAAGCAGATTATTATATTTCATAAAATTACAGAGTTATAACTCCTCTAAAAGATCAATTGTTGGGATGCCTGGCTGTCTCCATCAGTAGAGCGTGCGACTCTTGATCTGGGGATTGTGAGTTTAAGCCCCATGTTGGGTGTAGAGATTACTTAATAAATAAATTACTTAAATAAATAAATCTTTAACAAAATAAATAAATGAAAGATCAACTATTGATTTCACAGGTGAGACAACCGAGAACCAGGGCATTTAAGTGACTTATCAGAGGTTACATATCTAATCAGTGGCAAAACTGGGAGCGTAACTTGCCATCCTCTACTGACACTACTGGAACAAGCCATCTTTACTTTTCTGATTTAAGTTTTCTTCCAGCATGTAGGAGATGCCCCTTGCATAGATCAGGCAGTCTTGGGTGAGCCATGCAGAGGCATCAGCAGCAGATTGGCAGTGCATTAAAGGGAGAACACTGGGATTAGGAAGCTAGAGCTAAGAGCAGTAAATCTCCTGTAGGGTCAACCCCATGGAGTGAAGAACAAGCTAAATCATAGGCAAGTGAGCTGGGATTAGAGGCAAGGCAGCATGGATGCCGAAGCTCCAGCTAGGAACCTGAAGCAGCTGAAGCTTATCACGACTGAGCAGGAACAATGGGCATGTGCAGAAGAAGGGACAGAGATGGCTGCTCAGAGAGCATGCAGGCTGCTAGATATGAACCAGCAGGTTTAGTTTCCAGACCCCATCTACTGGCTCAAGCAACAGACTTTATTTCTCCTTTTATACTGTTGGTCTTGAACTAGTTAGGCTCAATCTTGATACAAGGAGCCTGAAACTTGAAGGTCATCAATTACAATTGTTTGAGGAAACTAAGTAAGGCAAGGTTAGTAATACTAAATTATGCACATAATTTTCACTTAACAAAAACCATCAACTGATATCTACTGCATAAGGTGATGATTGATAGATAGACAAACAGATAGATACATACATGGATAGATGGTGTTGAGCTTGTTAACCATGTCCTCGCCGTCTTCACACCATCGGTTTCACAGAGGATTACTCAATTCTGTCACACCCCTATTATAACCATCAAGGCAACACACAAATCCACATGGGATTTGGTTTACATTTAATGGTTGATTTTCTGCTAAAATGACATAATAGCTTCCATCTAGAGTGAAATTGTTTAGATTCCGTATAAAATGTCTCTTGAAATACCTGTACCTCTTCATTGCTCTGTCCCAGTGCACATCTTACTTCATATCATTCTCCAGGAGTCATTTCATTTCAGAATTGTGTAATTAATGCTAAATTGAGATAGCTAAAATTGCCTTGGTATGACTTAGAAATGATGAGTATCTCAAGAGTATTGCCTGGTTGACAGCTGTCAATTAGGAATGGATCCATGGGATCCATGCATTTGACAGCATGCATTTTAGCTCCGGGATCACACTTAGTCTTGATTCAAGAGTTGGTTTACTAGTGCCCGAATATCTTTGAATCATGAGGCTCTGATTGAGATCTTACCAATCTCTTTCATTGAGACTTTCCCAGGTCTGCAATCAAACAAACATTTAGGGGAGCCTGAGTGGCTCAATTGGCTAAGTGTCCAGCTTCGGCTCAGGTCATGATCTCATGGTTCATGAGTTTGAGCCCCGCAACCGGCTCTCTATTATCAGCCCGGAGCCCACTTTGGATACTCTATTCCCCTCTCTCTCTCTGCTCCTCGCCCACTGGTTCTCACTCTCTTTCAAAAATAAGTAAGTAAACTTTAAAAAAAAATTAAAAACACATTAAGCAAAATGGTTCTTTCTACTGTTGGAAATGATGGTGGCAAATAGGTTGAGACACACAGACAAAAAACCTTTGAGTATCATTACAAATTTTAAAATATGATGCTAAAAATGTACTAGAATAGTTCAGTGGTAGTGGGAAGGAAAAACCACAGATTAGAAATTTGAATCTATACAGTGCACACAGGTTGATAATGCTTATCTGGCTTGACTCTAGGTTGTTCTGAGAAGTAATTTTCAAATACAAAGTTTTGTGATTATTCAGAGAGTCTCAATAAGATTTTAAAAGAGACTCCAAGGTAAGAAAGGGTGTTAACTGTTAGCCTGAATCGCCACCAAATCTGATGTGGAAAACCATGAAGTAAATACTCACAAACAGAGGGAATGACGTCACAGATCCTATCAGACCCATAATGTAAGCTTGGAATTGAACGATATGAGCAGGAAGAGAAGGCTAGGAACATACACCATCTCTTTTTAAAACTCTTTAATGTATGTCTTTAAATTGCAAAACAACAAAAGAAGAAAACACATTTTAATTAGAAGTTTGAGAAGAATTCTACTTTAATTATTAAGTAAAAATCAATAGTTAAACATTGTTCAGGCAGGGCTTTGTCTACAATGCAGTTGTCAATCAGGAGCAAGTTTGCCCCCCAGGGAACGTTTGCATAAGTTTGGAGACATGTTTAATTGTCCCAACTAGAGAGTGCTATTGACATCTAGTGGGTAGAGGACAGGGATGCTGCTGAATATTCTACAATGCAAAGGATAGCACCTCACAATAATTTTCTGGTCCAAAATCCCAATAGTGCCTGCTGCACTGTATGGTAAGGGTACTTTTTTTTCACTCCTGGGTTTTTTCCACCAATATACCTATATGAAACTAATACTCCAGATTCGTTGTATTGGCTTAAAATAAGAAAGAAGTGATATTCTATTTTTTAAAAAAAGCCTTAAATTGTTCCTCCAGATAAATATCCATTTTAGTAAAATATACTACAATCTTAGTGAAATGAGAAATTATTTTGAAGTTTAGCATGGATAATTTGAGATTAAAAATACAATGCATGTATATATTGTTAAAAGTACTTCCTGACTACTGGTCCACTAATTGTATCATCAGCTCAGACAAAATGCTCAAAGCTAACAAAATAACATCAGGATTACTTTGAAAACAACTTTCTGCTGGAAGATTCCCAAAGCAAGTGCCTCAGCTTTACTGTTGAGAAGCTTCCTATGGGCTTCCCTTCAGATATTGCCCTAATATGCCCCTTAGCATCCTTCTAGGAAACACTGTTTCTAAAATAAATTAAAAAATCGTTAATCACTTAAGTCATTTCAAGTATTATTATAAACAATAAACACTGAATGAACACTTACTGATCATTAAATGAGCATTCAAATTCAGTTAACCATAAACATTTCTACTAAAATAACAGTGTCTTCATTGAATAAATCTGATAAATAAAGGACTTATAAAGATTCCTATACCTCATTTCTCCTTTCATGGTATTAATTACTTCTACAGGAAAAAAGAAAAGTAGTGTTAATATAACCTTTTAGCCACATTTTAGAAATAAGCTTCCTAAAAGAAAGAAAGAAAGAAAGAAAGAAAGAAAGAAAGAAAGAAAGAAAGAAAGAAAGAAAAAAGAAAGAGGCTTCCTGTGATGAAATAAATGATATCGTGATGTGTAACTTACAGAGTCTATATGTAGAGAGAGATTAGGAGGCATTAACCTCATGAGCAAATTTCTCATGGCAAGGTGCTGCCCATTGCTTTAGCAATAAATTAGGAAACTGAAAAATAAGAATGATATAGCCTGGTTAAAAGAAGAAAGCACTGCATGGAAATGTTTTTCCTTGTTTTCATTTCCTTTTTTTTTCCTACTTATACAAGTCATCATCATATGAATGGCTGCCTTTTGGTAACCACCTACTATGCCCTAGAACCTATGCCAGATATTCAGTATGCACTATGCTGATCATCCCAGCCACCTTGCCTTTTTCCTCCAAATTTCTCCAGAAAACCAAAGGTCAGCCATGAGCAAGCAACTACACAACTATAGTTTGAATCAGACCATGATTCAAACCCAGGAAGGCTTTACTCCACAACCAATGACTTGTCGTGCTCTCTCCACTGCAGTCAAATTCATAGGCTCAAGAAAATTTAAGATTTGTTTTTTATTCCTTTGTATTTTTCTGTAAACAATATCCTATCATTCAAATGCCTAAACTCAGATCACAAAAGAATGCTACAGTTACATTTTAATCCTTGCCTTATAGTTAATTCCACAAAGGCATTTTGCCCCGTGTAGTTCTGTTTTTTTCCTAGTCCCAAGTCACTGAGGAGAAAAAATAGTTTTCATTTGTAATGTATCTCTAGCTCAGTTTCTTTCTAGTAGTGTGACTTTGATCAGCTCAGACATTTGTCAGTTCACACACACTCTCATTTGTACACTGCGGCAGGACATAGAAACAAGATGTTTAGAGTCAAGAAGAGCTTGTATGTTCTCTGTCTGAAACTTTGGCTCACTGCTCAGCTTTGTGTTCCCTCTTTTGTGTGTGTGTGTGTGTGTGTGTGTGTGTGTGTGTGTATGTGTGTGTGTGTGTGTGTGTGTGTGTGTGTGCGCGCGCGCGCGTGCGCACACACGTCTGCTGGGGGGGTGTGTGTGGAGAGGGTGTAAAGAAGGATATTAAGACTTTTTGCAAAGGAGGGTGGGAGGAGAGATTCTGAGAAACAGAAAGGAAGAAAGAAAAGAAAAGGGAATGGAAAGAGAGGGAGAGGAAATGAGAGAGGAAGGAGGGTGAACTGCTTTGTAGCTGCTAAGATTGCAGACAGAAATAGCACACAACCACCGTGAGCTGTGTGCGACTCAGAAACCAAGACCAAATTGTATTCACTTTTATTAATCAGTTGCTCAGAAAGAAGGAAATGACATCTGGTCCTGTCTTCTTCTACATCTTAATTTTGGGTAAATATTGTAAGTATGCTCAGTATTTAATTTTATATACCTTAATAATATTGTATGAACTAATCACAATTACAAATGTTTATTACTTACATTTATGCTTTTGAGATAATTTTTTTTTCTGATAAAATTGTAATCTCACTTCAGAATTATTCTTAAGTCATTTCTGGTATTTATATTAGAAACTGGACTATCCTGGCAGAGTCAATAGTTGAGCAAGATTAACGTGACATACAAACCTATGCTTCATAAAAACCAATTTGTTTAAGCAATAATTATTTTATAAGTAATTTTATAGTGTTTCAAGAGAAGCAGTCCTTAAAGAGATCGTGTTCAAGTAAGATGCCCATTGAAATATTCTGGGAAAGACTTTACGTGTATTCAGCTTTCTGTGTAGTTTTAACACTTTGTGGTCCCGGTCCTTTGTGATTTGATATCACAGGTGTGCCTTCTCACTGAGAAATGTATTCATAAAATCTTTTTTATTCAACAAGATCTCTTGCTATGCCTTGGAAAAAAAAAAAAAAGGAAAAGCACAAAGCAGTGAAAGGCACAGACACACCAGGAGCCCAGATGGGCATTTTTACTTTTGTTACTATGACAATTTTTGCTTTCTCCATGTATGCTGTAGTTTATTTTTCAGAAAAAAAAAATTTTTTTTAATCAAAGGAGAGGCATTCTGCATTACACCCTCTTTAAATTATATTATGTAAGTAGAAATAAAATGTTTATGTCTCTTAGGTACTAAATTATGAGACAGTCCAAGGAAATCAAGAAAGAAAACTTTCTGGGTGTCTTTAACACCTTCTGATTCTGGGAATGACAAACTTTAACACATTTAGAATTCACATGCATGTTTACACTCCTCCATGTCTTCAAAGTTTGCAGAAGGTGGTTTTCACTGAGATATTCTATTGAGAATATCTCCAAGTAAATTTCAATCCTAACTTTCCCAGTTCCGATGGCCTGTACTGCATCAAAGTGATTTTTTTTTTCCTTTCCTCTCTTGGTCTCCGGTATACCTTACTTTTAATGGTCAGAGGGTGGGAGACAGCATTGAAACCGAGGAAACAGTTCAGAATCCTGGAAAAGCATCCTACTTCTTAGCTCTCTCTATCTCTAATCTTGGTAGCTGTACTCCATTTTTCATTCCAGTTTTGTTGAGAAATACCTGACATACATCTCTGTGTAAGTTTAAGTCCTACAGAACGATGGTTTGATTTATATATATTGTGAAATGATGACACCATAGGTTCAGCTAACATCCATATTATATAAATACAGTATAAAAGAAAAGAAAGAAGAAAAGAAATATGGGTAAAAATTGTTTCCTTGTGATGAGAACTCTTAGGATTTACTCTTTTAACAATTGTCCTGTACATCATACAGCACCTTCCTCCACCTCCCACCATTATTTCTGGCAACCACAAATTTTATCTCTTTTTCCATGAGTTTTGAGACTTTCCTTTTGTTGTAGAGATTCCAGATATAAGTGAGATCATACAGTATTTGTCTTTCTCTGTCTACCTTATTTCACTTAGCATAATGCGTTCAAGGTCCATCCATGTTTTGCAAATGGTAGAATTTCTTGTTGTTGTTTTTAATCACTGAATACTACTCCATTGCATATATAGGCCACAACTTCTTTATTCTCTCATTTACTGACAGACATTTAGCTTGTTTTCATGTCTTGACTATTGTAAGTAATGCTGCTATGAATACAGGGGTATGTATCTTTTTCTGAGTTAGTGTTTTTATTACCTTTGGATATACTCCCAGAAGTGCAATTGCTGGGTCATATGGTAGTTGTATTTTTAACATTTTGAGGGTCCTTCTTTAGTGAGTATACCAATTTCCAGTTCCAATTCCATCAACAGTGTGCAAGGGTTCCCTTTCCTCCACATCCATGCCAGCTTTCTTACCCTTGTCCTTTTAATGATAGCCATTCTAAAAAGTGTGAGCTGATATCTTATTGTGGTTTTGATTTACCTTTCCCTCGTGCATGACTGGTGATGTTGAGCATCTTTTCATGCACCTGTTGGCCCTGTTGAAATATGTCTTCTTTGGAGAAACATCTATTCAGGTCCTTTGCCCATCTTTTAATTGGGTTATTTGGTTTTTTGCCACTGAATTGCATGGGTTCTTTTTATGTTTTTGGATATTAACCCCACATCACATATATGATTTGGAAATATTTTTCTGTATGTTTTCTTTTCACTTTTTTGATGGTTTTCTTTGGTGTGCAGAAGCTTGTTAGTTTGGGGCAGTCCCACTGGTTTATTTTGTATTGTGTTGCTTGTGTATCAGGTGCCATATCCAAAAAATCACGAACAAAATCCATGTCAAAGAGCTTTGTTCTATGTCTTCTCCCAGAAGTTCCATGGTTTCAGTTCCTACATTTAAGACCCATTACCCATTTTATTAATTAGAGGACCAAAAAACAAATTGCAAACCACCACCAAAAATGGAATGTTTCTCACTATAATCCAAGTATTTAAGCTACCCGAGTTTTTGACATTTGTAGCCAACATCCTCATAAATCAATAACATATTTTACCATCTCCTATTCCATTTCAATGAAATGAATAGATTAAATAGGCCAAAAAGATACTTCCAATTAGAATTAGACATTCTAATATGAGGAATTCAAGGGTATGTAAAAGGTGTTGAGGGCAGGGGTGCCTGAGTGGCTCAGTCTGTTAAGTGTCCAGCTCTTGATTTGGCTCAGGTCATAATCTCATGTTTCATGACTTTGAGCCCCACTTTGGCCTCTGTATTGACAGTGTGGAGCCTACTTGGAATTCTCTGTCTCTCTTCTTCTCTCTCTCTGCCCCTCCTGTGCACCCTCTCTCTCAAAATAAATAATAAATAAACTTTAAAAAAAAAAAAAAAAGGTGATCAGAGCAAGTTGAAAAGCAACTTTGGCTAATGTGTTTCCAGCCAATTCAGGTTAGTAAAAAATTTCCATGTTTACATATTCTCTTTTGTTAAAAAAAAATTATTTCATGAGCAGAAAATAAAAGTAGATGGTGATGATGATGATGTCAAAACCCTCCAACTTTTTAAAAATGTTTATTTATTTTTGAGAGACAGAACGTGATCTGAAGCAGGCTCCAGGCTCTGAGCTGTCGGCACAGAGCTCAACATGGGGCTTGAACTCACAAGCCATGAGATCAAGACCTGAGCCGAAGTCAGACACTTAACTGACTGAGCCACCCAGGCACCCCCCTCCAACTTTTTAAATTTAAGTTTATTTTGTGATTTAAAAAATTAAGTTTAATTTGTGATTTAAAAACAAATTTTGACAATGTACTGTGAATACTTAAGGGCTCCAATTTCTCATCCCTCCATGCCTTCAGCAAGGGATGAGGATATAAACATCTGATGCAGTTTGGCAAGCAACATTCCTCGCTATAGGGTGTCAACGGAATGGGGAGGGTGAACGGGCATTTGGCAGGGACCTCTAAAATAGCACCCCACACCCATGATTGACCTTCTAGTTTATCTCATCATCCAGCTCCACTAAGAGAGGGTTTCCTATGCACTTAGCAAAAGAAGTCAACAACTACATAAGAACAAAATCTTAAATCTCTGTAACTTCCCTGTGGTGGTGGTTGTTTGTTTGTTTGTTTGTTTCTTTCTTTCTTTCTTTGTTTTTTTAATCTACTCTTCCAGTGGCCTGGAAAAGACAATGTGCTATCATGGAAGGCTGCTGGTCTAAGGTGCTTAGCAGCACTTTATGTATCCGCTCTAAGATTTGAAGCAATGACTGACCTTCCCTGAGCCTTAGTTTGTAAAATGGCAATAAAATCATTGACCCTTAGTTTATAAAATGGCAATAAAATATTTTACCCTAACCACATCCCAAGCCCTTATGTTTGCTTCTTTTTTACATAAATTACCTCCTTGAATTTTACAACAACTCTATTATGTAGATGTAATGAAATACGTGAGGAAGGCAAGACCCAAGGACATTCAGTACCTTGTCACAAGACTCAAGCTAATAAATACCAGGATTTGAATGTTTTTCAAGTCTATACTCTTTCCCCTAGACCATGAACATTCTGAGAGATAATGTGTATAAAGACCTAAGCAATTATTAGTCACCTTGTTAACCAAAAATACTTTTTGAATGCCAATGACCTTAATAAGCAATAAGACTAAGGGGTGACTAAAGCATGATCCCTGCTCTGAAGGGGTAGAGTGGAGAAGACAGAAAGTTAATCTAGGATTCCCAAACAGTGAGACGGGCAAAAACCTAGGTGCACACAGACAGGGGCAACATTTAGATATAGAAAAGGTTTTCTTTGACCCTTGAGAATTTCTAATTCTTTAAAAATTCCTCTGTCTTGGGGCGCCTGGGTGGCTCAGTTGGTTAAGCGTCTGACTTCAGCTCAGGTTGTGATCTCCCAGTCCATGAGTTCAAGCCCCGCGTCGGGCTCTGTACTGACAACTCAGAGCCTGGAGCTGTTTCAGATTCTGTGTCTCCCTCTTTCTCTCTCCTCCCCCATGCATGCTCTGTCTCTCTCTTCTCAAAAATAAATAAACGTTAAAAAAATAATAATAATAATAAATAATAAAAATTCCTCTGTGTATAGTCTAGTTAGTTGTATCATGCCATTGTTGATTTATTAGTTCAGTAATGTACTATGATTATACAAGATTTTACCATTGGGGAAACTGGGTGAAGGGTATATAGGACTTCTCTGTGCTATTTTTGCAACTTCTTTTGAGTCCATAATATTTTGAAATTAAAAGTTAAAAAACAATCCCCAGGAAGAATTGTATCTTAAGTCCTTATCAGCAAATGCTTTACTTATTACTTAACCAGTATCATTAAACAAAAACAATCATTTCACTCAATACTTTGGATAGACGGAGAACAAGTGAGGAAATAGGAAATAGAAGAGGCCCAAACATAAACTTGATCCACTGAAGTATTTTGCCAAGAGCTGGCACAGCTGGGAACGTCCTCATTTTCTTTTTTTTTTTTTTTTTAACTTTTTTAAATGTTTATTTATTTTTGGGAGGGAGAGAGAGACAAAGTGTGATGCAGAGAGAGAGAGGGAGACACAGAATCTGAAGCAGGCTCTAGGCTCCAAGCTGTCAGCACAGAGCCCGACATGGGGCTGGAACTCACAGACCGTGAGATCATGACCGGAGCCAAAGTCGGACACTCAACCGACTAAGCCACTTAGATGCACCACGTCCTCACTTTTCAATTCCGAATGGTTACTTACAAGACCATCTGAGCTTTGCCTTAAGTCCTACGACAGGCGTACCTTCTAATATTTTTTTCTCAAACCATTCAGAAGAAGAAAGGAAAGGGTTTTCCCAGAACTGACCATTAGTATATAAAAAAAAGAGAATACTGGCATATTTACCCATATCCAAAAGATGAGAGAATAAACTTTCCAATGTGCACACTACAGAAGTATCTATTATGCCGCCCTATGTTTTTGAAGGTTACTAATAATTTTTTATTGTTCTTGCTGTGAGTTTGGAATAATATTTTTAAGTTTCAAATAGGAAGAAAATTAACAGATCTGTGCAAATACATCATCATAATCTGCACCAAGGAAACACATGATTATATTTGTGAACTAAGTATTTGTGAACAAAACTAAATAGTTTTGCAAGCATAATTTCGCACATTAGGACAAACTTGTTTGCAAAGTGAAGTGCAAAGTGAAATGCTTGGAATGGGGTATTCTAGTTAGGTGTGTTTTTTTGTTCTTTGTTTTGTCTGAAAAACTATAAGCATTCATACCATTTGATTTCAAGGACTATGATTGTGGTTATAGATGTGGTTGTTTTTATATTTACCACTTATTGAGAATTTCCCATGAACCACAAACTATGTACTAAGTGCTTTATAAACATTATCTGATTTTACCCCTATAAAAACACAAAGAGATATTCTCATTTAGCAAAAGAAGAAACAGAAAATGAGAAATATTAAGTAGTATGCCTGGCACTATTCCCTAGTAATTATTGCAAAAGAGATTTGATTCCAAGCCTGTCTCCCTGAAAAGCCTATGCTAGCAAAACATGATTCAGTTCTAATATTTTCTAATACCATAATATATGAGAATTAAAGGGTAATTTTAACAGATCCTCTAATCTAGCCCATTGGCCTACAGGCAAATCAGATATTTCTCCATTTCAGAGATTAAGCAAAAAAGAACTATTGACCATCCCAGAGTCATAAAACTAGTAAATCCAAACAACACCAGGTTGCACATCCCCAGGTGAGGCCCTCTCCATCCCAGGGAAGTTGAAGAAATCCATTCCCATTATTTATGGCTCTCCTCCTATGAGCTGGTGCCATCTGCTCTACGTATATCTCTCAGTGTCCCCCAACTGAGGAATTAGGATACACAAGTAAATAATTCGAATGAATAGAAAATTAGACTCCACTTGTATTGATCTTAGGATTTTTCTTAGAAAGCACTTTTGTTTGTACCTCATGACATGGAACTATACACATTAGAAGTACCAATAAATATTTACTCCATTCCTATGTCAGTTTACCTCCCCCTCCTCCTGGGTATATTCTCCCCTCAATATCCTCACAACCTCAGTAGCTCTACTTCTTGTACATACTCATCCAATACTCTCTCATCCTTTTTGCACCTTCACCCATCACCCTGATCAGAACAACCAAAAGCTTTGTCCTTCTTTGAAGATAAGCAGGGGCTGGCACGTCATGTATATTTCAAATTTAGGTTTTGTTCTCTGTTACAGCAAAGCTAGAAGTCAAGTTAAAAAAAAAAAAACCATAGTAAAAAGTGAGGTCTCCTGTTACTTGTGTTAGAAACTGATACTTTCCAGGGCGCCTGGGTGGCGCAGTCGGTTAAGCGTCCGACTTCAGCCAGGTCACAATCTCGCGGTCCGTGAGTTCGAGCCCTGCGTCGGGCTCTGGGCTGATGGCTCAGAGCCTGGAGCCTGTTTCCGATTCTGTGTCTCCTTCTCTCTCTGCCCCTCCCCCGTTCATGCTCTGTCTCTCTCTGTCCCAAAAATAAATAAACGTTGAAAAAAAAAAAAATTTTAAAAACAAAAACAAAAACATACTTTCCTGCTAAATAGTTGTAGTTTATAGTAATTTGTTTGATTTTTTTTTTTTTGCTAAGTAGATTCATTTTATAATTATTTCAGTATTACCTCAATTTACTAGGGTCACCTTATTTCTTAAATCCCCCATAATAATGAATATATCTTTTTTTTAATAATCAATACTCTCAAAAAAAAAAAAAACCTCCAAGGATTATCCTTTGTGAGGAGGACTCTCAGGGCCGTTGCACTGGATGCTCTAGGCCTTACCTCTGACAACTACACCAGTTCCTCTCTCCACCTCTCTCTCTCCATCATTCCTCCTCAACCTATCACCCCACCCTGATATTGTCTCTGGAACTCAAGTTCTCCTCCATAGTGAAGAACAACATAGGAGCACCTGGGGGCTCAGTCGGTTAAGCATCGAACTCTTTGTTCCTCTCAGGTCATATTCCCAGGGTCGTGGGATCAAGCCCTGCATCAGGCTCTGCTCTGATAGCATAGAGCCTGCTTGGGATTCTCTCCTGTCTCTCTGCCCCTCTCCCACTCATGCAAGAGCTCTCTCTCGCTCTCTCTCTCTCTCTCTCTCTCTCTCCCCCAAATAAATATTTAACACACACACACAGCTCTCTGGCCTGAGCCCCTGTCTCCAAACTCAACTCCAGGTCCACCTTTGGTCAAGGTGCTCTGTTGAGCCAAAATGTCACCACATGATTAGCTACAAAAAGGAACGCAGACAATCTGATACAATCTTTAATAGTAAGATTCACCCTTCTTTTTTTTTTAATTTTTTTTAACGTTTATTTATTATTGAGAGACAGAGAGACACAGAGCATGAGCATGGGAGGGGCCAAGAGACAGGGAGACACAGAATCCTAAGCAAGCTCCAGGCTCTGATCTGTCAGCACAGAGCCCAACACGAGGCTCAAACCCACAGACTGCGAGATCATGTCCTGAGGCGAAGTTGGACGCTTCACTGACTGAGCCACTCATGCGCCCCAAGATTCACCCTTCTTAAAAGGCAACTAACATTTAAAATTTTTTTTTGTTTTTATTAGAGGATTGAATATGCACTTGAACTGAAAGGCCATCCAATTATATGAGCTAATTAATTGATTAAAACATCTAATTACACTGCTGTCCCCTAATCATTTCTCTTAATTCTTATCTAATATATTTAAAGAAAAATAGTAAGTTTTTTCTGTTTCCAGCATCTGAATCTTTAGTGAATTACTATCTAGTTAGACAGTTTCATCTTCTGTCTCTCAAGTACTTTTTTAATTTAAGTCTCATAAAATCAGACTTTTGAGTTCAGGGGAAAGTCAAAAACTTATAGAGTACAACACCCTCATTTTTTACATAGCAAGAAACTGAGGCCATATAGCTGTGTTCCCTTTTGTCATCAGTTGTATTATTCTCTACTTACTCTTAAAAATGGGCCTCCAATTTCATATGCAGGGCAAGAAGGGCAGGAAATGTAGAAGGGTAGAATGTCACCTTAAAGTAGAGGGAACCTACAATGATGTTATTAAAACAAATTTATTATCACCCAAAATCCTAGCCTTAAAGATTAAGATTTTGCCAATACACTAAGCTTAGTATAATCATTATTCACATACCTGCCTAGTAGATAAACATTTTAAATCATTCTCACAGCCAGTGAGAGAATGAGCAGGGAGAGAAGGGTCTGATCACACTTCTCCAAGTCCATGCTTGCAGTCAGGCCCAGAGGAACTTTAACGAAAGGGGCTTTTATAAATCTCCAAGTGATTAAGATCCAGTGGATGTTTTCATTATCTCTATTCCCTCTCCAGTCCATACTCCCATGCTATCCCTCAGGCAACTACATTTTCCTTAAAGATACAGCCCTTTCCATCCCATGCTCCTCAGGTACTGAATTTGGCCCTCTAAGGTGGAGGAGTCTTTTTTTTTTTTTAATTTTTTTTTCAACGTTTTTAATTTATTTTTGGGACAGAGAGAGACAGAGCATGAATGGGGGAGGGGCAGAGAGAGAGGGAGACACAGAATCGGAAACAGGCTCCAGGCTCTGAGCCATCAGCCCAGAGCCCGACGCGGGGCTCGAACTCACAGACCGCGAGATCGTGACCTGGCTGAAGTCTGACGCTTAACCGACTGCGCCACCCAGGCGCCCCTAAGGTGGAGGAGTCTTGATATGCTGTAGGAAACCTGAGGCTGAAGATTGCTATACCGGTGTCAGGTGAAGCCACAGTGGAAGAAACTTTGTCAACTTCTCAGGAGTAATTTGTAAACTACCAGGATCTGCCCAACACTTCTTTTTTTTTGTTTTGTTTTTAAGTTTATTTAATTATTTTGAGAGAGAGAGAGAGAGAGAGAGAAAACAGCAGGGGAGGGCCAGAGAGAGAGGGAGAGAGAGAGAATCTCCACACTGTCAGCACAAAGCTTGACACGAGGCTGGAACTCACAGCCGTGAGATCGTGACCTGAGCTGAAATCAAGAGTCAGCTACTTAATCTACTGAGCCACGAAAGCGACCCACTTCCTGACACTTCTAGTTTCAGACAGATGCTTTCTTTTCTCCAGGTAACCCTAAATAGCTTGGTTGCCAAATACCTACACACTTGACCTCTCCCATCACCTCTCCCCCAAAAAAGAATACCGTGTCTTCTGTCATTCTGCCTGTGCCGAGGCTGGTGCCCAGAGAAGGGAGATACATTTGAGACCGTGTTCATACAGAGTCACCCTAACTTGCTCCTTCCTCCCTCGCCCTGCCTCAGCACACACACGCAATTCCCTGAGATGGTAGCCACACGTCTCCCAACTTCAAGGAGATGGCAGAGACACGTAGAGAAGCAATGCAACACATCCTCACTGCTGTGCGAAGCTACCCAAAGGCATTAACAATTCATGATTTGGTAGCAAATACATCCCACACTGGTAATAAGCTGTCTATTACCATGCCAGGCTGATTTCCTCTTTATCCTGTGAGGGGAGGCAGGCTTTGCATTGAGATGAAGTGGGTATGCCGACACTGAACACGTCTCCTTGGCCACTTTCCCACCTCCTTCAGGCTTTGATCCTGCTGCGTGCTCAGTTTCTCCTCTTTTTCATCTCCCCCACATTCAGGCTGCTTAGTGCCAAGTGGAATCAGCAGCATTTCCTTCCCTGACTTCCAAGAGGCCCAGATATCGATTTCTAATTCTGATCAACAGGCTCTTCTGCACCCTCGCTACCACCTGATTTCTCCCTTTTCATCCTAACCATTCTCTCCATTCCTCAGACTCACCATACCTCGTGACGAAACACACACAAAGGGAAACTCTCGTCTCTTGGTCGCACATCTTGCAACCAGAACTCTTAGTTCTACCCACCTCTTATCCTTAATATCCCCCCTCGTGAGTTAGGACCTTCATGAAGGATAGTTCCCTATTAAACAGGTTTTCGACAGATCACATATGCACAATCCATTCTGCAGCTACCTGCATTCATGGACATTCTGGCTCATTTTTGAAGCATTTAGTAAGATGGTGCCCCCATCTGATCCTCACGGTATAAGGGAATTATCACCCTACAGGTTCCTGTGTTGTAGCCATTCAAGCAGATAAATCTTACTTCATAGATTCGAAATTGAAATGTTATAGGATAAAACATGCTGATGGACATGAAATGTGCATGCCTGGATCTGAGAGAAATCACGTAAGTTACCACACAAAGCTGTTTTGATAAAGCTTTTGTCCAGGTTCCATGGTGCAGGTATAAATTAAGGGAAAGAACTGATTAAGCTCTCGGGTGCATCAGGCACTAGCTTCTGAGACAGAACACAACTGGCACCACTACCTCGGTCACTCGCAAAACCTCTGGTCCTTGTCTTTCCTTTTCAGCCTCTGCCCTCATCTTCCTGCTCACCCCCAGCCTTTGGATATTTAAATAGGCTTTTCCCAGCGCAGGCTAGAAATGTTTGACTCATTTTCAATGGTCCAGAAGATTTGCTCTCCTGGTTGTGGCTGATTTATTGGACACCGCAAAACTGCTTCATGGTTTATAAATGTTTCTACTTTCTCACACGTTTCCAGCTTGGACAAGAAGACGTCATCGGTCATACTTTCTGTTCGATTCTCCTAACCTCCACTTAACCTCCTTCTTTGTGGTAAAATCAGGAGAGCTGGCTAGTTTAGCTAAGTTAAATTTAGATTTTTGTTTCTTCCCTTCTGCCTGCAGCCCTTACCCCCGATCTTGAGTGCCCACAGCACAACAGTGCGGGCTCCCTGGAAAGAGGGATTGTTTTTATTTGTTGAAACCCCATAACTTTTCTCAGCAACTGAGCATTCGCCCCCAGTGTTGACCTGAAATAATGGAGCAAATCATTTGTCCATCAAATCCACTTTAGTGGCAAAAAATCTATACAAATCTTTTTGTCGTGCTCCTGGCTCTTAGGCATCTTTTTCAAAGTTTCTATACTGGTAATATACAGTGGCTTCAATATTATTCTCATGGTCCATTGTAGTCATTACCTAGGAGGAGCTGCATGAAGAAATTAAACAGACTCATTCCCTTCTCTCTAGGAGTTTACAACCTATGACAGCTTTAATGCCTGTTGTATAAGATGGATACAAATAGACACAGGCTAGAATTATCAACTTAAGATGTGAACAGATAGGTCAAGGCCAAATGGTTTGTCCTGATTAAATCCCCTCCACATTTTGCTTATGGTACAGCTATAATGAATACCTGAACAGATAACTGAGGAGTGAATGTGGTAGTGATCAAGAAGAATGGAACCTGACAAGGCAGTGTGTTGTGGAGGAATGAAAGCAAGAATGATGCCATGTCATATGCAATAAATATAAGTAGTGTTTGCAGATGGACAGTAAGTTTTAAGACATTAAAGAATTCAGTGAAATCACCCAGCAGTCTGTGACATAGAGGCAGGATAAGGAACTAATGGAGGCATTTATGTGTTGGTGGTGGTGTTAGTAACAGCGTAAACTTTATTATATGTGATCCAATCCCAGAATGGGTTCACATTTAATGACACTCATACAGAACAAGGGCGTTCCCTTTATTCATGCCTCCGAAAAATTTAGACTCCTCCATTGTATGCAATCTACACGAATCCTACTGAAGTCCCATGGCCTCTCTTCTCTATTACTCTTCAATCTCCAAGAACTTTTTGACTCCTCTCCCCAGATTTCTTTCTTGGATGCAAGACTGCATGGCCTCCCTTCAGCCTCCTGCCCCCCATCACTCAACCCTCATTCCTAACACACTCCTGACACAGCACACTCCTCTGCCACACGGTCTCCTTGGGCACAAAATGTGTTTTCTAGTCTACTTTTTTCAGGAAAATTCACCTCTCGTGTTTTTTTCCCCTCAGAAAACACAGGGTAGGGGAGAAGTTCAGAGAAGAAGGTTAAAAGGCAATGCCAACATTCTGGTCATAAAATTTAAGGGTGCAGGGAAAGGTTGTAAACTATTACACACACACACACACACACACACACACACACACACACACACAGAATAATAGCTTTGTCCGATCATTAATATTAAGTATATATCAAAACCAGACATAGTATATAATACACAAGTTTTCAATTTTAGGCCACAAATCTCAGATGCATAAAAGTGAAATTTTGTTTCTGTGACTAAACTCAGA
The DNA here is from genome assembly GCF_016509475.1 of Prionailurus bengalensis. Lineage (NCBI taxonomy): Eukaryota > Metazoa > Chordata > Mammalia > Carnivora > Felidae > Prionailurus > Prionailurus bengalensis. Next base: position 69,609,246 of record NC_057344.1, on the reverse strand, counting down.
GCTCGTGACTCCTACATAAAATGATAAACATTTAAATTTGCTAATTCAAAGTAGCTTGGTTTAAAAATTAGGAACTTTAAGGTCACCTAGGTGGCTCCATCAATTAAGCAAGCGTCCAACTTTGGCTCAGGTCATGATTTCACGGTTCGTGAGTTCAAGCCCTGCCTTGGGCTCTGTGCTGACAGTGTAAAGCCTGCTTGGGATTCTCTCTCCCTACCTCCCTCTCTGGCCCTCCCCCACTCACCTTCTGTCTGTCTCTCTGTCTCTCTCTCTCAAAATTAAATAAACATTAAAATAAAATTTTTTTAAAGATACAATCTTAATCACCTAAGAATTCTTATCCACTCCACCCATTTTCCCCTTCTGCCCAATAGCATCTAGGCTCAGAGGCAGCTTCTGAAACATGAAAGTGGAGGACAGGCGGAGAGATGAACATCTACAGTAACTTCGTCAGTCCTGTGTGAGGTTTAGCTCCTCTGTTGGATTTTGGCATCAGCACTCACCAAAGCACTCAAACACTTTCATGTTCTCCAGCTACCAGATAATCCACATGCTTCTCACCCAGCAACAATGCCCACCTACATTGACTGCTCATAGCCAGCCTTCTCGGAACAGCATAAGAAATCCTCAAATGTCCTTCATCTGCCAGGAACCCTGGGGCGATCTGAGGTTGACTCAGACCCTGTTCTGACTTACCTCTGTGCCACAGCTCCCCCGGCCCCTCACATCACTCAGGGCACATGGCTTCTGCTAGAGACTTGCCCTTTCCTTGGACTGCATATTTGGATTTGGGACAAGAATCACCTCTGTTTGGGCAATCCCCCAAGCTCCCTCAGTGATTTTCGCCTTCCCCCTTCCCCAACGGAGTTTTGGATTCCAAGTTGACAGGGTGCTTCATCCTCCCATTTGGTTCCCCCCAAGTTAAAAAAAAAACTGCTTTAAGGACATCACACATGCTTACTCACCTCTATAGGTTGGGGAAAACCTCAGTGCTCTGAGTCCTTCAGTATTTATTTATTTTCACTTTCAAGAAAATTCTAAAGAAAAATCAGAATATTCACAACTTAATGGTGGGTAGGGTTATTCACTTTATCAAAGGAATATCTTCATTTGGTGGTTTTGTTGTTTTTTAAGTCACATGAAAATGTGCCCATCCTATTTGGATCCTAATTCAAATATCATGACACAAATCTTATATTCTTTCTGGTACCATCTCCTTCCACTCTTTCATTCTGTTGCCCAAACTGGTTTCTCTTATTTCACTTACACCTACCTTTTCTGTAATTTTTATTTTTAATCTCTCTTCCCTACATTTTATTGTATGCTTTCTTTTCCTGTTCTAACAACACAATATTATAATATTGTACATTATTATAGATGAAAACACCAAAACATAAAAGTTTTATTCAGATTGTGAAAAATCGCAAATCATTGTGTCTATCTATTATCTTTCTTCCAGAATTTGTGAGGGGCACCTGGGTGGCTCAGTCCATTAAGCATCAGACTCTTGGTTTCGGCTCAGATCATGATGGGTTTGGTTCATGGTATCGAGCCCTCTCTCTATCCCTCCCCTTCTCTCTCTCTCTCTCTCTCTCTCTGTCTCAAAATAAATAAATAAGCTTAAAAAAATAAGAATCTGTAAAACAATAGAGTTTCTGATAAATATTAGGAAGGAACAAAGAGTGGTCTGACATGATGCTCTCCTCCACCAGAAGCTGTGCTATCACACATCCTCCAATCAGTCTCCAGGAATCTACACTAGTTGTAAATTTATTCCAGGGTAATTGTTGCAAAAGTTTAATATATATTATAATGTGCTGTCTTAGATACACAAAATGTACTAGACCAAAGCTACCATATTCTGATTATTAACATGAATTATTTATATTGCTGAAGTTGTAATTAGAGTCAGTTACATTATTGAAGTTCTGGTTGAAGATAAACACGTCAGGGTGTTGTCTAATTAAATCCTCACATGAACCTTGAAGGGTAATGTATTCTCCTCTCTCTACATGAGGGACTGCCTCAGATTTAGAAACTTGCTAAGATCACCAGCTCGTAAGTGCTTAATTTAGAACTTGAACTCGGGTTTATCTGGCACCCAAGTCTGAGTTCTTTCCACTCATCATACAAGCACCAAAGTCATGATACTTAATTATGGTATATTATCTCTCATTTTATAGGACAAATATTTTTATTCCCATTTACAGATAAGCAAACTGATCAAGCAATCTGAACTCAATTCAGATCTACCACTTACTGTTTCGTGGGGAAAAAAAGAGAAAGCACTGGCAGGAACAGGTAGAGTGTGGGCAGGAAATGGCATGGCAGGTTTAGGAAATGATGGGAAGTTTGGGTGGCTTAAGAAATAGGGCTAAAGCAAGTGCTTGGAGTTAGAGAAGCTAGAAGATCTTTGGAACCAGATTATGTAGTCTTTGTAAACCACGCTCAACAATGGACTTCGTCATATATGCACAGAATGATATAAAGAGATTTATCTTTTAGGAAGTTATCCCAGCAGCTTACCAAAAGTGGTTTCTAGATCACTGAGCCGTTGAAAACAACCCTTAAAGGAAGTGTCCACTGCACTCGAGTCACTAGAGAAGACTGTGACCAAGTCAAGTTAGCTGCTGGGTTTTACATTGTTTTCATAGGACCTTGATACATTTTTAATGTATTTTCTCCCTGTTCAGTACCTATAAAATACACAAAATATGTGTGGAATACAAGACAGACTTTTTGTCTACTACACTGAATATGATAATATTGGCCTTTTGTGACATTGCGCTCCACAAAAATCCAACTGTTATCTCTACTTCTAGTTCCCAAAACTCTTTTGATCCACTCTGTGCCTGTATTTACATGTTTCTTGTTTTTCATGTGTTATTTTCTCACTGTTTTCTTTAACTGCATAAAGTTTGGGATCCAATTTGAAAATAAGTCAGAAGACAAAACATAATAGAAAACATTGTTAACAAAAGTACATACGATAATGGACAATAGGTGGCCACAGTGTTTATTTGAATCAAATGGAAGGTACTATCTAGAAGTACAATCTCTACTCTTTAATCAATGAGTAACTTGGCAGCACAAAGCTGTTACTAAGAAAGTATCAGTAAACAAACTTCAGGGATTTTACTCAGCAACTCACAATACTCAGTGACCTCACCATAGTGAAAAAACAGTATTTATATAAATAACTTAAAATATTGTGTTCATAGGGCCAAGGCATAATATCTGTATGATATAATTTTACCCTTTGCTTTAATATGTTCATGTTTTAATTGATAACACTACTTGTGATAAGTTTTAGGCCCAAGTATACATTCATTACTTTATTTCTTAAAGTTTCCTTGATGAAGGGCACAGTAAGAATGGGGTGAAATGGTGCTGAAAGTTTATGGCACAAATACTGACCATGCATCAGAGAGGCCCTTGACCCTCAGCATACTTCTAATCTCCCTAAAAATTGCACATTCATGGTCATGCTATCTAGAAAAGTAGCTTGTCCAGAACATCTTCAAAATAATAGCATATTATAGTATTCCTGCAAGTTACTATTAACTCAAGCATTAAACTAAAGGAGCTACATGAGTGAGTTGGCCAGTTAGCTTAGTTGGTTAGATCATGGTGCTAAAAAGAGACACATGACTGAAAATGGGCTCTTTGGGGAAATATTGTAAACATTATGTAAAAACCATTGCTAATGGCTTCTAATATGATTAGAAATGTTACAACTACTAGTCATAGAAAACTAACAAGTAGTTTCAATACATTTACCAAAAAAAAACAAGACATTTGCTTTCAGCTGAACAAATCCTTCCACTGGATAAATTACTTTCTGGTGTAAATTAAATGCATATTTGGAAAATATATTAACTCTTAAAATAACACAGAGGGCACCTGGGTGGCTCAGTAGGTTGCATGCCCGACTCTTGATTTTGGCTCAGGTCATGACTTCATGGTCATGAGATAGAGCACCACATTGGGCTCCATGCTGAGGGTGGAGCCTGCTTGGGATTTTCTCTCTCCCTCACTCTCTCTCTCTCTGCCTCTCCCCCACTCATGCACATGTGCTCTCTCACTCTCTTTCAAAATAAATATATAAACATTTTTTAAAAATAACAGACTCAAAAAATCATATACATTCCAGAGTTGCAATATTGATGTACTATTTAGGGTTTACAGTGGTGAGCGAAGAATTCCACACGTATAGAATGCACAAAGTTCTGTTTATGGTTTTCCTTAAAAAAGTAAATTCCATGCCAATTTGTCAATTCATGAAAACCTAGCTAATATAGGAAAATTGATTTGTGTTCACTTGATTATAGTGATTATATTATTTGTTCACTTACAGATATATATTCTAGATTCTAAATCTAAAATCCAACCTGTCTTTAGGATTTTTACTATCATGGGATGACAGAATACAGCTGGAGTAAACATGGTGTTATTCCACCACTAGCTATACTGAAGAGCTAGTCCTAATTTTAAATATTTCTCTTTGCATCTCTTTCTTCCCTTAATTTTCTCTTCCGTTCCTCCCCTTGCCCCAAAAATACAACTAAGTTTCCTTTATCTAGTTGTTTCATAGACAAAACTCTGTGGTCCCTAGAGTTGTTATAGGTCTGGTAAAGGGCCTTATGTCCTTTGAGGAAACAAAGACTTCGTGGCCAACTACACTAACATCAGGCCCGGGATGTGTTTGGAGAATATTTATAGAAATTGGACCCTAACTAGCTCAAGTCAGAGTCTGGAAGAAAAGCCCAGGCCACAGCCTTTAAAGAGATCTTCAAGGCACCACCATTTTAAAATACTATTTCAAATGTTTCAAATTCATAGGCAATTATTCATTCTTCCTTTCCTTTGACTAATATTTTTTTGAGTTCTTACAATATGTCTAGCACTGATACAGGCATCAGAAATTAATGGTGGACAAAACAAGAAAGATCCCTTGCCTATGAGAATTTATATTCTGGGAGCAATATTCAAATAACGAAACAATAAACTAATAAATAAAATGTCCCTGATAGAAATAAGTGTTGTGAAGAAGAAGAAGGGCGGGGAGGGAACCAATAGTGTAATAGGAGAGTAACCAGCTAGGAATGTGGAGGGACTTGAGATAGGTGACCCCAGTTTTTGTAAGGCAGGGATATTTATGCTGAGACCTGAATAATGAGGAATAATCAGCCATGACCCAGGGGAAGAACAGTCCAGGCATCCAGGTTGTTGGAACAGCTAACTCAAAGACCCTAAAGTAAGAACAAACAGCCCATCTAGAGGACAGTCAATATGGATGAAATTAAGTGAAGCAGGAAAAGTGGAAAGAAACCAAATCAGTGAATAGGAAAGGTTCACTCAAGTAAGGTCAGAAGGGGAGGATAGAAAGTTTGGATTTTTATCCTAAGAACAATGGGGTGACATTATAAATTTTGAAAGAGGATATTTTTGTGATGTGATTTATTTTTGAAAGATCCCTCTGGCTGCTATATGGAGAACAGGTTGAAAAGAGAAGCAGGAAGTCCAAGTGAGAGACAACTACAGCTAAGAAAAGACAGTGACTGACCCTATAAGGAAAGAAAAAAGCCAAGAGGAGAAGACATTGGCACATTCAGGATAGCTATAAAGAGAGTCACCAGCCCTTGCTAAAGGATCACAGGTGAGAAGTGAGGGCAGAGAGAAAGCCATTCCTTTATCCCTGAAAGGTGAGAAAAGGCAAAAGGAATTTTAAGGGTCAGAGAGAAGCTAAAGGAATTTTCTTTTAAAGGAGAGAAGAATATGTAGGAAAATGGCCATATAATCTACAGCTTCTCTACTTAATAATTCAATTCTGGAGGAATGGTGCTTCCCCTTACCTGCCACAGATGAGCATCCAACCCATTTATTGGTCTAATGAGCTGGGTACAGATGAGCAGGTCAGCAGGCAGACACTCGGAGGGACCCCAGCTGGCAAAAGCCATGCTAGAATATGACCAAAGAAGATGAATTCTTCCTCACTGCTTAACCTGGTGACCTGAATTAGCAACCATCTCCCAGTATAGGCTTCAGCTTAATCTGAGATGGCAATTTAGACAGAAATAGGAAGTCAGTCAACAACACAAATAAGTACCCACAGATAGCTATGTTCATTAGAAATCAATCATGAAAGGTTTGAGGGTGAGGGTGCCCTACAAAAGATTAAGGAGAATATTAACTAATTCTCAGTAGACATCAGTAAGAAGAGAGAGGTATAGGCAATATCTACTTGGTATCAGAGGGGGTCTTAGCATCAAAGTGGGCTACATGTGACTCTTAGCATCTCAGCCAATATTCAGCCCATTATGCTTACAATTTCATGGGTCAATGATTGATTAGAGGGAATGGATTCTATTAAATATGTTCATGGGATGCCTGGGTGGCTCAGGCAGTTAAGCATCCAACTCTTGATTTTGGCTCTGATCATGATTTCACAGTCGTAAGATGGAGCCCAGTGTCTGCCTCTGTGCTGGACATGGGGTCTGCTTAAGATTCTGTCTCTGCCCCTCCCCTACTCATGCTCACGCATGCTCTCTCTTTCTCACAATAGAAATACTCTAGAAATTAAAAACAATGGACGTAGAAGGGAAATTCGCACGTACTACATGTGATCTCTGTGAAAGGCAGTGAGAGACTCTTTCACATCCATTAGCTTCATCTAATCATACCAAAAAACCTGGAAGGAAGATTTACTAACCCCTGTGTTCTAGAAGAGGAAATTGAGAAGTTATGAAACCTGCACAAAAAATCCACAATGGCATAACTGGGAACTCCCAACAATAACTCTCCCTGCCCTGCAGCAGCCACACTTAGCCTACACTGAGGACGTGCGGTGCTGGTGTGTGGAGCGAGTCTTGAGGATTGCTATTGTCTGAGGCTGTGATAATTCCAAGAAAAGGCAAAAGCAGGAAAATACAGTATTCAAATTTAAATAAACCTCTTTGATTTTTCTGAATAATAAGTAGTTATATGGAAAAGCATTAAAATTAAGTCCATGACAGATGTTATTAACAAAATAATAGCCATCCTGGAAATTCTAAAAAGGAAGCAATGGCATTTAACCTGTAGCCTGTGGACATGCAGTCAGTCAATAGTCAGTGGTGCCTGAAGCAGACCCTTAATGTTATTCAGAGTCTTGCTTATTGTATTTCCCCCTCAGGTATAATATCCCTACTCTGTACCTTGAGACATCTATGTCACATCAGATAAAATCTTGTGCAACTCTCATAGGGTATAAATGCCTTTGAAATTGTCCTTTGGGTTTAAGATAGGGGGAATAACTACAAACTCCATGGGGCGCCTGGGTGGCGCAGTCGGTTGAGCGTCCGACTTCAGCCAGGTCACGATCTCGCGGTCCGTGAGTTCGAGCCCCGCGTCGGGCTCTGGGCTGATGGCTCAGAGCCTGGAGCCTGTTTCCGATTCTGTGTCTCCCTCTCTCTCTGCCCCTCCCCGTTCATGCTCTGTCTCTCTCTGTCCCAAAAATAAATAAACGTTGAAAAAAAAAAATCAAACTCCAAGTCATGAAAACACAGATAATATGGAAGGACATCTCTTATAAATAATGTCTGGCATTTAAAGCTATTTGTGTCTCACACACATAATTCTCAGAAATCTTACAGTGTACATATATTACACACACACATACATACATAGTGTCCAGATAACTTCATGTTTATTCAAAAATTGTTGGGGCGCCTGGGTGGCGCAGTCGGTTAAGCGTCCGACTTCAGCCAGGTCACGATCTCACGGTCTGTGAGTTCGAGCCCCGCGTCAGGCTCTGGGCTGATGGCTCAGAGCCTGGAGCCTGTTTCCGATTCTGTGTCTCCCTCTCTCTCTGCCCCTCCCCCGTTCATGCTCTGTCTCTCTCTGTCCCAAAAATAAATAAACATTGAAAAAAAAAAATTGTGTGGGTTATGTGCCCATACACCAGATAGAGGAGAGGTTAAATATTTTTCAAATAATAAAACTTTTAAAACCTGGAAACTTTACAAAGCTTTTCAGCTATAGTAGGTTTAATAGATTACATATTTACTAAACTTTCTTAAATTTTATGTTGAAAAATTTTAAACCTATAAGACATTACAAAAGTGGTAGACAAACACCCACATACCTTTCACCTGGACCACCTGTTGTTAATGTTGTCCCACACTTGCTTTCTGTCTCTCACCAATCATACAAACTTACACATTTTTTTTCTTGCTGAATGATTTGAGAATAAGTTGCAGACATCATGATCCTTCATTCCTAAATGCTTCAAGCTGTATCTCCTAAGAATTACATTTTTTTAGCCCCCATATGATGATTAAATTCAGAAAAATCTAACATTGATAAAATCATACTATAAAGTCCATATTCGTATTTCATCAACTGTCCTAATTTTTCTTTAAAGAAAAAATTATTTTTTTTCTAATCCAAGCTCCAATCCAGGATCACACCTTGCATTCACCAACCACAGCTCTGGAGTCTCCTTTAATTTGAAGACAATGACATGAATTTTGAAGAATGTTGTTATGTAATACATTCTCAGTTTGGGTTTGTCTGATTCAAGGGTATTCTTTTATAAATACCTAAAATAATGCCTTCTGCGAACACAAGACTGTTAACAAAAGTTGTCATAGAAATATTCCAGAGGAAGCCTACATGGAGGCCGATCTCCTGTTAAAGTTCCTCTTCATATTACATCATTTTTTTGTTTCAGATAGGACTCACAGAACTCCCTGTTTCCATGTCTCATTTGTTCTTTTCATTGTCACACTTATCTATCCTAACTTTTAAGGTCATTTCTGGAGCCTTCACCGTAAACGCACACTTTGCCTTCACCTGTTGGCAATCATTTTCATTTTCCTACCTTCCTTTACCTGCCTACGCTCATAGTTCTCCTACTCCCCTCCAGGGAAGGGAGTCTGTATCATTATTTACATAAATCCCCTCTGTATTCAAAATGCATTCTAGGTGCCGCAAAGAGAAGGACCAAGCAACAGTGGCTTAAACAAATGAGAGTTTGTTTTCTCAGATGAACACTATCCAGAAGTAAGTGCTTGCTGGCACTGGATCAGCTGTTTAGGCATTCCATTAGGATCCTAGGCTCTATCTTTCACTCCACCATCTTTTGTGCATTGGTTATTGTGTTAAACACTTATCTCCTGATGAATGCAAAGATGACGACTGTAGCATCAGATCATTTTTTAAGTAATTTTTTGTTAATTTTATTTATTTATTTATTTTGAGAGAGAGAGAGAGAGAGAGAGAGAGAGAGAGAATCCCAAGCAGGCCCCTCACCATCAGCATAGAGCCAGATGTGGGGCTCAAATTCACAAACCATGAGATCATGACCTGATCCGAAACCACGAGTTGGATGCTTAACTGACTGAGCCACCCAGGCATCCCTGTAGCACCTGATATTAAGTCCATGTTCAAAGCAGGAAGAAAAGAAAAACTGACATGAAGCTCCATTTTTTCCCTTTTTATCAGGAAGGCAATAGCTTTTCCAGAAATTCCCCAAGAAGACTTCTACTTCTTAGATCTCATTGGTAGGTATTTGGTCACATAGCCCGCCTAACTGCCAAGGAAGCAGGGAACACAGGAAATTATTGTTGAGGCCTGTCATCTCATCTTCCAGTACTGACCACATTTTCACCACAAAAAAAGGGAGGCAGGATTCCATTATGAAAGGGAGAGGAAGAAATAAATAATAAGCAGGCAACTAGAAGTTCCTCTGTCTCCTCCCAATCACTATTTAACTGTATCCATTCTCTACTTCTCAATTTCATTCAATATTTCTTCCCTATTTTTCTTCATGTATCTTCTCTTCCTAGTACTTCCCCTTAAAAGATGAACTTTCAAATATTTTTATTAACACTTTATCTTCCACCCAGAATCAAATAACATTACAAGAGCTGGTACTGTCTCCTCTCCCAATATTGGAGGAAACCTCACATCCAGCAAGATGAAGTGACTTGCCCAAATTTGCCCATCAATTTAGAGGCATAGCCAAGAATAAAACATAAGTCTGCTGGACATCAGTATTTACTGTGAATATCAGAATGTATGGTGCATACTAGTCCACTTTGTTCTGCCTGGTCCCTTTTGCCCATACCTTGGCCACTGAAATATAATGTTCTCCACAAGGATTTATCAATTCAGTTGTTTATTTCTGGAGACCTCTCTAAAGAGGAAAGATAATGAGAATTGTGTTTTCCCCCTTTTTAATTTTTTTTTTTACTCTCTAAATATGAGTAAATATAAGTAAGGGGAAACCATGGGAAGAAATCCTTATCTTCACTAGAATCATTGTTCCATATGAGCCATGAGTCTGAATTCATAAACCCGCCATCTCCAATACCATCTGCCAAGAAACAATAAGAAAATGTCTGTTTAGATGCATTATGTTTGTCTTTGACCTTTGGGGAAATATCTTAGAACATCCAGGGAAACACAAATACAAAATACCCTGATAAAGCAATATCTCATCCTTGCACTGAAAGATTTCAAAAGAAAGACATTTCACCCAGAATAGAAATCCAAAAGGAAGTCAGTCAGAAAGGATAATTGATCATGAAAGGTAAGATTTAGAAAAAGAAGAAATGTGGGGACACCATCATATGGCAAAAAAGGAAGGCCAAAATCTGAAAATTTTTCAGGGGCTCATGAGCAGGTTAATATGGGGGGAATGAGTAGAGGCACCATGGTTAAGAACGCATGCTCTGGAATGAGTTGGCTGTGAGTCTGAATCAGTTTTGCCACTTACCAGTTCTTGGATCCCAAGCAACTTACTCCTCTATGCCTTCCCTTCTAAGTCTTAAAGTCAGGTAATATTGATAATTATTTAATGGAATTATTATGAGGATAAAATGAAGCAAGGCATGCAAAATGCTTAGCCTAGGGCCTAACATAAGTGCTAAAAAACATGAAAGAAAGAACTGCTGATCAGAGCAAAAGTTAAAGTAATGGATTTTTAGGTTTTAAAAAGCAGGTTATGGTGAGTTGGGGCCGTTTGACTATAAGGCTAAAGTGCGATCAAAAAAGAAACCATTAAAAATTTATTACCTGGACAGGGTATCATACGGATTGAAATAAGTTGAGACAGTAGGAATGGAAATAAGGCACTGAATGGAAGAGCTATTAAGAAATACAACTGCCCTTGATTTAAGATCTCTATTTCTTGGCTGCGCTACTAGAGTAATCAATAAAGCTTACTGCTGTTGTACTGGTGAGTAGGAATAAAATGTGATGGTTGCATAGTCAAGAAAAACAGTTTTGTCATAGTTTGAGAAATATGCTAAAAATGCATAAATAGAAAATTCAGAAATCTTGGCTGCTCTCTGTGTTGGGAAATATGTGCATCCATTCAATAAATTCTTACTGAATGCTTATTATGGCAGAATACTAAGCTCTAAAAAATGTTTACAATAACATCGCACCCAATTGTAGATCACATATCCTAGAACCCAAAAAAATTTCATTCTTGAGGCACCTGGCTGGCTCACTGGTGTGCTGACAATGCAGAGCTGCTTGGAATTCTCTCTCTTTCTCTCTCTCTGCTCCTTCCCTATTTGCTCTCTCTCTTTCTCTCTCTCAACATAGGAAAACATTTAAAAAATTTTTTTTAATTTGATTCTTAAAAACCATTAAAAAACAAAAGAAGAAGAAAAAGAATTTTGTCCTTTTCAGGATCTCATTCATAGCGTATTGACTCATTCTTTACACAGAAGTTTACCATGTCTGAGTATCTGCATTTGTAGCTACATCCAGTTCAAGTAAAAAATTAAAAATAGTAATGAAGATACTGAGACTACAGAGGCAAACAAATTAATGATGGGTGATGCAATACCTGGTGAAGAATTTTGGAGAAAAACTATACAAAGTTGACAACTCAAAGCGCAGGAGTCTGTGGTCAAATTTATAGGACACAAATTCCCTCAAAGTGCCTTAAAGGCATTCTTGTACTGTTCAACATGATAACCTAAATTCACAAAGGAAGATTAATATTGTATTCAATAGCTTCCCAACACTTTAGAGGTAAAGCTAAACACAAAAGTTATATCACAAATACCAGTATAGAAAAATTTTGACAAGTTTTGCTAAAAGGGGAAGACAAAACTGGAAATGGGACTAGTATGGGAAATGGGATCACAAAATTCTTTCTCTCTTGCTTTGTTCTGTTTTGTTTTGTTTTTAAGAAGGGAGATGTAAAAAAGAAAAAGAAGGGAGAGGTAACGGCATGTTTTCAGACTGTTGAGAATGAGCCAGGTGAGAAGTAAAATTTGATAATGCTTAGCACGAGGAAGGAACCACTGAAATGTGTCCTGAGTAGGATGGAGGAGGTGGTGCCTGGAGCTCAGAGAATGGGCCAACTTTCAGCAAGAGCACAGAGGGTTCATCCATAACAAGGGCGAAGAACATATGAGGGCGATCTGTGGGGAGACACAGCGGGAGGACCAGTGGGGCTCCTCTTAGCAGCTTTAAGAGCCCCCCAACATTTGGGTCCTGTTATGAAATGAATCATGTTCTTTTCTCTTGTCAAGTTTAGCCACAACAGTGCAGGTCTAAGAGAAACAGAATTGGATAGAACTGAAGTTACAGCTTTGCCATAAAAGTAAATCTAGAGGGGATATATTTTAAATGCTGCAAATCAACAACAGCCAAATTCATGAATCTCAACTACTCTGTTTAAAGGGCTACTACTTATTCCCTCAATGACAATTTTTCAAATGCTTCCCAGGAAGAGCCCATCACTGAGCATGCGGAATAAACCAAGCAGCTCTTTCCCAGAGATGCCAGATGAGCTAATCCTACACACTTTTCTTAAGGAGCTACCTTCTTCCAGAAAGGATTTGCGTGGCAGAACCTTGGTAGCCTTTGAGTAGATAAACATTGGTATTCTTCTCAGTGATTCTGTAATTCTGGAAAGAACCCATTTTAAATATATTTTGAACTCCACAATGCTTGATTTAAATAAGTTTTTTAAAATGCACACACAATAGAATATGCCATTTTTTTAATGTGCTCTAACTCTACAATTTAGACACAAGTAAAACAGAAGCAGTACAACTCCTTTTAGAAACTTAAGGGCAGAATAATGGAAATTCATTTCTCAGTAAATGAAATTAATCTGAATGTCCACTCCTGCATATGACAGAAAACCTAACGTACTTCCAGGTAATCCAATCACTTATTTTCTTCTCACTACTTTTTCCCTTCAGTATCTTTTGGGTAAACATTTTGCCAATTCAAAGCTCTCTACCTTCTCGTCTTCTTCTCTTCTCTCTTTTCCAGGAGTGACCAAAGCTGGGCCATAGTTTTTGTGTCATCTAGACTGTGGTGGGAGGAGCCTCTGCTTTTGGTCCTATGGTCCACTGCTGGATCATTCGCCCGGGGAATCACACCACCCGTGCTTAGTTCCTGGTCCCCTGGCTCTGTCATATCTGGTGTAGAGGCATCTGCTTCCCCACACCGTCCTGCAGTCGGCTTCACATTGGTCAGTCTGCATTATCCTCCTCCTGCTCGTCAGACCTCTCCCAGTTGGCTAGCTTCTTGGCTACTTCTGTCCCCTCTGGGGAACACTGTAAACATCAGGACACTGTTCTGTTCCAGTCTAGATTTTCATAAAATAAGAGACTGTAAAAAGGAGGCCTTGGGTCTCTGTCCTTAAATGCATCACATCTCCTTTTTATTCTACTGTGGCTTACACCGTGTGGTGGGGGATGAAAAAGGTCCATTGAGATTTGTGATCCCTTCACTCACCCAGGGCACGATTTCCTATTTTTTTAAAGGTTTTGTGGGGCTTTTTTACGTTTTTTTTTAATTTTTTTTTTTTTTTAATTTACATCCAAATTAGTTAGCATATAGTGCAACAATGATCTCAGGAGTAGATTCCTTAGTGCCCCTTACCCATTTAGCCCATCTCCCCTCCCACACCCCCTCTAGTAACCCTCTGTTTGTTCTCCATATTTATGAGTCTCTTATGTTTTGTTCCCCTCCCTGTTTTTATATTATTTTTGTTTCCCTTCCCTTATGTTCATCTGTTTTGTCTCTTAAAGTCCTCATATGAGTGAAGTCATAAGATATTTGTCTTTCTCTGACTGACTAATTTCACTTAGCATAATACCCTCCAGTTCCATCCACATAGTTGCAAATGGCAAGATTTCATTCTTTTTGATTGCAGAGTAATACTCCATTGTGTGTGTATATATATGTATATATATATGTGTGTGTATATATATGTATATATGTGTATATATACACACACACTCCATTGTGTGTGTATATATATGTATATATATATGTGTGTGTATATATATGTATATATATGTATATGTATATATGTGTGTATATATATATATATATATATAGTGTGTGTATATATATGTGTATATATATATGGAGGGTTTTTTTATGTTTATTTACTTACTTTTGTGAGAGAGAGAGCAGGGGGAGGGACAGAGAGAATCCTAAACAGGCTTCATGCTGTCAGCACAGAGCCCAATGTGGGACTTGAACTCATGAACTATGAGATCATGACCTGAGCTGAAATCTGATGCTTAAACAACTGAGCCACCCAGACATTCCTCCCACTACTTGTTGATCCTCCTTCCAGACTGTTGTTTGGTCCCAGCCCAGGGAATGGAGGTTCCCTGCAATCCATTTCCTCCTGCCTTCTGACAAATTCTTATATCTTTAGGAGGCAGGAAAATTGCCCCATCACATGCTGAATCAATCAAGGTTCTTTCAAAGAAAAAGAAGCAGTAAGATATATATTATTTTCATTTTGATCTATCTATCCATATATATACATACATATATGTGGTGATTCTTATTTTTATATTATTTGCATATATACTCATATATATATATATATATATGCACACATATATAGATTGATAGATATAGATACATAGTGATTTATTTCAGTGAACTGGTTTGCTCAGTTGTGGCATCTGTCTGGGCAAGTCTGAAATCCATAAGGCTAGAAACTCTTAGGATGGACCTAACACTGTGATCCACAGGTAGAATTTCTTCCTCAGAGAAACCTCAATTTCTGCTCTTAAGGCCTTCAACTGATTGGATGAGACCCACCCACATTATCAATCTCTTTTACTTACAGTAAAGCTTTTGTGGACATTAAACACATTTACATAATGCCTTCACAGTAATGCCTAGATTAGTACCGGAATGAAAAACTGGCTACAATGACCTAGCCACATTAACACATAAAACTAACCATCACCTATGGGTTCTCACTCTGTGGTTTATGTATAAACTCCATGTTCTAAGTCCTCCACACAAATCAGCCTTTGGAACTTAAAGGAAAAGACACTTTCTTTTCAAAATTTTGGCTCTTACAATGGAAACCCAGGCTGTCAATAATAATGCTTCATCTAGGGGCAACTGGGTGGCGTAGTTGGTTAAGCCCCTGACTCTTGATTTCAGCTCAGGTCATGTCCTCACAGTGGTGAGATCAAGCCCCACATCAGGCTCTGTGCTGAATGTGGAACCTGCCTAAGATTCTCTCTCTCCCTCTGCCCCTCCCCCACTTGCACACAGTCTCCCTCCCTTCTCTCTCTAAAAGAAAAATAATAATTCATCTAAAAATATATAAGATGATTGCAGTAGTAATGTCCTCCTTTGTTCTCAGTTATACTTGCCCACCTCATGAAGCAATGAATATCACTGAAATGGATGAAGAGCCCATGCAACAAAAAAATTTCAGGAAAGAAAAAAAAACTTCAGTCACTATTTTTAAAGGTTATCTCACCAATTTATAAGACCCCACAAATAAGCCAAGATTGTTTTCTCTTTCTCCAAATTTTTATTTAAATTCAAGTTAGTTAACATGCAGTGTATTATTAGTTTCAGGTAGAGAATTTAATGATTCATCACTTACATACAACACCCGGTGCTCATCACTGTAAGTGCCCTCCTTAATGCCCATCACTCATCTCACCCATCACCTTGTCCACCTCCCCTCTGGCAACCATCAGTTTGTTCTCTATGGTTAAGAGTCTGTTTCTTGGTTTGCCTCTCTCTCTTTTTCCACCTTTGCTCATTTGCTTTGTTTCTTAAATTCCACATATGAGTGAAATCATATGGTATTTGTCTTTCTCTGACTAACTTATTTCACTTAGCATAATACTCTCTAGCTTCCATGCCATTGTTAACCAACTGAGCCACCCAGGCAGCCCTTAAAATGTTGTTTTTTTTAACGTTTATTTATTTTTGAGAGACAGAGAACGAGCAGGGGAGGAACAGTCCACATCATTGCAAATGGCAAGATTTCATTCTTTTTTATGACTAATATTCCGTTTTATATATATATATATATATATATATATATATATGTATATACATACACACACACACACACACACACACACACACATATATATATATATATATATATATATATATATATATATATATATAGGCGTTTGGGCTCTTTCCATAATTTGGCTATTGTTGATGGTGCTGTTATAAACATCACGGTGAATGTATCCCTTTGAATCAGCATTTTTGTATCCTTTGTATAAATACCTACTAGTGCAATTGCTGGGTTTTAACTTTCTGAGGAAGCTCCATACTGTTTTCCAGAGTGGCTGCAGCAGTTTGCGTTCCCACCAGCAGCACAAGAAGGTTCCCCTTTCTCCACATCCTTGTCAACATCTGTTGTTTCATAAGTTGTTAATTTTAGCTATTCTGACAGGTGTGAAGTAATATCTCATTGTAGTTTTGATTTGTATTTCCCTGATTATGAGTGATGTTGAGCATCTTTTCATGTGTCTATTAGCCATCTATATGGCCTCTTTGAAAAAAATGTCTATTCATGTCTTCTGTCCATTTCTTCACTGGATTATTTGTTTTTTGGGTGTTGAGTTTGGTAAGTTCTTTATAGACTTTGGAGACTAACCCTTTATCAGATATTTTATTTGCAACTATCTTCTCCCATTCCACTGGCTGCCTTTTAATTTGATTGTTTCCTCTGCTGTGCAGAAGGTTTTATCTTGATGAAATCCCAATAGTTCATTTTTGCTTTTGTTTCCTTTGCCTCGGGAGACATATCTGGTAAGAAGCTGCTACATAAGCCAAGATTTTTAAAAACCATATCAAATCTAATGGAAAGATATGAAAGATATGAACTTAATAAAAATTTAACATATTTTTCCTAGCTTTTCTCAGTTTTTTTAATTTTGGTTTTTATAGGAAATTAGTTGTAACAGGCATGTTCTTATGCTCTCCTAGGCTAATGATATAGGGAGAATATGAGTGAAATAGGACATGGACTATTACGCTGGTGACAGTGAGTAGATAAGGCTAATGAAAATTCAGTCCATCTCCAGTTAATTCAGTTCACCACATATCTTTCATTCTAATTCATTCATTTATTCATTCATTCACAAATATTTATTGCCATCTTATACTATAATGTTAAGCACAGAGAATATGACCATGATTTGAGACATGGTCTGTCTGCCCTCAAAAAGCTGGGGCACCTGGGTGGCTCAGTCTGTTAAGGGTCCAACTTCGGCCCAGGTCATGATCTCACAGTTTGTGGGTTCAAGCCCCGCATCAGGTTCTGTGCTGACAACTCAGAGCCTGGAGCCTGTTTCACACTCTGCGTCTCCCTCTCTCTCTGCCCCTCCCCCACTAGCACTCTGTCTCCCCGTCTCAAAAATAAATAAACATTAAAAATTTTTTTTAAAAAAAGAAAGCTTACAGAAGAGACATGTGGGCAGCAATTACAGTATAGTGCAACAGAGGCCATTGGAATGAGATAGGTTCAGAATGCTAAGAAAATGGAGAGTAGGTATACAACCCAGCCTAAAGAACTAGATGCTTTCAGAACAAGGTAATACCTGAATCCTAAAGAAAGCACAGGATATTGGCAAGTAAATGAAGAAATCCCAGTGCCTAGGTACTGTCATTTTATTGGTAGGTAACAGCAATGTGCATGACACATTTGGGGACTGCAAACAGTCAGTCAGTTCTATGTGAGGTTTTAAGTCAAACTGGAATCAGGACAGGCAATGATAAAGTCATATTTTTTGTTATTGTTGGTGGAAGAATGGTTTCTTTGTGTTTGTTGCAGAATGTTATTTAATTGATTTATTCAATTGTAATTAGCCTACAGTGTTATATTAGTTTCAGGTGTACCCTATAGTGATTCAACAATCCATGCATTACTCAGTGCTCTTTACGAGAAGTGTACTCTTAATCCTCTTCTTCTAGAGAAAGGCCTATTTCTTGGGAAACCAAGTGTTTAATTTATCTGGAGGAGCATAAGTTATGAGAAAGATCATCATACAATATTTATAATGAGAAACTGGGCTGAAGCACTAAAATTCAGAGATATTTGTCAGGACAAATGAATTTTTTTGGCTAATTTTTAAGCTCTCTTGAGGTAGAGATGATTGAATTTTTGTCAATATTTTTTATGTGTACAGAGTACACACATCTCAAACTCTCAGATTTGAAGTCTAAAACGTTCTTTTTAAATAATATCTTCCTTAAAACATCTGTTTTGCTATTCAAAGATTCATGGAACTCGTTCAAGAGGCCTGAAAATAGTCTGTGGCCAATTCTTTCACTTTTGGCAGAATATGCTCAAATTATCTATCCAATTTTTCAAAACTTCCAGAGACTGTCTTAGTAACCCAACCCATTGTTTAATAATTCTTGCACTTAAGAAATGATTCTTTCTAGGGGCGCCTGGGTGGCTCAGTCAGTTAAGCATCCAACTTCAGCTCAGGTCATGATCTCACAGTTCATGAGTTCAAACCCTGCATCGGGCTCTATGCTGACAGCTCAGAACCTGGAGCCCACTTCAGATGCTGTGTCTCCCTCTCTCTCTGCCTCCCCCCTGTTTGCACACACACACACACACACACACACACACTCTCTCTCTTTCTCTCTCTCTCTCTCTCTTTCTCTCTCTCAAAAATAAATAAACATTAAAATTTTTTTTTAAGAAATGATTCTAACTACCATGAGTCCCTGGGACTAGTGGACATAACAATGTGCAACCTCTTTCCCAGTTGTCAAAACAATAGCAGTTGCAACCTTTCCAGAGACACAAAAGCTGCACTGGTAATGTCCATCTATTTCTAAAACCTCTTAAAAATCAATTAGAAAGTCTCCACTAGAAGGATAAACAGCCACTGAAGTAATCAATTGCCTGTTCTGCAAGTGAGCTCATGTGTTAGTCATCTGCTGGCATGGAGTGTTTTCCTATTGATTCTTCACCAATGACAAGTCCTGGGTTTCTCATCCTGGGTACTACTGACATATTAGGACAGATAAGTTTTTGTTTGGGGGGAGTTTTGTTTCCTGTGCATTGTGAGATGTTTAACAGTATCCCTGGACTCTACCTTAATTAGATGCTAATAGCAGCCCCCTAAGTTGTGACATAAAAAATGTCTCCAGACTTTGCCATTTGACCCCTGAGGAACAAAATCATCCCTGATTAAGAACCACTGATCTCATACTCACCTTCTTTCAAAAGGTCTAAAGAGAGCTAACTAATATTACAATCAGGTTTTTAATCTATAGCTAAGAAACCAAATTTTCACATGTTTGAATTGTCTATAAATAACTTCAGATTATTTTTATTATTATTAAAGGAATACTCATTTTTATTTTTTTGAATTTTTTTTTAACATTTATTCATTTTTGAGAGACAGAGAGAGACAGAGCATGAGCGGGGAAGGGGCAGAGAGAGGGAGACACAGAATCTGAAACAGGCTCCAGGCTCTGAGCCGTCAGCACAGAGCCCAACGCGTCAGCATAGAGCCCAATGTGAGATCCTGACCTGAGCCGAAGTCAGACACTCAACCGACTGAGCCACCCAGGTGCCCCAGGAATACTCATTTTTAAAACACAAGTCCAAATTTTCTTTTCTTAAAGGTATAAACTGCAGAATAAAATCTCCCATTTTTCCTGAAATTATTTGTCCCATTTCCCAAAGATGACCACTGTTAACAGTTCATTGTGAATATATCAGCATTTTATAAACACACATATAGCTTTTATTTTATATAAATAAGAACAAACAATATAGACTGTTGTTCAACATATGCAAATATGTAGTTCTGAAACTACACCATGTAATTTATTTAACAATCCTCCACTACATCCGGTATTTTTTAAGTTTATTTATTTTGAGAGAGAGAGTGTGAGCAGGGGAGATGGAGGGACAGAGAGGGAGAGAGAGAATCCCAAGCAGGCTGTGTGCTGTCAGTGCAGAGCCTGACATGGAGCCCAATCTCACTAACCTGAGACCATGCCTGAGACAAAATCAAGAGTTGGATGCTTAACCAACTGAGCCACCCAGGCACCCCCACATCTGATACTTCTATTTTTTATTTCTAAACATCTTAAATAGCTATTGATAGTCATCATTTAAGATAGAAATTATCTTTTTTAAAATAAATGGACTGAATATAGGGAAAGTTAGTCTTTGTGTCAGTTTGTGTGTGTGTGTGTGTGTGTGTGTGTGTGTATTTTACTTCCTAACAAGGTAGTAAACTACCTCTATACTTTTGATGCTGTAATTATCTAAGAAAATAGAGTATTTCATATTTTCCATAGATTGTGAGGAGGATTTCAAATGCTGGAAATAAGTTATAGAATCCAATGAAACTCCCATCTTAGTGTTTACACAAGTCAAAGTTGTACAGAAACACAATAAACATTTTAATTAAATGTGCCAATTACACTCACTACTTAAATGTAACTGAACAGAGATGCCCTGAAGGCATTGACTTCAGAGCAACCATGTTAAAATTTTCCATATTCGCATTTAAGTTTGCTACAGAGTAAGAGTTATAATTTCACTGAAGTGGCACTTTTGTAAGTGCTTGTGCATTTCTGTCAAGGTCTGTCAAAAAAGTAGAAACTAAATTTCATTTCACTAATGATAAATCACTTGGAACTTAGCCTCCAAAAAGTGTTTATTGAAACCCCTAAGATTTTAGTCCTGAGAGAGAGAAAAGGGGCTATTTAATAATGTTTGTTTGTGCAGACTCACCTCGGTGCCAACTTTCCATCTCCAGTGACAAGAGCTGTTCTCCTCCTGGTATGGAGGGAGGAGGAAGACACCCTTACAAAGGGAAATATATGTCCTGCTTTTAGGCAGATAGGGGAAGGGTGGAGGGCTCTATGTTTGCTCATTTTCAATTGTCTTCATTTTAAAACAATACTTATGCCAAAGTGGCATGCACATTTGGGAGTGGTATAAGATGATCCCCTTCAACTTCTCCTAAATTTTCCTATAACCATCACTTACCTGCCCCTTACTCTATCATTCTCTTCCTGAACAATTGAGCCCTAAAGCTATTTGGTGAACCACAGAAAGGTATTCTTCTGTGCTGGATGTGACAGAGGACCTATGGCATCCCAGAGAGGAATTTTGGGGCCACAATGGGATAAGGAGGGTGTCCACAGAGGAAGGTGGTGCCTGGCATTCTGTAACAGATGGCTAACAGGGCAAGGAGAGTGCTCATGCAGGAAAAATGTCCATTATTGGGAGTCAGAACTAAAGAGGGGTGAGGAAGGTAACTATGCAGGAAGAGGATTTGTAAAGATAATAACTATATTAAGGATAATAGAAAGCACTTTCTCATTGTCAGAAACGGGAGCTAGAGATATGTAAAGGGAGAAAACTAGACTGAACCATATGGTGTTAGCTAGGAATTGGATACCCTTCCACAAAATACTTATTTTTAATTTTTTTTTAATTTATTTTTATAGAGATATAGAAAGCAAGCAGGGGAGGGACAGAGAGAGAGGGAGACAGGATACCAAGCAGATTCTGCATTGCCAGCGCAGAGCCCAATGCAGGGCTCAAACTCATGAATCATGAGATCATGACCTGAACCAAAATTAAGAATTGGAGGCTTAACCAACTGAGCCACTCAGGTGCCCCTACAAAAATGCTTATTAATCACAAAGACTAACTTCACAATGGAAAAGTTTTGCAGATATCACCCTAACCAAGTGACCAAAAGTGATCATCATCAGTAATGGGACAAATCAAACCTTGCATAACCTGACAGGTTGAAATAAGCGTCACTTCCGTGAATTTCTTACCAAAGTTGCATAATCTAAATCTAATTTTGATGAAATATCATACAACCAAAATTTAGGGACATTCTACAAAATATTTAACTTACAATCTTCAAAAGTGTTGAGGTCATGAAAGATAAGGAAAAACTAAGAAACTATTCCAGATCAAAGGAAACTAAAGAAATGGGACAATTAAATGTAAGGATTATAAACTACATCCTTTTACTATGAAGGACATTTTTTGAACAGTATGTGAAAAGTGAATGGATTCTGCGGTTTAAATGGTAATAAGGTATTAATGTTAATTTCCTGATTTTTATGGTTCTAGCATGATTATATAGGAGGAGAACATCCTTATTTAGAGAAAAAAAACACAGCCGAAGTTTTTAGGGGTGATGGAGCATCTAGTCAGGAACTTACTCTCAAATGATTCAGGAGGAAAAATCATTATTTATACTGTATTTGCAACTTTAAATCTGAGATAATATCAAAGTTATTTTTAAAATATCACTATTTAAGACCTTAAATGTATCTTTTGAATCATAATGTTATAAAAATGTAGAACTCATTCCATGACACAATCATTGAAGGGCTGTATCTGCTTCTAAATATAAACTTAAAAGATAGGACGTAAAAACATAATATCCCTAAAAGTAAGTTACTCAGAAGAGAATTTGCAAAACAGCAGCATGAAAACACAGGCAGGTGTGTCTCATCTAGTTAAAACATCTTCAAATAGTAACTCTCAGCTGAAGACTGACAACTCATCACAGAATTTTTCTGAAATCCTTGATTTTTTTTTTTTTAAGTAAGCTGTATACCCAATGGTGGGCTCAAACTCACAAACCCAATATCAAGAGTCACATGCTCTACTAACTGAGCCAGTCAGGTATCCCTGAAACCCTTGATTTTTAAATTTTGTTCTTAAAAAATTAATTTAAAAAATTAATAAAGACATCAGAAGTCAGTATCAACACAGATTACCTTATTTTATGTACACTTGAAGTCTCTGAAATACGTGATGTCCTGCCAGGGCCATCCTGCGGCATACAAATCCTTTGATTTCATTTTAATCAATTTGTTGAAAAAATATTGATAAATAATTTTAAAATAATTTCGCAAGTGAGAGGCGCCTGGGTGGTTCAGTCAGTTAAGCGTCCAACTTCGGCTCAGGTCATGATCTCTCGGTTCATGAGTTCAAGCCTCACATCAGGCTCTGTGCTGACAGCTGGATCCTGGAGCCTGCTTCAGATTTTGTGTCTCCCCCTCTCTCTGCCCCTCTCATGCTCTGTCTCTGCCTCTCAATAATAAATAAACGTTAAAAAAAAATAAACTAAAATAATTTAAAAATTAAAAATAATTAAAAATAATTTCACAAGTGAGAACACCACTTACAACACAGCTCATTATTACATAGATTTAACTATTTCCTTCATCAAATGATGTGCTCTGAAACAACTAAGTAAAGTCAAAACCTGACATTGCTAGATTTCTTCTGTATGAAAATGTCACTTGCCCTGTTATTAAAATGTCCTGCTGCATCTTACAAAGAAAATAGTCTTTTTTATTCTTTTCACGTCTTGGTGACAGATCACAAATACATTTTTATATAATAAATGTTATTGACAATTCAAGCTATTCTGTTTTTATTTCTTTTAATTGACAATATTCTAGAAAGTTCCAAACATGTACAAACTTGGTAAGGATAGTAAGTAACAGAACTACATTTGGAGTCTCCAATAATCTTTAAAATTTATATAAATCTAAGGTTTTAAAATGGCATAGTTAACTTATATCCACACAAACACCTGCATGTGGATGGATGCTTATAGCAGCTTTATTCATAACTGCCAAAAGTTGGGTGAAAGTGAAATGTCCTTCAGTAAGTAAAGATAAATAAACTATGGTACGTTCAAACAATGGAATATTATTCAGTGCTAAAATAAATTAGTTATTAAGCCATAAAAAGACATAGAGGACCCTTAAATGTGTATTACTAAGTGAAAGAAGCCCATCTGAAAGTTTGAGCAGGAACTTTGTTTCATGCAGTGTGGTTTACACAAAATCTTGCACAGAGCCTCACACACAGGCACTATCCAGTCTGTGAGTGAGTGAGTGAGCATGTGCATGTACTTTCCTGATGTTCTCTATGTCTTCTTCCTTTAATACCAGAAGAGTCTTGATTCTGAGTAAGAATTCAATAAATTCCCGATTTTTAAAATGATTGGTTAAAATATTTTTGAAAGGGAGAAGAAGGGAATTGAGATAAACTCTAAAGTATGGGCAGACATTGCATAGAAAAAGGATGGGGGTGGAGGACATTCCACGTGGGAAACAGCATGAGAAAAGGCAAAGAAAGGAGAATCCTGGCATCTTCTGGGGACACAGAAGAGAACATCCCATTGGTGTGGAGGTTCTTGGAAAACAGTTGGCATGAGGCTAGTAAGCAAGGTGAGGCGTCCACACAGTGGGCAGTACAAGCCAGAATGAGATTACAGGTTTTAGGATACTGGGGAGAGACCATTGTTTGCCAAGCCTTTGTATTAACCTTCTCTCCTCCTTCTTCATCACAGTCCTTCACGGGAGTGGGCAGGATGTCAAGTGCTCCCTCGGCTATTTCCCCTGTGGGAATATCACCAAGTGCTTGCCTCAGCTTCTTCATTGCAATGGTGTGGATGACTGTGGCAACCAAGCGGATGAGGACAACTGCGGTGAGTGAAGCACTTGTAGTCACAGCAGGAATCAGGGCAAAATCACTGCAGGTAAAGTCTCTGAGACTGCTCATAACAAGAGAAAAGAAAAAACTAAATTGAAAAAAATATGTCACTTAAGGAAATCGTACATTTTTTTTATTAGCTTCAAACATCCATTCTTTATATTATCACCACCAGTATTTGAGGAAAGTGGTGATTGTGCACATAGTAAGTTTTGTATCCCACGAACCCATCCAGTTAACATCTTACAAGCAAAATGGTGTAGGAATTGGGAATTTGGGCGCTGGAGACGAGACTGGTTTGAATCTGGGTACAACAATGACCAATTATGTAGTCTTGAGAATGTTTCTAAACCTCTCTTTTGACTCTCTTTCCTGATATTAGAAAAGGGTTTGGAAATTGTCCCTATGCTAAGATAACTTGGGAAGATTAAATGTAAGAGGTTAGAGAAATGCAAGCATACAGCACGTACTAGCTAAGTGTGAACAGCTATTGCTCTTTCTTATTATCTGTTGCTAACTACAATTCTGATGGACAAACGAGACTGCCTAATAAAGAACAAACAATAAGTCCAGCTAACCTATTATTTACCAACAATCAAATTTATAACCTAATAAAGTCAACAAGTAGAGCTTCTGACCAAAGAGAATACCAGGAAAACTTGGCTTTTGGTTAGAATTTTGCTCAAATTTTGTTTAGTATATTCATTGTTTTCAAATTTTTAAAATTCTAGTTAGTTAAAATACAGTGTAATATTGTTTCAAAAATAGAATTCAGTGATTCATCACTTACGTATAACACCCACTGCTCAACACAAGTGCCCTCCTTAATACCTGTTGCCAATTTAGCCCATCTCCCCATCCACCTTCCCTCCATCAACCCTCAGTTTATTCTCTATCATAGAGTCTCTTATAGTTTGTTTCTCTCTTTTTCCTCCCTTCCCATATGTTCATCTGTTTTATTTCCTAAATTCCACATATGAGTGAAATCATATGCTATTTGTCTTTCTGTGACTGACTTATTTTACTTAGCATGATAGTCTCTAGCTCCATCCATGTTGTTGCAAATGGCAAGATTTCATTCCTTTTTTTATCCAAATATTTATTTAAATTCTAGGTCATTAATATTTAGTGTAGTTTTGGTTCAGGAGTAGACTTTAGTGATTCATCAGTTACATGTAACACCCAGTGCTCAACAAAATGAGTGCCCTCCTTAATACCTGTTACCCATTAGCCCATCCAGCCCCTCCCCTCCAGCAACCTACCATGTTCTCTATAATTGAGTCTCCTATATTTTTGCCTCACACTCTGTTTTTATCTTTTTATTTTACCTTCCTTTCCCCTTTGTTCATCTCTTGTTTCTTAAATTCCACATATGAGTGAAATCATATGGTATTTGTTTTTCTCTGAGTTATTTCTCCAAGTTTTTCTCCAAGTTATTGTGCTTAGCATAATACTCCCTAGTTCCATCCACATCATTGCAATTGGCAAGATTTCATTCTTTTTTTTTTTTTTTTTTTTTTTAAATTTTTTTTCAACGTTTGTTTATTTTTGGGACAGAGAGAGACAGAGCATGAACGGGGGAGGGGCAGAGAGAGAGGGAGACACAGAATCGGAAACAGGCTCCAGGCTCTGAGCCATCAGCCCAGAGCCTGACGCGGGGCTCGAACTCCCGGACCGCGAGATCGTGACCTGGCTGAAGTCGGACGCTTAACCGACTGCGCCACCCAGGCGCCCCGCAAGATTTCATTCTTTTAGATAGCTGAGTAATATTCCATTGCATATATATATCACATTGTCTTTGTCATCATCAGTTGATGGACGTTGGGCTCTCTCCATAATCTGGCTATTGCTGAGAATGCTGCCAAGGTATGCACGTCCCCCTTCAAAATCTGTATTTTGTATCTTTGGGTAAAATACCCCGTAGTGCAATTGCTGGGTTATAGGGTAGTTCTATTTTTAACTTTTTGAATAACCTCCATACTGTTTATCAGAGTGGCTGCACCAATGTACATTCCCATCAGCAGTGCTAGAGGGTTCCCCTTTCTCTACATCCTTGCCAACATCTGTTGTTTCCTGTGTTGTTAATTTTAGCCATTCTGACGGGTGTGAGGTGATCTCTCTTTGTAGTTTTGATTTGTATTTCCCTGATGATGAGTAATACTGAGCATCTTTTCATGTGTCTGTTAGCCACCTGGATGTCTTCTTTGGAAAAATGTCTATTCATCTAGTCTACCCATTTCTTAACTGGATTATTTATTTTTTGGGTGTTGACTTTCATAAGTTCTTTACATATTTTTGGATATTAACCCTTTATGTCATTAGCAAATATCTTCTCCCATTCTGTAGGGAATGTTGATTGTTCCCTTTGCTGTGCAAAACCTTTTTATCTTTATTTCAAGCTTTCTTTTTCTTTTTTAACATTTATCTATTTTGCGAGAGAGAGAGAGAGAGATTGCAAGTGGGGAAGGGGCAAAGACAGAGGGGACAGAGAATCCCAAGCAGGCTCCAGGCTCTGAGCTGTCAGAACAGGGCCCAATGTGGGGTTTGAACTCATGAACTGTGAAATCATGACCTAAGTAAGGTCAGATGCTTAACTGACTTAACCACCCAGGCACCCTAAAGGTTTTTTATCTTGATGAAGTCTCAATAGTTCATTTATATTTTGGTGATGGTCAGTTTTGTTGAATAATGGGAGTTTTTCTGTGATTTTTGGAATTCAATATCTGTTTCCTTCCCCAGATTAGGGAAGTTTCCAGCTATCATTTGCTCAAATACCTTCTGCCCATTTTTACCTCTCTTCTTCTGGGACCCCTAGGATACAAATGTTATTATGCTATAAGGAGTTGCTGAGTTCCCTAAGTCTACATTTGTGATCCAATATTTTTCTTTCCCTCTTCTTTTCAGCTTTGTTATTTTCCATAATTTTATCTTCTATATCACTGATTTTCCCCCTGTTTCATCCATCCTTGTCCTCATAACATGCATTCATATTTGCATATCAGTTATATTATTTTTAATTTTAGCCTGACTAGTTTTTAGTTCCATTATCTCTATGGCAAGGGGTTCTCTAGTGTCTCCTATGCTTTTCTCAAGCCCAGCCATCATCTTTATAATTATTGTTTTAAATTTTAGTTCAGACATCTTACTTATATCTGTATTGATTAAATCCCTGCCCCTGGCTTCTTTCTTTTCCTTCTTTTGGGGTAAATTCCTCCATCTTGTCATGTTGTCAAGGTGGAAGAAAGAAAGAAAGAAAGAAAGAAAGAAAGAAAGAAAGAAAGAAAGAGAAAGCTAGATCCTAGGTGTGTTTTGTTCTGCTTGTTAAAAGAAGCTAGATCCAAAATAATAATAATAATAATAATAATAATAATAATAATAAAATAATAATAATAATAATAAAATAATTTTAAAATAACAATAAAGATTAAAATTGCTTTTTCTGGTATCCCAAGGGGGGGCTGAACAAGAGAAGCTAGATCCTATTTCCCCTAGAGGTGAGGCTTCGTAGCAGCCTATGATCAGTAGACTTGGTGCACGCAAGGAGTTTGTGCTGATCTTCTGGGGGTGGGACCTGCTGTACTTACCCTAGGCCGACTTGCCCTAGTGGAAATGCACCTGCAGGGCACAGAGTAGCAAGGCTTGGTAAAAGGGGCTCCAGCCTCTGGTCGGTGGTGCTATTTTGCGCACTGAAGTGGGTCAGTGCTATTGGGCAGGCTGAAAATGGCGTCACCCGCTCTCTTGTCCCTGGAGCAGGGAGTTTGCAGCCACCACTCTTCAGGAAGCCCTCATTGGAGAGGCCGGGCCATCTCTCCCAAATGTACTGAAGGCAGGAGAACTGCTTCTCCCCATGTGACCCAGGAGATCTTCAGCCCACACTGCCCACTCCCAGGTCTCCACTCTCCTCCCCCACTGGAGCACCACTAAGCCTACTAGGCGTGTCCCTGGCGATGGTGCAGACTTCTGAAACTTCAAACTCTGCACTCCACTATTTATAAAATCTTGTGGTATTCTGCGCCTCTCCCTGTCACAGTCAATGGCTTTAAGGGAGACTTTTTCTTGTGTAATTCCCTGCATACACTGTCACTCTCTCTCTCCTTCTCTGGCTCCTCTCCCTGTGATCAGGGCTCCCTCCCCATTGGAGTACCTGCAGCTCTTCTCTCCCCCAAATCAACTCTCTGCAGCTCCTACCTTCCAAGATGTGGCGGTTTTTTTCACCTCTACTCTAAAAAGGGACAAGGCAAGGCTATGGTCTCACTACTCCTCCACTACCATACCTCCAAATATCCTGTTCAAATTTCTGAAGCCATAACAACACAAATTTATAAAAGAACTTCAACTGGCTGGATCTGACCCACTGGGAAAATGAGCTTTGGTTAATAATGTAAAATAATGAGATTTCTTACTCATGGGGAAATAAGGTACTATTTTTGGAGGATAAAGACATACATAATGATCAGAAATGCTGCATAAATAAGTAATACACTGAAGAGACTTGCTGTTTTCACTCCCTAGAGTATTACAGACTTTTTTAAAGACCCTACACTGAAGGAATTAACACTTCTCTAGGTGGTAGCAGTTAACTCAAGAGTAAACACACTATCTAAACTGGTGAGCTTAAGCTATGATTATCTTTGATTTGGATGGCTATACATATGTGTTGCCTTCTTTTTTTATAATTTTTTAATGTTTATCTATTTTTGAGACAGAGCATGAGTGGGGGAGGAACAGAGAGAGGGGGAGACACAGAATTTGAAACAGGCTCCAGGCTCTGAGCTGTCAGCACAGAGCCAGACCCAGGGCTCAAACCCACAAGCCATGAGATCAGGACCTGAGCCAAAATCTTTTATATATTTATATATATGTATACATATGAATACGTGTGTGTGTATATATATATATGTTCTATCTTCTTAAAACACCTGATTACCATATAAACTTTTTAAAAACCAAGATAAAAGTGTTCTGCCCACCGCCAGCCACTTCCCCCTTAAGCTGCTAGCAGTTCATATAGAGAGAGTGGCTTGAGAGTTTCCTACCAACTGATATGTTGACAGAAAGCAGGAAAAAACTTGGTAGGACAGGAAATTTGCCAGCAAAAGTAGTTTCTCAGTGAAAAATAGCTTGGGAGCTCTTTTAAAGTGCTGCATTTAAAGAAACCAAGTAACAAAATGCTGCATTTAAAGAAACCAAGTAACAAAAGTAACAATCTTCAAAGTAGTAATCCTTAATTACTCAAGTTTTTCAGGATTCACCAACCAGCAAATTCAGATGGAGGCGATATGCATTAGAATGCAGAGATCAGGCTTGGGTGACCTGGATTTAAAATCTGGCTCTGAAGAGGGTAACAATGGCTGTTGTCTTTTCTGTGATGTGGGAATAATAAAAATATCTGTGTCCACATGTCTTAAAAAGATTCAGTGAGATACTGTGTCTAGGATGCTTAGCCCAGCACCTGACACAAAATTGGCATTCAGTAAAATGTTAACTTGTGTATCAGCCAGTTGTAGCTACCTTACAAACTTAATGACATAAGAAGTAATCATTTCTTTAGCTTGCAATTCTGTGGGTCAACAACTCGGGCTGGGCTCAGCTGAGATCAGCTCCACAGTTCTCAACCTAGTTGGGACTTTCTCATGTACCCTCCATTATCTGTGGATCAGCTTTGTCATCATGCCTGGGACCTTGGCTGAGATAACCAGAGTGACTCAGCTCTGGCCCTCCAGTAGGCTAAGCTTTCTGCTAGTGGTAGAGACATGGCACCCATGGGTAACTGGAGGTGTAAAAGGACTCTTGAAGCCTATGCTCAAAAAATGACCCACTTGCCCCACATCCTTGTTGAAGGGAGTCACGAGACCAGTCCAGTTTCAAGGGATGAAATTGACTTCTCTTGCTGAGAGGAGCTGCAAAGTCACACTGCAAGCGGGTTGGGCTGAGGGAGGGCAGCCACTGCAACCACTTTTGCAAATTCTACCCCAGTTGGTATTATCATTGCGTTTCCCACAAACGTTGATATTAACTCTCGGTGACTCAGAGATTGCTTTTCCCACAAACGTTGATATTAACTCTCGGTGACTCAGAGTCCCCACCTGTGTGACTTTAGGAAGTCCTGTCTGTTAAGCAATTTAAATATTTCTAGGAACAACCATGGTTTGTCTATTTACTTATTGAAACAGCAGCTCATATTTGAAGGAACACTATTTTTCCATATTCTTGTTTTTGTAGTTTTATGTTTATATAAATAGCTCTGTGTGTGTGTGTGTGTGTGTGTGTGTGTGTGCGTGTGTGTCCTATTGATTATGAGATAGTCAGGAGGTGGGTAAGCTTTCCCCCATTTCCTGAAAATGTAACTATAGTTTATTTGGGCAGGACCAAATAAACTATATTTTATTTGTATATTTAGACCTTAATTATGTTAATTATCCTGCTTAACTATCCTGTTGAATTTTTTTTTAATTTTTTTTTCAACGTTTTTTATTTATTTTTGGGACAGAGAGAGACAGAGCATGAACGGGGGAGGAGCAGAGAGAGAGAGGGAGACACAGAATCGGAAACAGGCTCCAGGCTCCGAGCCATCAGCCCAGAGCCTGACGCGGGGCTCGAGCTCACGGACCGCGAGATCGTGACCTGGCTGAAGTCGGACGCTTAACCGACTGCGCCACCCAGGCGCCCCTTTTTTAGTTTTATTTTTTTAATTTTTTTTTCAATATCCTGTTGAATTTTAACAAAGAAAATATACATTAGAGAAAATATTAAGGCCTACATCTTTACTCTTAGAATTTGAATTCTGATGACAAGCAGGGGCTTAACTCTTGTGAAAACAATACCATTGGAATAAAAATCAGGTTAGAGATCCATCATGGTTTCTTCTTTCTTCCACCTCTTTGCCTTTATCTCCCTCCCAATTTCCCCTCCCCACCCCCCACTCTCTGTGTATCTGAGGGCCATTCTTTCTTTTTCTGTCTCATTCCCATGTGTCTCCCCACTTCCATTCTGCCTCCCTAACTGTCCTCATCCCTTTTTTCACTGTCTCTCAATTCCCTTTCTACTTCGTGCTTGTCTTTTCCTCTCTTCTTTTCTCTTTCAAACCAAGTCCATCACAGTATTCGTAAATTAGACTTTAGTTATTATTCTGTTCATCCCATTAAGTTTACAAACTGCGTTGTTAATATTTTAATATCATTACCTCCAAAGAAAAAACCCAAGCAGTTGCTTTTAATTTCTATGTAGCACTAAATAGATTCCTGCCCCCACCCCCCTTCTCTACCCTTGGACTGTGTATCTCAGAATAGTGGCTTGTATTTTACGGTCAACAATAATGACTTTTCCTTACCCTCTTTGATTTCTTTTTAAATAGAAACAGAATGGTTGGAAGACTTCTCAACCTGACATCAGAAAGTTCAGGCTCAAATCCTGGAAGTGTCTTTTTCTATCTGTTGATACTTAGACAAGTCATTTCTTTTGGCTGTCTCACTTTCCTTATTTGTGAAATTGGAATAATAAATTTGTTGTGAGAATTAAATTAATTGCCTGTATAGAAATGCATACACACACACATAAAACAGGTACTCAATAAATCTGTGTGGGTCAGATTATTGACCACTATACTCAGTAGTTACTCTGGAGTTCACATCTTTTTCACTCTATCCCAGGAATAGTTTATATTTGATTGGACTTCAAACCAGGGAAATCCTGGTTTGTATGCATGTAGGGAAGGGTGAAGCAAGTTGAGTCAAAGTAGTGTAAGCAATCTGTTCCAAAGGTTTTGCAAAATGGTTATCTTAGGGACCCCTGATGTGAGCAGGGAGTGGTGTGCACCACCAGCATTCATAAAAATAAAATAGGGCACAGATGAAATAAGTCAAGTTCCAGCTATAGGTGTATATGGCATATGAAAGTGAACAGCATTTTGTTTAATCAAAAATACTAATTATTAAAAATGCAGGCGACTTGAATAGCAATTAATATTAAAATATTTTTATTAGACAAAAAAGATTCTGTTTATTAGACAAAAAAAAATATTGTTTAATGCCATTAAATTTTTTTTTTTAATGTTCACTTATTTTTGAGAGAGAGAGCCAGAGGGGGAGGGGCTGAGAGAGAGGGAGTCACAGAACCCAAAGCAGACTCCAGGCTCTGAGCTGTCATTACAGAGCCCGACACGGGGCTCGAACCCACGAGCTGTGAGATCATGACCTGAGCCGAAGTCAGACATTCACCTACAGGTGCCCCTGCTTAATGCTATTTTAAACCTCCTTTATTCACCATTGTCAACATCAAAAAAATAAAAAACCCAAGTCCAGTTTTGGAAATATGGGCAAAATCATAATCTATTCTTATGAAAACATGTCTATGTAACAAATACTATCTTAAACTATTCCTGGACTTCTTATGTCAGAAAAAAAGTACTCTCCTGAAATTTATCCAGGCCAGCACATCTTCCACTGTAGTTCTGGACCAAAGCCATCAGCATTAGCCACGAAGCTATTAGGAATGCAGGTTCTCAGTCTCCATCCCAACCCGACTGGATCAGAAACTCTGCCGGTGGCTCAGCAATGTTTCTGAAAGCTCTTCAAGTCACCCCGCACACTACATTTTGAGAACCACTGACCTAGACCCAAGTGAGTGGAAAACAAGGAATGCAGGTGAGATAGTAGCAAGAGTAGAAATAAACTAGAGCCAAACTCTCAATATGGTATGCAGACTTACTAACTTGCTAACTCCATTATCATTATTACCAATTTGTTAGCTTTTATAAGAAACACTGGCACTGTATTGGTTGCAGTCATCTAGAAATTAAAAAAAGAAGAATTTAAGTTGAACTCTGGTCAAAACCTCAGCAATGGTAAGTTGACATGTTGCTGCATCCATGCATGTACAGGTTGGAACATCCCAGGAAGGAAAACAGAATTTTATCATCACCTTTAGGGTCCAGGTGACAAAAATTATGAAATGCAGTTATTTCCTCTTGCTTCTTATTACTGAATTTCCTTCACTGGCTGTGAATTGTTTTCTTTTTTTTTTTTTTTTTTTTTTAATTTTAGAATATCTACATAATTTGTGCTCCCCTGGCTGTTCATTTTTTTAAGACATTCATGTTTACATTCTGTTTAATGCTAATTAAATTAGGTCAGAAAGTTGGTTCTTTTCAGAATATGTGAACTTCATGCATATTTGAATAAGCAGCATTAAATATATTTACAATCACATAAAATATAGTATCTTAACATATGAATAAAAGAAAAATCCACAGGTAAAAATCACTTTTAGAGTGCTCATTTATAAGTTAATAATGTATTGCCAAATAAAAACTCTTTCTGTAATGGAAGGGAGGAGACTTTTCCTTAATTAGAATTTTTAAGATACACCCTAAAAAATACCTCCAAGCTGTTACCATTGACACCAGTAGTAATTATTAAAGTGGAAAAGTAAGTCAAATCAAAATAGTAGCTATAAAATTTAGCAGAGTCACCCCCAAAATGAAACACCATTAAATAAATTAAACTGACTCCCCATATATTGAACTATAATATGAACTAAATATATTTAGGGAGAAAAATGTGACTTTTGTATTGTCACAGGCATTTTAAACAAGCACTCCTATTTGCTTATTGAGTTCCCACTTTTCTTTACAAAAATAATTTCTCTATAATGGAATAGTTTACAAAAATAAAATATCTCAGTATAAAAAGTATAACACATCTACTCACTGAACATTTTTCAGTGACACAAGGCAAGCAAAAGCAATAGATTTGAAGTTTTCCATTGAATTCATAAGAATCCCTTTCTTTCTAAAATATTTGGGCAATACAGAATTTATAGACATACATATATCAAAATTGTTACACCATTTTTATAATAACTTTGATCCTTACTGATAAACTTCAATATGAAATGTAAAATTTTTTCCCCTGAAAAATTTGATACAATTCCCATACAATTTCCATACGTGTTTGCTGTGTATCCTAACCCACTTTTCATCTCTACTCAGAACTATCTAAGATGCAATCAAACAGACTAGAGACCCAAAAGAGTCTCAAAGAGTCCTTAGAGTAGTACTTGGTATCACAATGGCAAACCAAAAGAAAAGGGACCTTTTGCTTTTTCAGCTAAAATTCTTGAGATACCTGGATGAACACATCTGGTAAATACCAAAGAAATCAGATTACAAAAATGTTAGGACCCTCATTCAGAAATCACTTATGTCCATTTTAAACTGAGCGTAACTCAGTAGTAAACATGAAATGTTAAAGTAGTGTCAAATTCGCAGATACTATGGCATTTATTCACTACCTCTAGATTTTTATTTAAAAGGAATTCCGCATTTCCAGATGAGAATTTGTTAGCATTTCTTCTGCGTTATAAATGGATGGTTGTACAGAGAGGGCTCCCCTTCGAAGTTACACCAACCCAACCTCATCCCCCAGTTGGAGCCAAGTTGAGTTACTCTACCATGAAGACCTGAGTTCTGACGCCGCCCCTCTGTAGACTCTTTCTCTGAACACTCCTCACTTTAGCAGAGGAAAAGGATGTCTACAGGAAAAAAGATGAAGACTTTTGTTATTCCATTTCCATGTTAGTTTTTCTATAATCCACAGGGGAAATAGAAATCTCTTCTAATACATTTTGGGTAGTGTAGTAGGTTAGTATCTGCTAAAAAGGTATGTCCACCTCAAACCTCAGAATGTGACCTTATTTGGAAATAATGTCTTTGCAGATGTAATGAAGTAAAGAGTTTCTGGTTTCCCCCAGATTCTGCTGTCTAGGGAAATGGGAGGACAAGAAGACCCTTCTACTCTCCCTCTCTGGTCCAACTGTCTTGTGCAGACTGGGAATAGCAAAGCTCGTTCTTCTGTTATGTTTTTCCAAATTTCAGTGCTCAAATTAGGCCTTTGAAAATCAAATACTAAGAATTTGATTCCTTTTGTTATCTGCAAGCTTCTGTGTCATCCTTTCTCCAAAACAACAAAAGTGGAAAACTTTAGCTGCCTGCTCTAGGAAAAGGGACAGAGAATGAGAAAACTTCAAGGGAAGAAAAACTTTGTTAATATCCCAAAATATTTTTCTGCACTTACTAATCTATAAGAATTAGATAAACAGTATTTATTTATGAGTGTGATGGTGATGATATGTATTTTTAAATATAATTTTTAAATTTTTAAGTGGGCCTGCATTTAAAACTCTGGAATACCAAATATTCCTTCATTTCCTAAATACAGTTTTTTATACAACGATCAGAATGATGGGAAAGGCAGGCAGTTTGATGTAGAACTTAGCTCTTCACATTTTAGAATATTCCATTAAAGCTAGTGGTCTGCCTTTTTCAAGGTTAAAAACACAAGAGGAAAAGTGACATGGGTCATAAATATGTATTAATACACAACCATGCATTGTCTGTTCAAAAATATGTGGTTTTCTATTTCTTATTCTCAAAATAGCACTGGAAATACCTAAGGAACTGAAACTTTCACTTTTCTCTACACACAAACCTCATTTTATTTTTTTTAAGTTTTTATTTAAATTCCAGTTAGTTATCATACAGTGTAATATTAGTTTCAGGTGTAGAATTTAGTGATTCAACACTTACATACAATACCTGGTGCTCATCACAAGAGTGTTCCTTAATCCCCATCACCTATTTAACCCATCCCCCACTTACCTCCCCTCTGGTAACCATCAGTTTGTTCTCTACATTTAAGAGTCTGTTTCTTGGTTTGCTTCTCTCTCTTGTTTCCCTCTGCTGGACAAACCTCATTTTAACCTCAAGCTCGTTTATCAAACAATGCTTAAACAATGTTTGGGTTAACTTCACAAAGATTTTCATCCCAGAACACTTCCTACTTGATAGGCCACAAAAGGTAGTTTCTTCAGTGGCCTTAATTTTCTTTAAATATGCCCAGGATAATGTCACACCCTTTAATTTCTTCAGAGCTGCCTCCAAAGGTATTAGGAGCCTACAAAGAGGCTAATACTTTCTGTCCAGCAAATTACTATTGTCATTCAAATTCAAGGAGATC
Source organism: Prionailurus bengalensis (assembly GCF_016509475.1). NCBI lineage: Eukaryota > Metazoa > Chordata > Mammalia > Carnivora > Felidae > Prionailurus > Prionailurus bengalensis. Next base: position 69,572,445 of record NC_057344.1, on the reverse strand, counting down.
CCACACAGTTAGTTGGATGAATTGTTCTGCCTGGCCAGTCGGCATCCAAAGGTTTATTCTAATGGCCCAGGGCACCTTTACTCTGGGGATCATTCCTTTCTGAGAAAAAGATACTCCCAAAAATGGGTGCTGAGGTGAGTAAATGTCTCAGAATCAGGAATGCTCCACTTTACATAAACCCAAACTTTATAAATTATCTGTTCATTCATTAGTCAATAAACATGCATACTTTGTAACCCATAAGATTTATGCCTTCATTTTAATAATTAAAAAAAAAAAAAGGAGACCATTTGACACAGCATTATTACATCATCCTTTGTTTTGGCCTCCTCTCTGTCAGAGACACAAGTCCCTTAACCTTGGATTATTCCAAACCCAAACATCAGGGTTGCCCAGGAGTGGCTGCTGAAAATTGATGGGAACTTTTGGGAATCCTGCTCTGAGAACTAGAGGCAGCAGCCTCCCCTGAGGGCTGGCAAGAGGTGCTGCAGTTCTGAGCTCCACCCCCAGAAATGCTGATCTCCTAGGTAGTTTTGGAGCCCAGAAATCTGCATTTTTAACAAACATGGCAGATGAACATACTTGTTAACGTTTTGAAATGATTCACTTCCCAATGCACAGACAATATTATTACCCTGTTTAGAACACCTAGAAAGTGGTTAATTAGTGTAGAGCAGTGGTTTTCAAAGGCATCAGATCAGGCTTGTAAAAACCTAGATTGCTCCTCCCTCCTCCCCCCATCTACAGTTTCTGATTCAATGTCTCTGGAGTAAGACTCAAGAATTTCCTTTTGTTTGAAGTCCCCAACTGATGCTAATGCTGCTAGTCCTGGATCTACACTTTGAAAACCAAGTGATCTAGACAGACTCTTTCTTGTGCAAATGAGAAAACAAACACTTTCCAAAATGTATGGCATCTTAGGGGTGCCTGGGTGGCTCGATCAGTTAAGCATCCGACTTCGGCTCAGGTCATGATATCACGGTCCGTGAGTTCGAGCCCCGCGTCGGGCTCTGTGCTGACAGCTCAGAGTCTGTCTGGAGCCTGTTTCAGATTCTGTGTCTCCCTCTCTCTCTGCCCCTCCCCTGTTCATGCTCTGTCTCTCTCTGTCTCAAAAATAAATAAACGTTAAAAAAAAATTTTTTTTAATAAAAAATAAATAAAAAAACAAAATGTATGGCATCTTATAACAAGAATTAAACAAAATTAAAAATACCTCTTTTTAAAAAAAATTTTTAACGTTTATCTTATTTATTTTGAGAAAGAAATAGAGCAAGCAGGGGAGAGGCAGAGATAGAGGGAAAGAGAAAATCCCAAGCAGGCTCAGTGCAGTCAGGACAGAGCCCCACAGGGGCTCGAACTCATAAACTATGAGATCATGACCTGAGCTGAAATCAAAAGTCAGACACTTAACCGACTGAGCCACACAGATGCCCCTAAAGATATTTCTTTAATGCCTGTGTTCTCTTTCATCATATTAGCATGCATTATTAATCCTAAGTGGAGATATAGGATGCAGCATTTCCAAATGTATTTCACCACAGAGCTCTCTCCTCAAGGAGGATCCTGGGAAACTATTTGAGGAAAGCCCAATATAGCATCATAACAAATTAGTGCATTTTAAGAAACTTGGACCTTTCCCATTCCCATCCAGACCTCATCCCTCAAACCACCCCCACCCCTATATTTCTGCCCCAGTGCCAGAAGAATCTGAGAGCATGGGAGGGGCAGGTACATTGTCCAGAATACAAATCATTGTGTAATCCACTTTTCCATAAAACTAAAATTATAACGGGTACCTGGCAGGCTTGGTCGGTGGAGCGCGTGACTCTTAAACTCAGTGTTGTAAATTCAAGCCCTACATTTGGGTGTAGAGATTACTTAAAAATAAAATCTTTAAAAAAACTAAATTATGGGGCGACTGGGTGGCGCAGTCGGTTAAGCGTCCGACTTCAGCCAGGTCACGATCTCGCGGTTCGCGAGTTCTGGGCTGATGGCTCAGAGCCTGGAACCTGCTTCCGATTCTGTGTCTCCCTCTCTCTCTGCCCCTCCCCCATTCATGCTGTGTCTCTCTCTGTCTCAAAAATAAATAAACGTTAAAAAAATTTTTTTTAATAAAAAATAAAAAAAAAAAATTATAACATACTTGATGCAAGTGAAATGATGTTTTAGTATTTCATATACTTCATATACTTTAGAGGAGCTAGTAAGAGCCATATTTTAAATATATTTAAAGTAGCTTTGTAGTCACTGAAGTATATAAAAATGCATAGGTTTATAAGATTATTTCCTACTATACTGCCATAAGGAGATAAAATGCATATACAAATAAGTAGAGTATGAAGCAGATTACAATAAGCATAATAAGAAAGATATAAGCAATTTAAGTAAATTATGAGTAATTATATAAATAACTATATATACATATGTAAATTAAGGACCACTTGCAATCTTATTGGAGTGTTTGAGCTACTCATTATTAACAATCAACAACTTTGCTAAAGAAAAGAAGTATGCCTCTTCTGATGGACAAGATTTTTGTGTGACTAAATTAGCTGTGCTCTACTGCAGTGGGAGAAGGGCTCCAGCTAACTAGGGTGAATTTCATAACGCAGTTCTCCCAAAACTTGTTCTAAGACTCACATGGGACACCAGTGGAAACTATGGATTCCTAGACCCCATACTAACCAAACAAATCAGAATCCACAATAGAAGATCCTGGAAAACTGTGTTTTTGATAAGGGCTCCAGTTCCCAAATTTTATTGTAGAATAAGAGAGACTGGGTTTTCTCTGAGGAGTCTTTGAGGGTAGAGCCTCATTCATTCATTTATTCATTCACTCACTCAGTTAGCAAATATGTACTGAGCTCATGTGGCATACACCACCAGATTTTTCTTCATCTGTGTCATTAATTTTTATTTACATTGTTAAATAACAAATATTCAACTGAATAAACTGATCAAATTGGCTTTATGTAAGGATTCGTGAATCAAGCAGCATCCAATATAGCAGGTAGAAAGAAGTTCCTTTGAGCTGCAGAAAAGGAAAAGTTTCTAAAGACAGAGGAGGAAAAAAAAAAAAAAGGAAATAATTAACCAAGAATGCATTGTTTTAGGCAAGGTTGCCCTACTAAGAGAAACAGAGGGGGTTTATCAGTGGATTATCTCCTAGTGCTGACCAGGAAATTTCAAATTGACTGGTTAAAGGTCACATTCCTGGGGAGTTAAGACTACAATTAGGTTAGGTATTAAGTCTTGCTTTGCTGATTTGGGGATTAGCACAAGTGACATTATTTGGAGTCTGCTGTCTCATTTTTAACAATAGTATCATTCCATCATTTTTTAGCTAGAAAAAATTCTTTTTCAATAAACATTTATATTGTTAATCAACACTATTATTCACTCAGCAATACATAAGGAAATGATACGCCCTAACACAATGGTCTTCTAGTAAAGTGCTCATTATATGACCTTATGATGCACACAAAAAAACCAGACAACCAAACTTTAGTGGGATCATTACCAAAGTATGAAAAACCATTCTGCTCACTGCCCCAAACATCCTTAAGAATGAAGGATTTAAAATATAGAAGCACATATTCCAAAAGCTGTTTTCTTAAAAATGCTAACTTTCCAACTTTGCAATTTTGGCTATAATTCCTATGTTCTATATTCCTGCCTTCTGGTGGGGGGAAGTAATGAGTGGGAAGAAGCAAATGCTTTGGGAAGGCAGAAAGAAAGGTAAAAACTAATTCCTAAAAAGCTTGTGTGTTTGAAGATGTTGCTGTTTAAAAAGAGATCGTCCCAAAAAAGATATGCTCTATCTAGGGAAGTATAAGCAGGTTTGTCTTGCTTCTTTCTGCATTCTAAAAGTACCCACATCTATACTAATATCACATCTCTTTCCTTTTGTTTTTTTTGACTGTGTGTGTGTGTGTGTGTGTGTGTGTGTGTGTGTGTGTGTGTGTGTGAGTGTGAGTGAGTATGTTGTGTTGAGGTACAATAAGGTAGAAAAGGAGAAAAAAGGGGTAGGATTAAGAAAATGAAAAGAGAAGCAGCATAAATAACTACACATGTCAATTTGTTGGACTAAATCATTGCAACCAAGGCCACAGAGTGAACCTCTTAAAATAGAGAGCAATGGTGAGGGACAAAGTATTAGCACAGGGTGCCGAGCCCATGATTTTAAGCACTGAACTGTCAATTAATGGTAAAAAATGCGGCAAATTGAAATAGTTCAGTTGTAAAAATTCAGTTCCATACAGGGCCTGCTAAAGAACCAGAGTGAAAGAAAATCAACATCTACTGGCACTCACCCCATCCCTGATCTCATAAATTTCCCAGCAGCAGTGAAACACTAACCATAGAAACAGCCCTGTGTTTCTGGAATGCTGTCACCTCACCTCATTTCCATTGCTGTTTTCTGAGGTCTGGGCGGATGTGTCAGGAACATGAACATGAACATGAACGTGGGGCAGGGGGTGTCCTCCTCCTCCTCCTACAAAGCCAACAAGGCGCTGGCAGCCTGAAAGGAGAAATTCTTCAGACCTTTGCAAACCACTTCTGCCTTTGCTCTCTAGATACACAACAAGCTTGTTTATAAAAATAATCAGTGCTTCAACATATCCAGAGCCAAATGACTTATCTTACATGTCTTATTTATAACATGTAAATGTATAAAAAATCATAACATAAATCTATAAAAAAATTTATTTTTTAAATTAATGTTTTAGTAATACTTTAATGATTTACAATGTTTTCATTGATTCCATAAGTAGCAATAGTGATGAGCTTAAATTCCAGTTAATAACTACTTCTGGTTGTTATTTAAATGAATTTTTGGGGATACCTGGGTGGCTCAGTTGGTTAAGCATCAGACTCCAGCTCAGGTCACCATCTCATGGTTAGTAAGTTCGAGCCCTGCATTGGGCTCTGTGCTGTAAGCTCAGAGCCTGGAGGCTGCTTCGGATTCTGTGTCTCCCTCTCTCTCTGCCCTACCCCTTCTCACACTCTGTCTCTCAAAAATAAGTAAATGTTAAAAAAAATTAATAAATGAATTTTTGTATAATTCACACAATTCTGATATAAGAGCCTCAATAATGGAAATGAAATAGACAACAGAAAAATAAGCAATAAATCGTATTGGTTAAATATTTAAAGCCAATGTCACACAAAAGCTGAAATTCTGTAGGTAGACTATGTATTGATAAATCATCTATTTGGCCTAGGAAAGAAAAATTTTTAATTATTTTATTATTTTAACTCTTTAGTAAATTTTGATAATCTGTTTCACTTAAACATCTTAGAAGCAGCTTTTCCATCTGTAAATGAAGTGACAATAGTGACCAAATAGAATTATGAGGATAAAATAAAGTACCTAGTACAATGTAGTAGGTATTTGCTAAACACAAGTTCTCTCAGAGCTAAGTGCTAATATTCAATTTCTCTGTTAAAATGGGAGAATTAAAATCTCTCAGAGAATCCTCCTTTCTTATACCTAAAGATATTAACCAAGTTTTTTAAAGCAAAACCTTGCCAAAAAATCAACAAACACAGCCAAACCAGGAAAGGGGGAAAGCCAATGCCGTAAACCAAAACCGGACAGCCAAGGAAACAAATAGGTAATTCTGAGCCCAGAAGAATAGATCATTTTGTAAGGCTCTTAAACCTATCCCTAGAACTCATACTGGAGATGCAGAAAAATGTTGGAAAATGTCATCATTTCTGTAGTGAGACCACAAAATTAAACTACACCGAAGCTCATAGTTTCAGAAAAAAATGCACTACTTTGTTTTCACACTTGAGATTCCACCTGGGCTCCCAAAATGCTATAAATGTCCAACCACACTTAAACCATATTTTAATCCAATAATTCAAAAGGTCTCTGTATCTATCAGGGTTTAATGGAAAAACCAGAACCCATTCTAGGTATGTTAAACAGAATTTAGATACAAAATTATCCTGGTAAGGCTGGAAGAGTGGGCATCAGCAAGGCTCCCATTGGTGCCATTGAATCCAAGAACACATCAACATAGCCGCAATCCAAAGACTGAGACAGTGACTACCCCAATCACTGCTGATCCTGCTGTCCCTACCACTAACACAACTGCCTCTTCACACCCACAGAGCTGGTAATACTCGAATTGTCATGCTGCTGCCATAAGTGCCTCTTAACACAGTGTCTCTGTTTTAGACATAGCAGCAGGAAAATGATCTCTACCTTTCTTCTATCAACCAAAATATGTGTGAGTACACATGATCCTGGCTGTAAAGAAGATGTGAAATGCTGTGAGCTTTGCAGTCTCTACTTTCCAGGAACACACCAATGAAGGGGGAGTTGAACAGAGGTTGAGCAAGCCAATCTACAGTATCCACCATAGGTCCATTTCAGCTCTGCAATACATGGGCCATGTCCCTCATAATCCACCCCTTTGGTGACTCAATGCCCATAAGTGTTTGCCTCTTGACTTTATTTAGTCTAAGGCAACAATGAGTCTTGATTCCCATCAACAATCTGGCAAACTACTGCTTGAGCCAGCACACTGAATCCAGAAACCTGTGTTAATTAGCTGTGCTCAAAGTTATAGTCCCTCCTCCTAGTATAGTACACTTAGAAATTGTTCCCAAACAATTCCCTTGAGTTTCTGCTTATTTAAAATAGCAAAATCTTTTGGTATGTAGATCTTCTTTTTCTGAGTCCAACTTGTGCTTGGCTTCTTGGGTGTGTTAGGATCTGACTCTAGTTGTAATAGTCTGGGAAGCAGAAAAGAATACTCAAAATGTGGGGCCCTTTGAAGAGACCTCAAAAGTTATTCACCTCAAGTAAAGTAACTAGCACGTCTCCAACAGACTACGACCAACCTTATGGGACAGGGAAGGGAGAGGTTTTTGCTGACAGGAAAGGTTCCATGGGATGGGGATTCAAAGTATTTAAATTCAACTCAACGTACTCAAATGTCCCGTTATAATTTGCAGGGCTTCTCTCCTTCCAAATCAGTGTCTTAATGTTCACTTAAAAGAAATAGCAAAACATGAATTCAGCTTATGCTGTAACCTTTGTAATCCACTGGATCAGAGTCTATCAGATTTGAGGTTACATCAATCCTGAGATCATAAGAGATAAAAGATTATCTTAGAGTGATCATGGAAGCTCAGTAGTTCTCTGAACTTTTTCATACTGATAAGATTGAACCTAAACCCTGGGCTTATCATTTTCTAGCTTTAATCTCCCCAGGACATCTCCATAGCTATCTTATTCCACAACTCTAAAAATTTCTCATTTTCATTCTAATGATTTACCATAGCAACTACTGTGTCAGAGTGTAGCCTTCTAAGAGGCACATCATAAGGAAGCCATAAGTGATCATTGAAGTCACTTCTTTGTCACAGTGTGACATAAACTTTGAGAGTCCCATTTTCTAATAGTAACAGTATTGCCATTATCTTCAACACCAACCAGTTCAAATCATCAATCTAATGTTTCCATCCTTGAGACCATTATCTGCAATCCCTTCTAGAAGGAAGAAACAGAAACCACTCTCATTGGGGGGAGCTTAAGAAAAAGCAGATTTCATGCTAGGAAGAACGTGTTTATAGAATCACTGTTAAGGCTATAGAAGCAAGAATCAGGAGTGGAGAACAAATCACCATAATTGCAAGCCCAAGATCAAGAAGTACTAGTGACATTCTGTCACTGTCACTAGTACTGCTAATAATCTCTTTACTTGTGAAACTGAACCCTGAGACTGGTTGCAGTAGCTGCCCCAACTCCCACTATATACCCACAAGACTGGTATCTATAAACTTCCGATCTCACATGCGTGCATTCAAATGGAAGAACTTATCTGTAACAAGAACCCTAGTTGCTAAAGGTATGGAAAACATAGATTTGAGCTACCAACTTCTAAAGAACAAGAAAGCATTCTAAACCCAGTATAGAACAAAGGAGAAACAAACTGCACAAAATCTACCACAGACTCAATAGCTTGTAGTCTCTATTTGGCTGTATAACCTCAGTCTTTCCAATTTCCTCCCATTCTTCCTGTTTCTCTAAGATACCATCCTCATGGTGTCAGAGCCTGGGGAGGCACCTTGAACTGATACCTGGGTATTCAGTGGATGGTATTTTCTGTTCTAGGATGTTGTTCCTGGCCACCTAGTTACTGGTACCCATCTGGGGTCTCATGCTGAAGAGTGTGGTTGGTAAACTTGAGGGCCATCACTTATCTCCCTCTGAACTGAGATCTCATTATATTATTTTGCTACTTCTATTTTGAAATCTTCTGTAATAGACAAGTTTTAAAACTAAAGAGGCATGCTAAAGGAAGAATATTTTAAATACAATGTTTAAATAAACTTGTATTCAATTTTTCACTTTTAGTGGGATTTCTAAAAGCAAGACTAATTTTACAAGTATAAATAGCATTTATGCTAGACTTAATACTAATTTATAAAAACAGGAAAATTTTGGGGTGGCTGGGTGGCTCACTCGGTTAAGCCTCCGACACTTGGCTTCAGCTCAAGTCATGATCTCATGGTTTGTGAATTTGGACCCTGCGTCAGGTTCCATGCTGACAGTTTAGAGCCTGCCTGGGATTCTCTGTCTCCCTCTCTCTCTGCCCCTCTTCTGCTCTGTCTCTCAAAATAAATAAACTTTAAAAATTTTTTTAAAAAACAAGAAAATTTTATAGGTTTTGTCATCTTCTCATATGTTTATACATCCTTAAAGAGTCTTGGCAACATTCTGAAAAAATTTTAAAACCTCTGGAAAGAATCTCTGGAAGGCTTGTACCATCTGCAAAGATGTCCAGAGAAGTTGCTCCTACACCCCCATGCAAAGTCCATTCTATCACATGATTGGCTTCCTTGTCTCTTATGTTTAGTATTAACTAAAAGGTCATAAGGAATTTTGTACGGTAAAATTATTTCTTTGGTTTTCTCCCCAAAGAAGGACTTTTATAATTTTTATGTTTTTTAATTTTGTTTATTGTTTATTTATTTTTGAGAGGTAGAGACAGAACATGAGCAGGGAAGGGGCAGAGAGAGAGGGAGGCACAGAATCTGAGGCAGGCTCCAGGCTCTGAACTGTCAGCACAGAGCACGACACGGGGCTCTGAACTCATGAACCATGAGATCATGACCTGGGCCAAAGTCAGACGCTTTACCAACTGAGCCACCCAGGCGCCCCAATTTTTATGGTTTTTTTAAATGATACAAGAGCTTAATATCAAAATCAGAAAATATAAATGAGAAAATATGTAAGCACTCAGAAGATAATTCCTGTTAAAACCATCCATGACACCATGGTGCCCTTTAAAAGAGAGAACGGGGGGCGCCTGGGTGGCGCAGTCGGTTAAGCGTCCGACTTCAGCCAGGTCACGATCTCGCGGTCCGTGAGTTCAAGCCCCGCGTCAGGCTCTGGGCTGATGGCTCAGAGCCTGGAGCCTGTTTCCGATTCTGTGTCTCCCTCTCTCTCTGCTCCTCCCCCGTTCATGCTCTGTCTCTCTCTGTCCCAAAAATAAATAAACGTTGAAAAAAATTAAAAAAATAAAATAAAAAATAAAATAAAAAAAAAAAATAAAAGAGAGAACGAACGAACGAACAAGAGAAAAAAAAAGAAAGAAAGAAAGAAAGAAAGAAAGAAAGAAAGAAAGAAAGAAAGAAAAAAGTAAGCAACGTGATCATGCTGGTCAGGTTCTTTTTTCCTTTAACAGTCATGATCATCTATCCATGTTAATACATCTCCAATATCAGTTTAAATGATAGAAGAGAGAATCATAATTAATATGCTAGGAAGAGTATGCTGTGTTTCAGTACTTAAGAAAGCACTGTTTCTCAAAATGTGGTTCAAACATTACTTGCCAAAGAATCACCTACAGTGCCCATAGTGGAGATGTGGGGACCCATCTCAGACATGTGAAATCAGGACCTCTAGGTGGGGGCCCAGAAATTTCCATTTCTCAACAAGCTCCCAGATGATGCCTGTCTCTCTTGTGACAATCACCTGTTTATTTTAAAGAGAGGACCTATTTTTCCCAACACACCAGAGTATTTCTGTTTTCTTGAATTTTCTGCTTTCTGATTTTTATTTTAGGAGACAACAATGGATGGCCTATACAATTTGACAAATACTTTGCCAGTTACTACAAAATGACTTCCTTGTATCACTTTGAGACACGAACATCTGAATGCCGTAAGTGATCAGAGGGATTGAGTCTCCTTTTCCACGAGTTCATAATAAGATATCATGTTTTTAAAAGTTGGATCCAACATATTTTTTAAAAGGTTAATTATAGTTTTCTAACTGCAAACTCTATCAGACATGTAGCCTTAATTTGAGAATTCTATTCAAAAGTGACTCAGGGATCCCAAGTAAAAAAAACAATACATTATGCCAGATACTGTTGTGAACAAAATTAGTGTCTGTCAGTCAGGGTTGCTATTATATGTCCCTTTTTCACAATCACTATAGACTCTGATGCAAAGGGAACTGTAGAAACAGAAGGGCAGAGAAGCTGTTTGGATTTTAATGTTTGCAAGTGAAAAAGCTTCTGGGATCTAAACTACTTTAGAAATACAAAAAAGTCTCATCAATACAAGAGCTATTAATACAAGAGCTATAACCTGCTATGTTTAGTCGCATACTGAAAACTTCCAACACACAGGAGGGGCTGTGGGAGGGTATGACCTTAGGACGGACTCTGCAATATTTTAGAACATGAAGATCTTGTCAATTTTTCCTTTTAAATAATTTGTGTTTATTCTGATAAATTATGCAAATGTAAATTTGTGCCAGGGAGTTACAATTGGATCTTAGCTCTGCAAAACCTTGGTTAAATAGTTGGGGGTGGGAGTGGAGAGAATCCTTTACTACATTATTTCCTTTATGTTCTATTACAAGTTGTAAAGTATAGTTTTTTTCTTAAGGTTTAATATTTTTTTTGTCTTCAGCATTCAGATGAGAATAATAAAAAAACTACTACTAACAGTCCCCAATTTAAGGACCATACTTCTATCCTGCCAATCCACAGATTACAAGCAATCTGTCTCAGTCTAACATTTTCTCCTTGTACAGAAACCAAATTACTCGATCGTTGAAAAGCTAAAACTTTTTGAGAATGAAAAAGGTAACAGGTATAATTTAACTGCTAATAGAATAAAAACAAAAAACAAAAAAAAAACTAATGAATTATGCTATGTTATCTCAAAACATGGATTTTATTTTTTTTTGTTTTATTGTATAGCCTTTCCTGAGTCTATAAACTCAGAGGCTACCAGCACTAATTTGCTGGTGCATTACTTATCTTTTTTATTTTAACATTGTTGAAATATCCTGTATAAACCATTTGTATCATATTTTCACTTAGCATTTTGACATAATCAGGTATCCATGCTATTATAAGCTCTTTTTGAATATACTATATATTTTTAAGTGTCATAATTTGCTTACTCATTCTTTGTTGGATATTTTGGTGTTATTTTTTTTTTCATTTTTCCCTATTACAGGTAACCCTGTAATCAACGTATATGAATTATTTTAACTCTGTCAATATAAAGAGAAAAACACACTGGAAGTAATGCTAATTTCACTCCCTCCATTTTAACCCTTCCTAGTCTCACTCTCAGAACCTTCATCTTCTTTCCCAACCCACACCCTTCCTTCCCCACAACACTCACGTTAGACATGGCTGTAACTTGGAGACAGAATCCATTTTCAGAGATCCATAGCCAAAATGGTTACTTACAACCATAAAACTGTTTAAAAGTTCTTGGCGGAGACTGTTTACAAAAAACACAAAACCTAAGTTATGATTTTGATCTCTTGTAATCCTACAAAATAGTCTGCAGAGTTATTTGGGAGGAGAGGTAGAACACCTGTCATCCCATAGCTGAGCAAAGGGAAGTTTAGTAGGTCAAAGTCATCCACCAGCTTTGTCATGGAAATCTCTAGTTTGCATTAAGACACTTTTCTACTCTCTGGAGGCTTTACAGTAAAGGTAAAAAACTGGAAGCCTACAAGCAGAAAATTCTCATAGAAAGTTTTCTTTGTTCGGTGATGTTTTAAAATATTTTAAGTTGGCTATTATCATTTTTTAAAATAGGTACATAAGTACCTATGTATGACATTGTATTTCTGGCTTCTTTGAGAAAGTTGGTTGACTTGGCTACACATGTTCTTATCCTAATATGGCAACAGTTAGGAGAAGCTGTTCCACTGGGACATCTGGACAATGCCTACACCTATTTTGCCAGTCCCCTGGACATAAGAGTCTGTACCTCTACCATACAGGTTAGGGTTTCAAAGTAAACGTAGAGGGAAAACACTCCTCATTGTTCTCATTAATCAACCATTCCTATTGTACTATTGAGCTATATGAACACATCATTGAAAGTCTAACAGACATTAGAACTATGAGGTCACATCTTTAAGACCATCACTACAGCCCCACAAGATGGCCAAAGAGATACATTCAACTCTTCCTCTTCCCAATGGCAGCAGTGAGAATAGAATGGCTGGCTATGCATTAAAAAAGTTCACTCCCAGGGGGCCTGGGTGGCTCAGTCAGCTCAATGTCTAACTTTGGCTCAGGTCATGATTTCACAGCTCAAGTCATGATCTCACGGTTGGTGGGTTCAAACCCCACATCAGGCTTGCTGATGTCAGCATGCAGCCCACTTTGGGTCCTCTGTTCCCTTCTCTCTCTGCCCCTCCTCCACTTGTGCGCTCTGTCTCTCACAAATAAATAAAACATTTTTTTTAAAAGTTCACTCCCATAAATGACATTTTTGACATCCTTACATCCCTGTGTAATCCAATCCAAAAGAAGATCATAAAAAATCCTTTAAAGAACTCCTGAATTTTCCAGAAAAAAAAAAAAAAGAATTCTACCAACACTATAATTCATGTTTAGTTCTCCTCTTTCTCGCTAGTTAAAAATGACTTAGTCTTCCATTAAGGGTTAGATTATGCTATTAATAAATACTTTATTTTTTAATGTTTTATTTACTTTTGAGAGAGAGAGAGAGAGAGCAAGCATGAGTGAGAGGGGCAGAAAGAGAGAGGGACAGAGGATCTGAAACAGGCTCTGCACTGACAGCAGCAAGCCCAGTTGGGGGCTCAAACTCATGAATGGTGAGATCATGACCTGAGTCGACGTCGAGGCTCACCTTTACTGAGCTTCCACCAGGCACCCCGATAAATACTTTATTCTTAAGTAGCAGCTTTAACATGGACATTAAAGCCCATCACACACTGTCAGTCATGTGACCCCTGGACATAACCACTCTCCTTGTATGAGTAAAAGCAGATGACTTCATTCATTTTTGCAGCAAATGGAGAAGGGTAGTCTGCTATTTAAAAAAAAACAAAAAATGCGTGGGTTTGTAAATTGTATGTGTTTTCTCATCTTAGTGTTCTAGCATCATTTTAACATTAAATTAAAAGCAAACTTTGTAAACTTAATTTAAAGCAGTGCCCAAATTGCTTAGGTAAAACAGGACATACTTTTGTACTAAATAATTTTCTCATAGTTTCTCATTTCTTTCTTTTCATTATCCTCCTCTTCCTGGTCCCTCACTATCCCCATTCCTTACTACTTCCTCCTTATTCAGTGGTCGGTTCTGTGCCCGTGCCATGTCTTTGCCGAGGTTTAGAGGTTGACTGTGATGAGACCAATTTACGAGCTGTTCCATCAGTTTCTTCAAATGTGACTAAAATGTAAGTAGAAAAGAATGGCTTCAACCTGACAGCCAGAATAGCACCTGGAAAATTGTATCATACTTAAGGCCTTGTCATTATTACTGCATTTTTATTCAAAGATGATATCATTGTTCTCCATCAATTATAATGATTGCTGATATTTATTTTACATTTAGTAAATGCTAGGCCCTACTCTAAATTCATCTATATATTAATTTCTTTGGTCCCTGATAATAATCCTATCAAGTATTTAGTGTCTCCACGTTTTACCTAAACAAAAAATGTCATCATTTATGTGCAAGTAAAGAGAAAAGACTGCCAGTTAAACTATGATATAGAATTTTCTTATTACAAGAATGGACATTTATTGAAAGAGTTCTTTTAGACTTTGTTAGAAACATTCCTATCTACAAACAAGCAAAAAAAGAAAAAAGAAAAAGAAAAGAAAAGAAGGGACAAAAACTGGATAAAATATTCCTAGAACTTCACATTTAAAATCTAACTCTTCTGAATCACATCTGACTGAGAGAGGTTGCTATTGTTTTTTTCCCAAGTAACTCAAGCTTATATATATAAAAGAAAATTATCTTCACAATAAGTGGTTTGTTGATCCAGTAATAATTCCAATTCAACAAACTTTAGGAACACAGTCACACACATTTGGCTGAAACTTTTCAAAAGCAATCAGTGGAGGATAGATATTTTCATCCAATATTTTTGCTGAGTTTTTTGTCTCACCCAAGTGTTTTAGTGCCTTATGGTTCTGACTTTTGAGTATATGAAGACAAAATCGGAGTAATTCTTAAATTTACAAATACGGGTAAGTCCTGCCTTTGTCAACCCAAACCACCTAACACAGCAACTCATATGCTTGAAGTATAAGAGGTGGGGAGAGCTAGAGTTCAGAGTTCCTGTGGATAGTGGTGCCATCAAATTAACAGAATCTGGGAGGGTTTACTCAATTGATAGTGACCTGAGGAGTTTATTCAACTTGGTAATCTAAGAATATCAAACGGGTGAAACCACAAAGACTTATTTTCCAAGGTAGGTGATAATCCCACCTGAACTAAGGCAAGCATTCTACCCTATCCCCAACTCACCTCGCTCTTTCTCGATAATTAGTCTTAGTATTTTACTAGAATTAAATAACAATCTGAGATTCCGTGGAGAGTTGCCATGCTTTAAGTCATGACTGGACCTGTTTGGTATAAAAATTGATGATGATTGCATTCTATTTTCAAGGAAAAACATTGATCACCCCCACTGCTTGTATCAAATTAGCAGAAAATCAAAGAATACCCTGATGCTGCCGGTCCCATTTTTCACTTTCCTACAAGTAAGATTTGAATCTGTTCTTCTGCAACTTAACTAAACTTTGCATAAGAAAGGAAGAGATGGACAGAACTGGAGGAATGGAAGAAGATAGGCAATGACTAACCAGACAGTGTGTACCCCTAAAGAATACCTAAAGGCATTCTGATCCAAATTTAAATAAAAAACTGTTTTGGCTCAATGCATACATTCACACATCCATTCACACAAACGTTCATAAAGAGGTGTGTGCAGTCCTATGGACCACCAGTTTTTAACCCTTGGTACAGAGAAAAAAAAAACTGGGATCAGCTCCTTGTGAATGACTGACTACAGGAAAACGAGAGAGAAGGAAGAGTCCAAGATGATTTCAGAGTTTCCCTCCTGAGTAAATAGAGTGATCCAAGAATGGGGACACTTGGTGACAGTAAGTGGCTAAGATTAGGACTCCAATTTTAGATGGATTTTTCAACTTGAGGTTAACAGGTCACTCAGCAGAAATTTTCAACAGACATTTGGAGATGTAGAAATAAAGCTCAGGAGTTTATTTCTGTAACACTTTCTTTTCTGTTTTGTTAAAAAAAATGCATTTTCTTGTGCCTTGGATTGAGCAGTTTGATTCAAGTTTCTCATTTCTACTTTTTTCTGCAGAAAGCTGACTCAGCATCATACTCACCCCAGTCTTTATTCAATTCCATAGAGAAAAGGAACACTAGGCTTTACAACAAATACATTAAAAGAGTAAATATCAAATTTTATTACTGAGTTCATTCCATATTTTGAATTGGAACTCTCATAGGGAAATGTCAGAAATGGACTAAATCATATATAAGTTTTAAAGAAACCAATAATCCAGATAATATTTATTAAAGTTGGGGGGGGTACCTGGGGGGGCTCAGTTAAGCTTCCAAGTTCGGCCCAGATCATGATCTCTTGGGTTTGTGAGTTCGAGCCCTGTGTCAGGCTCTGGGCTGCTTCAGATTCCGAGTCTCCCTCTCTCTCTGCCCCTCCCCCGCTCTCACTCTTCTCTCTTCCTCTCAAAAATAAATAAGCATTTAAAAATGTATATATATTTACTGAAGTTGGGATTTTTAAGACATTTCACATAAATGCTAATGAGCAAAAGAGACAAACAGATAAACATGATTATTTATGCATTGTTCTAGCTTCCTAAACATTAATTTTGACTGCATGAGAGCTGACGATAAGACTCTGGAATTTAACCACTAAACCACATAATCGATTGTAAGAGCTTTCTTTATCAAAACTGCAGCTAGCTTTGACAATAGTAATTAAACTAAGTAGCTTCTCTCTTTCACACACACACTTCACTTTGTGAAGAGTCAGACTTGGAATATTACATTTTAAAACTCAAGAATTTATTATATTAAAAAATTTGGAGTTTGTCCTATTCCGTGAGAATAATAACACCTACCTTTTTCCGTTTCAACAGGGTATTATGAAAATATCAAGAACGCTATTTGTAAAAATACTTGACATCACTTAGAAGGAAGTAGCCTATAAATCCTAGGCACTCTTAACAAAACACCAACTTCCTAAGAAACCATAGTTAGGAGTCCTTAAATGAGCTTTCCTTTCCTCCAGAATAACCTTCCCACTCAGGTGAATTAACTTTTCCTCTTTTATTCTCTCATTGAACCTCACCTGTGTCTCCTTTAAGCACATCAAATTTCTTCCTTGTACTACAGTGGTTGGGGTTCTAATCTCTATCAGAGAAAGGGAAATGCCATAAGCTCCATGGGGGCCAACAAAATGGTTTTTCTATATATCCTCCAAAGTTCCCAATAGAGTATAATAAGCTCTTAACACTGTTTTTGAATTGAATTTATAAGAAAATATATATAATAAAAATAAAACAAGCTGATTGCCTTTTTAGCCTTGGGCTATAAAACTGAAGTTACTTTCCAAAGAAAAATCTCTATTTATAGATAAAATATGTTCTTTTTCACCCCAATAGAATATAAGCTCTGAAGAGCAGGGATATTACTGGTTATTTTCCAAAGTGCAAATGAAAGGCATTTAACATGTTTGTTGAGAAAATGAATGAATGCATGAATGGATGAGCACATTTTTGAAAGCACACTAAGATTTTGTCAATATTTTTAAATCAAACCCAAATATTCAACAGTTTATTTGTATACAACACAAACATTGAAACAGGATGTAAAGCAGAATTGAAGACCCAAGCCAAGGGAGAATGATTAGTAGGAAGGGGATTCTCAATTAGCTAACATAAGAAATGAAAGAACATTTAGTGATAGCCTGGCAGCTAAGAATGATTTCAAGAGAGGATTAATAGTTAATCAACCTTTGGCACTCATTCATTAAGAAATTACCAAGTGACTGGTGTTTATATTCTAGAACAGTGTGTCTTAAATTTTTTTTTCTTTTCATTACTGCACCCCCCCCCAAGCCTTTTTAGACATTGTTTTTCTGTTTGTCCCCTCCTGTGAAATTTTAATACTATATATCTGTTTATGTATACCTGTTCTTCATCCATTTAAAAAGGTAAGACTTTTTAAATTTTTTTTTCATTCCTTTAGAACCAATTTTCACACCTTGGGGCAATAATACCTCCATTGAAAATACTTGCATTCCTAAACTCTAGAATAGCATTTCTCAAATTAGATTCCAAAAATGTGTCCTGGGGAATCTGAGAAACTATTTTTATTTAAGAAGATTTCATTACCAAGTTTAAGCAACACTGGTCCAAAACCAACATAACAACTAACATTGGTAGTGCCTACTATACAACACTGTTATAACCCGAGTCCTTTATGTGGATCAAGTATCTCCAAGGGTTTATCCCACAGTGGTTAACCTCCAGACAATCGTCTGTTCCATTGTATTATATAAAGATAGTAATA
The DNA here is from genome assembly GCF_016509475.1 of Prionailurus bengalensis. Taxonomy (NCBI): domain Eukaryota; kingdom Metazoa; phylum Chordata; class Mammalia; order Carnivora; family Felidae; genus Prionailurus; species Prionailurus bengalensis. Next base: position 69,554,550 of record NC_057344.1, on the reverse strand, counting down.
ATAATTGCATCATATTATTACAGTTCATCTAGTCCAAATCCATGCTTTCACAGTTAAAGACACTGACAAGGAATGATTACGTATGATTCATGATTCATGCAAGGGACTCCAGCTGTAATGATTTGCGTTTTGCCCTGTTTAGTTTGCTTGTTTGCTTCTTTAATTTTGTTCCTACTACCTTACATTGCTTTTCCTTAACAGATTAAAGGTTTAGGTCCATCCCAATACAGCCACAATTATGTGGACCTGATTTGTGTCAAGCTGCATATCAAATTGTGATACAAGGGGAAAACTTTCTATACAATTTACTAGAAACAAATAAAATCACTTATTGAATAAAGATGGCTCAATTGTACTTCCCAACTGACAGTTTCCTTCATAACTAATTTTAAAATGAAATAGAAATAAAACAACACAACACAAAAAAGCAAAAAATAAAGTGGGATGTGAGCAATGAAATATTGAAGAATATAAAATTACTTACATACTTGAATGTGCTTTGCAGAAAACACTACTTTTATTGTCACTTCAAAATTGAGGTTATAAACCTAATGTTTATTAAATAAAAAGAGAAAGGGAAAATGTAACTGAAAATTATTTTCCCAGTTTAATTATTTTTGTGTTTTGCCAGAATTACAATGTTGTAACCTAAATTTAAGAAAAGATAAATATCTTTAGTAACACAAAATTAACAGTTAGATCCAATTCAAATGGTACTATGGATATGAACGTTAACGTCATGAAATAAAATGTTTCCTGAAAGCTGGTACCAAAGTAAATAAAGCTTATAATTATTTTATTTTAAATTTATTGTATTATTTGTAGTTTAAAAGTAATGAAGAAAAACTTTAAGAAACTTTAATAAATTTACATTTATTTCAGGTCACTTCAGCGGAACTTAATAAGAAAGCTTCCTCCTGATGGCTTCAAGAAGTACCATCACCTTCAGAAGCTGTAAGAAAAAGTTTAATCCCCAGTATTTAATTCACTAACATTGTTTTGGCATGTCTGTTTCTTCTTACATCTGCGGAGACCCAACACTGTTCCGGTGCTTAAGTCTAATTCCTCTTCAGGAACTTATTTAGCTGTTAGCTCAAGACTACCAGGTAACTTTTTTTTTAGAGGTTCTAGAGGCCATTCTAGAAAAACCTCAGATACTTATTCCCAAAGAAACTAGAGCATATGAGCTATGACTTCTCCTGCCACACACTAGACTGTGAAGAACTTTCTTGCATATGTTTGCAAATTCAGTCTCCAACTAAGAGAGCAAGTCATGGTGGTTTGATACCCCAGAGCATGTTGTCTGGGGAACTTGATTCTATTTTCACATCTGCCATGTAGGTTGAGTTTTCTTTTGGCCTCAAGTAGTATCTGACATGCTAGATTGCCATTAGTTTAGCATTTTCATACATACTCCAAAAATCCATAATGGTCCGGGGTATGTTTACCTAATATCTAGGCCAACTTTGTGACTAAATCATATCATACTTGAACTGCTGGGTTTAAATATCTTGTTCATGAATCACGCTATCTAGAAAAGATCTCAGAATTCTTCATTTCATTTTCATACCTATGTTGCTTTTGATTCTATTTTATACTGAAGAAACTTCACACATAGATGTATATCTGTATATTCTTCTTTAAGATAACAAATATGAGGCATGTGGGTGGTTCAATCGGGTAAGTGTCTGACTCATGATTTCAGCTCAGGTCATGATCTCAGGGTTCATGAGTTTGAGCCCCACATCAGGCTCTGTGCTGACAGTGCAGAGCCTGCTTGAGATTCTCTCTCTCTGCCTTTCTCCCACCGTATACACTCTCTCTCAAAAATAAATAAATAAACATTTAAAAAATTAAGATTAAAAAATAGAAAGCAAAATCAGAAGAAATATTAATCTACTTCATTAAATGAAATGTACTCAAAACCCAGATAATCTGAAAAAAAAGTATGTTTCATATTTAAAAATAAAAATTTCAATAAAAATTACTTTCAAAACTTTATTCTGGATGTTCAGCAATCAGCAGAGAAGAGCTTTTCAAAATTAGGCATTATATAAAATCTTCAAGAGGATGCTTCTGTATTTTATTTCCTGATTTTTGGAGTATGAAGAATTTTTCTGATCTGTAGCACCACCTTATGTCCACATGTTTAAAAGGAATTAGGACTTCAAATTTAAATATCAAAATTCAGGTTTATGTAATGGTAGTTTAGCATTTTTCCATAATAAACATTTTAATAATTTTTTTAAGATTTTATTTTTAAGTAATCTCTACACCCAACCTTACACCCACAACCCCAAGATCAAGAGTCATATGCTCTACTGACTGAGGCAGCCAGGAGCCCCAAATTAATTCTCAAATAGCCAATTTGTTATACCTAATAGATCAAAATAGCCTAATTACAACAACAAAAAAAATTCTACCTGGTTATTAGAGATAAGCTTTGCTCAACCTCCACACAATACAGTCTATTGCTTAGCAGATTATTAAAATAGTTAGAAACAAATAATACATGCTAAAGTTTCTCTGTGTATTAGTGAGGAAGATGCATCCCCTATTATGTGATTGGAACCATAACATGTTCTGTGAAATTGTTATATGCACAATAAACTTATAGTTTAACATAACTTATTGTGTAACATCATACAATCAAAGTTAGGTTTTCTTGCATGTTGCAGAAATAGAGGATCTTTTTTAGTCAAAATTTCTAATTAACTAGGAATTTGTTTGTATTGGTTTCTTCCTTATTGCTCCTAATATTTATAAATATATATATATATATATAAACTTCAGAGTACCCTCAAGGACAACGATGGCCTATACTCAGAACAGGAAGTCAGGCTCAAAGCCTTACCTTGTCATTCCCTACAATCTGGGGCCAGTGCACGCAGAAATGCAAAGCTTTACAAGGATGCAGTTGATGCAATTTCTTGTGCTCTGGTCTCTGTTTCCCTTGACCTCCAATTAACACAGGCCAATCTAGTTAATTATATAAAACTACATTCTTGTCTTGACATGCTAGTCTAATTTATATTCTTCTAGTCTTTATTTTTATTCCTTTTTTTTCTTTTGTCATAAATACTTCTTATAAGTTTCTTCAAACACTTTTTAAAGCAAGACTTGGAGTGTCAAATTAATGAAATTGGAGCTGACTTGCTTAGCAGATTTGTGATTAACATGGAATATGATTTGGGGCCTTAAAGGTGTCACATTTTGTACTTTTGCCAGCACTATGCTAAACACCTATATTTCCATTATAGCAGGAAATGTTAAAAAGTCTGACTTCTGAGCCTGTTTGATAAGTGAGTGCCTTACTGTGCATTAAAGTTTCACTTATAGAAAATTCAAGGGGAGGAGTTAAATGGTGGAGCAGTAGGAAGACCCTCTGCTTGCCTCATCCCTCGAACACAGCCAGATAAATATCAAATCATTCTGAGCACCCAAGAAATCTATCTGAGGACTGAGACAGCAAAACTGCACAAGTAGAGGGAGAAAAACAGCCGCATCATGGAAGTTAGTTGCTGCAGAGAGTTGATTTGGGGGAGAAAAGAATTGCAAGGGCTGCAGAGGGGTAGGAGCCCTGATCATGGAGAGAGGAGAGAGATAAAGAGAGAGAGAGCATGAAAGCAGTGAACAGGGGATTGCACAAGAAAAACTCTTCCCCAAAACCATTGACTCGGAAAAGGAGAGGGGCTGACAATCACAAGTTTTTATAAGTAGTGGAGCTCAAAGTCTAAAGTTTTAGAAGTCTGTGAAATCACCACGGTCATTCCTAGTGGGTTTAGTGGTGCTCCTGTGGGGAAAGAGGGCAGAGGCTCAGGAGCAGACAGCATGCTCTGAGGATCCCCTAGGTCACACAGGGAGAAATAGTTCTGCTTGGAGTGCATTTGGGAGAGGCAACACTGCCTCTCAGGGGACAAAAGAGAAGGTGGGCATCATTGAATGTTCCCATTAATTAGCATAGCAGCAGAGGCACTTACAGAAGGTAGCTAACCTAGAAGCCAGCTTTTGGGTGTGCTTTGTCATAAACTCCTAGCCCCCACGGTCGTGCATCTGCTTTTCTGGGAAAAACCAGCCCCAGCCACAGTGTGGCAAGACCCTCCTCCAGAGGATCAGCGTGGGTCTGTGCTATACTGCATCCCTGAACTTGGAGCTTTGAAACTTACTCACATGCCTGAGATAAAACACGGGAGTACTGTGCTGCCAGAAGAATAGACGGCTTGGAAACAGAGAGGATGAACGCAGGGTTTCTGATGGAAGAAGCCTGAGACACAAGAGAGGAGACTGTTTTCTCTTCTGTAAAGGTTTCCTGAACAGGCATAACTCCCCTCTCTAGAGATGACAGAGTGGGGGATGCCATTTTCCCTCTGCCCATCAACACTTCTGTGAGCAACACAGCACCCCCAGCTTACACTAAGCCTCATCCCAATATGTCCTGCAGGGTCATCTTTACAAAGGCAAGTCTGCCTGAGAGCCAGTTCGGCAGGCCTCTCCCCCAGAAGATTAGCACAAACCCCCCTGCAAATACCAAGTCCACTGATCATAGAGTATGCAAAGCCTCAGCTCTGGGGGATATAGGATCTAGCCTTTTTTTTTAATGTTTATTTATTTTTGAGAGAGAAAGAGAGAGAATGAGTGGCGGAGGGACAGAGAGAGGGGACAGAGGATCCAAAATGGGCTCTGCACTGACAGGCTGACAGCAGAGAACCCAATGTGGGGCTCAAACTCACGAACTACAAGATCATGACCTGAGCTGAAGTTGGAAGCTTAACAAACTGGGCCACCCAGGCACCCCAGGATCTAGCCTTTTCTAACAAGCAGACCAAAACATCTCTAGTTAAAACACACCAAACACTGGACCAGGTCCAAATACTCCACATTGCAGGCAGGGAGAAACTCTGCAGAGGACTGATCTAAGAGAAAGAGCAGCCAAATCACAATAGCAGAAAGCACAGAACATAACACCAAAAAAATGTCCTGAAGTACCAGGCCGTGGACAGTATGACTTCTTCTTAATATAACCATTACTCTCAGAAGCAGGAAACAAAACAGGTTTTCCTAACACACAGTAGACAGAGGTCTAGGCAAAGGCCAAGATGGACGACTTCATCCAAAAAGAAAAACTGGAAGATGTAATGGGCAGGGATCTAATCGAAACAGATATAAGTAATATGTCTGAACCAGAATATAAAGCAACAATCATGAGTATACTAGCTGGCCTTGAGAAAAGCATAGAAGAAACCAGGAGAACCTTACCACAGATATAAAAGAACTAAAAACTAGTAAGGCGTAATAAAAAAAATGTTATAACCGAGATGCAAAACTGACTGGATGTAGTGACAACAAGGATGGATAAAATGGAGGAATGAATCCATGATATAGAAGATAAAATTATGGAAAACAATGAGGCTGACATGAAGAGGAAAAAAAAGATATTGGATCGCAAATGTAGACTTAGGGAACTCAATGATTCCATTAAGCATAATAACATTAGTGTCATAGAGGTCCCAGAAGAAGAAGGCAAGGAAGAGGGGGCAGAAGGTTTGTTTGACCAAATTATAACTGAAAACTTCCCTAATCTGGGGAAGGAAATAGACATTGAAATCCAAAAGGCACAGAGAACTCTCATCAAAATCAACAAAAGCCAGCCATCACTAAGACATATTATAGTCAAACTGACTATACACAAACAAGGACAGAATCTGGAAAGCAGCAAGAGAAAAAAGTCCTTAACCTATAAGGGAAGACACATCACGTTTACAACAGATCTATCTACAGAAACTTGGCAGGTCAGAAGGGAGTGGCATGATTTTTCAATGTACTTGATGGGAAAAATATGCAGCCAAAAATACATTATCCAGCAAGGCTGTAATACAGAATATAAGGAGAGATAAAGAATTTCCCAGACAAACAAACACTAAAAGAGTACAACCACTAAACCAGCCCTGCAAGAAACATTAAAGGGGACTCTTTGATGGGAAAAAAAGATCAAAAGCAACAAAGACTAGAAAGAAACAGAGAACATCACCAGAAACACCAACTTTACAGGTATCACAATGGCACTAAATTCGTATCTATCAGTAATCACTCTGAATGCAAATGGACTAAAATTTCCAATCAAAAGGTATAGAGTAGGGGCACCAGGGTGGTTCAGTGTCCAACTTCAGCTCAGGTCATGATCTCACAGTTTATGAGATTGAGCCCCACATCAGGCTCACTGCTGTCAGCCTGTAAGTACAAAGCCCACTTCAGATTCTCTGTCCCCCTCTCTCTACCCCTCCCCCACTTGCACTGTCTCAAAAATGAATAACATTAAAAAAAAGACATAGAGTACCAGAATGGATAAAGAAAATAAGACCCATCTATATGCTGCCTACAAGAGAATCATTTAGACCTAAAGCCACTTCCAGATTAAAATTGAAGGGATGGGGAACCATATATCATGCTAATGGACATCAAAAGAAAGCCAGAGTAGCCATACTTATATCAGACAAACTAGATTTTTTTTTTAATTTTTAATATGTATCTATTTTTGAGAGACAGAAACAGAGCACAAGCAGGGGACAGGTAAAGAGAGAGGGAGATACAGAATCCAAAACAGGCTCCAGGCTCTGAGCTGTCAACACAGAGCTCAACGCAGGGCTCAAACTCAGGAGCCATGAGCTCATGACCTGAGTCGAAGTCAGACACTTAACCGAGTGAGGCTGAGCTGTCAGCACAGATCCCGACGCAGGGCTCAAACTCACAAATCGCGAGATCATGACCTGAGCCAAAGTTGGAAGCTAAACAGACTGAGCCACCCAGGCGCCCCTGGACAAACTAGATTTTAAAAAAGACTGTAACAAGAGATGAAGAAGGGTAATACATCATAATTAAGGGGGTCTACCCATCAAGATCTAACAATTGTAAATATTTATGCCCCCATATTGAAAGCACCCAAATACATAAATCAATTAATCAAAAACATAAACTCACTGATAATAATACAATAACAGTGGGGGCTGTAAACCCACACTTACAACAATGGACAGATGGTCTAAGCATAAAATCAACAAGGAAACAGTGGCTTTGAAGGACACACTGAGCCAGATGGACTTAACAGATATATTCAGAACATTTCATCCTAAAGCAACAGAATATATATTCTTTTCAAGTGCACACAGAACATTCACCACAATAAGTCACATACTGGGTCACAAACCAGGCCTCAACAAGTACAAAAGGACTGAGATCATACCATGCAAATTTTCTGACCACCACACAATGAAACTTGAAGTCACATCCTATTAAAGAATGAATAGGTCTACCAGGAAATTAAAAAAGACATAAAAAACATATATATGGGGCAAATGAAAATGAAAACACGACAGTCCAAAACCTTTTGGATACAGCAAAGGCAATTCCAAGACGTAAGTATATACTAATAAATACCTACCCAAGAAACAAGAAAAGTCTCAAATACACAACCTAACCTTACACAAAGGATCTAGAAAAAGAACAGCAACTAAAGCCTAAAAACAGCAGAAGAAGGAAAATAATAAAGATTAGAGCAGAAATAAACAATACAGAAACAAAAACCCAGTAGAACAGATCAACAAAATTAAGAGCTGGTTCTTTGAAAGAATTAATTAAATTCACAAACCTGTAGCCAGACTTATCAAAAAGAAGAGAGAGAGGACCCAAACAAATAAAATCATGAATGAAAGAGGGGAGATCACAACCAACACCACGGAAATACAAACAACTGTAAGAGAATATTATGAAAATTATATGCCAACAAACTGGGCAGTCTGAAAGAAATGGACAAATTGCTAGAAACATACAAATTACCAAAACTGAAATTGGAAAGAAATAGAAAATTTGAACAGTCCCATAACCAGCAAAGAAATTGAATTAATAATCAAAATCTCCCCACAAAATAAGCCCAGGGCCAGATGGCTTCCCAGAGGAATTCTATCAGAAATGTAAAGAAGAGTTAATACTTATTCTTCTCAAATTATTCCAAAAAAAAAAAATTGGAAGGAAAACTTCCAAACTCATTCTACAAGGCCAGAATTATCTTGATTCCAAAACCAAAGACCCCACTGAAAAGGAGAATTACAGGCCAATATCCCTGATGAACATGGATGCAAAAATTCTCAACAAGATACTAACAAATCAAATTCAACAGTACATCAAAAGAATTATTCACCACCATCAACTGGAATTTATTCCTGGGATGCAGGGGTTGTTCAATATTTGCAAATCAATCAATGTGGTACACCACATTAATAAAAGAAAGGATAAAACCATTTGATCCTCTCAATTGATGCAGAAAAGGCATCTGACAATATAAAGTATCCTTTCTTGATAAAAACCCTCAATAAAGTAAGGATAGAAGGAACATACCTCAACATAATAAAGCCCATACATGAAAGACCCACAGCTAATATCATCCTCAATGGGGAAAAACTAAAAGCTTTCCCCCTAAGGTCAGGAACATGACAGAGATGTCTACTTTCACCACTGTTGTTCAGCATAGTACTGGAAGTCCTCTCCTCGGCAATCAGACAACAAAATGAAATAAAAGGGATCCAATCTTCAAGGAAGAAGTGAAATTTTAAACTCTTCACAGACAACATGCTACTCTATGTAAAAAACCTGAAAGATTCCACCAAAAAAAATCGCTACAACGAATACATGAACTCAGCAATGTTGCAGGATATAAAATCAATGTCAGAAATCAGTTGCACTTCTATACACCAATAATAAAGCAGTAGAAAGAGAAATCAAGGACTCGATCCCATTTACAATTGTACCAAAAACCATAAGATACCTAGGAATAAACCTAACCAAAGAGGTAAAAGACCTGTACTCTAAAAACTATAGACACTTATGAAAGAAATTGAAGAGAACACAAATAATGGAAAAACATTTCATATTTATGGATTGGAAGAATATTGTTAAAATGTCTATACTACCCAGAGCAATCTACACTTTTAATGCAATCCCTATACCACCAGCACTTTTGACAGAGCCAGAATAAACAATCCTAAAATTTGTACAGAACCACAAAAGACTCCAAATAGCCAAGGCAATTCTGAAAAAAGAAAAGCAAAGCTGGAGGCATCCTGATTCTGGACTTCAAGCTATGTTACAAAGCTGTAGTCATCAAGACAGTATGGTACTGACACAAACACAGACACATAGACCAATGAAACAGAATAGAAATCCCAGAAATAGGGGCGCCTGGGTGGCGCAGTCGGTTAAGCGTCCGACTTCAGCCAGGTCACGATCTCACGGTCTGCGAGTTCGAGCCCCGCGTCGGGCTCTGGGCTGATGGCTCAGAGCCTGGAGCCTGTTTCTGATTCTGTGTCTCCCTCTCTCTCTGCCCCTCCCCTGTTCATGCTCTGTCTCTCTCTGTCCCAAAAATAAATAAACGTTGAAAAAAAAAATTTAAAAAAAAAAAAAAAGAAATCCCAGAAATGGACCAACTTCTTACTAGACATATCCCCAGAGCCAAGGGAAATAAAAGCAAAAATAAACTATTGGGACTTCTTGGCACAGAGAAGGAAACAATCAACAAAACTAGAAGGCAGTCTATGGAGTGGGAGAAGTTATTTACAAATGACATATCTGATAATGGGCTAGTATCCAAAATATATAAATAACTTTTCAAATTCAACACTCAAATAATAATAATAATAATAATAATAATCCAGCTAATAAATGGGCAGAAGCCATGAATAGACACTTGTCAAAAGAAGGCATCCAGATGGCTAATAAACACATGAAAAGATGTTCAACATCACTCATCATCAGGGAAATAGAAATGAAAACCATGATGAGATACCACCTCACACCTGTCAGAATGGCTAAAATTAACAACAGAGGAAACAATAGATGTTGGTGAGGATGTGGAGAAAGAGGAACCAACCCTCTTACACCATTGGTGGGAATGTAAACTGGTGCAGCCACACTGGAAAACAGGATGGAGGCGCCTCAAAAAATTAAAAATAGAACTACCCAATAACCCAGCAATTGCATTACTAGTTACTTACCCAAAAGATACAAAAATACAGATTTGAAGGGTCACATGCACAGCAATGTCTATAGCAGCACTATCAACAATTGCCAAACTATGGAAAGAGCCCAATGTCCATCAATAATGAACGGATAAAGATGTGGTATATACATACAATGGAATATTACTCAGCCATCTAAAAGAATGAAATCTAGCCATTTGCAACTATGTGGATGGAACTAGACTGTATTATGCTAAGTGAAATAGAGAAAGACAAATACTGTATGATTTCACTCATATGTGGAATTTAAGAAACAAAACAGATGAACATAGGGGAAGGGAAAAAAGAGAGAGGGAAACACTCTATAAAAGACTCTTAACAATAGAGAGCAAACTGAGGGTTGATTGAGGGAAATGGGTGGGTGATGGGCTAAATGGGTGATGGTATTAAGGACGGCATTTGTTGTGATGAGCACTGGATGTTATATGTAAGTGATGAATCACTAAATTCTGCACCTGGAACCAATTTTACCTTATATGTTAACTAACTAGAATTTAAATAAAAACTTGAAAAGAAAAAAAGAAAAAGAAGAAAGTTCAAATATTAAATTTTAACTATCACATGTTTATCTTTACAACTAAGTTTCTAAATAAAAACTAGCCTAATCATACACGAATTTAATAGCAAACAAAATAACATATCTAGTTTCACTATTTTGTTATGTTTACCTTTTTTAATTAAAAAAAAGTCTATTGTGGTAAATACATATGCTGTAGAATGTACCATCTTAAACCAATTACATTCAGAGCCATTAAGTACATTTATATTGTTGTGCCACCCTCACCACCACCCATCCAAAGAGCTCTTGACATCTTGCAAAACTGAAATTCTGTTTCATTATGTTTTTTTTATAATTATGTTCACAGGTGCCTGCAAAACAATAATATTAGATCCATATCCATCTATGCTTTCAGAGGACTATACAGTCTTACTAAACTGTAAGTACCAGTGCCAATTAGTTTGCCCATTCCACTGTGGTCTGTCAGGCTGACCCACTGCCCTCCATGGTAGCCCTCCTGCCTACAACAGTTGAAGGGGCACGCAGGGCACTATGGTCGAGGGCATGGAATTCTGACTTGAACAGGCTTCCACTTAAGTCCTGATTCACCACTCCCTTGGTCCATAAACTTGAACAATTTATTTTCCTTTCTAGGCATTGATTCCCTCTAGCGTAAGATACAAATTATAACAGTACCTTCCTCAGGATTGTTGTAAGAAACAAACGAGGAAATCCCTGGGAAGAATTAGGCACACTACATCTGACGCATAAATAGAACTCAATACATACTGGCCATGGTGACAGGAATGATGGCCATTAGAACTTATTCAAAATAAGAAACGCTGATGATAATTAGAATCTTCGAAGGAAAAAACCCAGACTTTTCCGGTAATTCTTTTTCCACTACTCCTGCTTTTATGAATACATACAGCGCTGTAAGGTTAAAAGAGTAAAGCTTTTTTATTGTGATTAAATACATATAACATAAAATTTATCATTTTAACCATTTTTAAATGTGAAGTTCTGTGGCATTGAGTATATTCACATTGTTGTGCAAACATCACCACCATCCATCTCCAGAACATTTCATCTTCCCAAGCCGAAAGTCTGTACCCACCAAACGTAACTCCTCCTCCTCTGACCCTTGGCAATCACCATTCTACTTTCTGTATCTCTGAATATGACTACCCTAAGTGGAACCATACAATATTTGTCCTTTTGTGTCAGGCTTATTTCATTTAGCATGATGTCTTCAAGGTTCATCCATTTGTTTTTCCATGCATACCCATCAGTGAACATTTTTGGTTGTTTTTATCTTTTGGCTATTCTGAATAATGCTGCCATGAACATTGGTATATAAATATCTGTTTGAGTCTTTGCCTTCAATTCTTTGGGGTATATACCCAGAAGGGGAATTGGTGAGTCACATGGTAATTCCAGGTTTAACTTTTGGAGGAACCACCATACCGTTTTCCACAGCATCTGCACCAACAACATACAAGGGGACTAATCCCTTCACGCCTTCACCAGTACTTCTTGTTTTCTGAGGTTTTGTTGTTTAAGAATTTGTTTGTCTTTTTAAAACAGCCATCCTAATGGATATGAAGTCGTATTTCATTGTAGTTAAAAGCAAAGCTTTTTAAAATTGGTTTTCTTGGGGTGCCTGGATGGCTCAGTTGTTTGAGTGTCCAACTCTTGATTTCAGCTCAGGTCATGATCCCAGAGTCATGGGCTCAAGCCCCACATCAGGCTTCACACTCAGACTGGAGCCTGCTTGGGATTCTCTCTCTCTCTCTGCCCCTCTCCCCTGCTCATGCACTCTCTCTCTCCCTCTCTCTAAAAAATTTAAAAAATTAAGTAAATATATAAGTAAATAAAATAGTCTACTAAATGTTCCATTTCAGCATCTGAACCTAACCTCCTATAGGAAATAATTGTATGGAAATATAACCAAAAGGCACATAAATCAACAACTCCCTATATTTCTATTTCTGTGGCCTTGTTTTCTATCCTACACCACTTTTTTTAATCCTAATCCAAGAAACTCATTCCAGTCAGATTCCTAGTTTGTGGCATCAGGGTTTAGGATTGAGAGACAGCTGTCTAATAATTTTACTAGCAAAATGGAAGAAGGGCCCTGGAGACTCAGAGTCTTAACAGTAACCACTTTTACCAAGTCCTTTTCCCTTCTATCCCATCCCTGCTCTTTTGTGTCTTGGCAAATCACCCAAAGTCAATATCGGATTCATTCCCATCAGGCTCCTATCTTTCTCTCCAACCCCGCATAAATCTGTTCAAAACTTATAAGCAGTGTCTGCTTGGTTTAATGTTCAATGGGTGTGAAAGATACTACAGTCTTGGTTTAGTATCCAACGGATGTGAAGGGTAGTACCACAAATTTTAAAGAGTTCCCCATCTCTTTCCATGGTTATTCATAGCACTGGACTATTGTTTAGATGTTAAAGATGTCACATACTTCTGGGTTTTCATAGATAATCATTAGATTCCTCCTTTCCATTCACCTGTAAATATTCATTAGTCCTTACAATGTGCAAATTTTTCAGCAAGACACCATGGGGAGGTGGCACCGAAAGATAAGTCAGACATGCTGCCTTCCAACAGTTTACACTTTAATATTTCAGGTAAAGGGCTTTGATACCACTGGGGCAAGGCATGCCTCTTGCTCTCCAGAGGCTTATGATCTAGGGTGGGAAACTATGCCAATATACACACAACCATTAGAGAACAATTAGAGAACGATTAAATCCGAAACCCGTGTTGTTCAGACCAAAATTCTTGTTAAGTTTCACTGAAACAAGTGACCGTTTGGGGTCTGGAGCAATGAAGGATGGCTGGGGAAAATGAAGAGGACTGGGAAAAACAGATGAGTATAGAGTACAGGGGTGGATCAAATGCTTTTACCTGAGAGATTGCTATTGGCTTTTAACGGAGACCCCTGAGGCGGTCATAGGGAAGTATTGTAGCTATTCTTTACCCTTCCTGTGCCCAAATGGGGTTCTAGACCTACAAGGCAAGGAGAGAAGTGGCTCTAACATGGGGCATCATCTCCTGTTACCCCTAAGCAAAAGTCAAATATGGTGGGAACGGGGAGTCTCCCAGCGGGAGAAATTTTATAAGCTGTCAAATTATAAGAGTAGAGAAAAGTGCAACATCAGTGTGGTCCATATATCTGTGGAAGTGAAATTTGAAGTAAAACTTGCATATGAATCATAGGCAGAAGGGAAAAAGAAGACGGATATAAGAATGGGAGGCATCGATCTTGCGGTCCGTGAGTTCGAGCCCCGCGTCAGGCTCTGGGCTGATGGCTCAGAGCCTGGAGCCTGTTTCCGATTCTGTGTCTCCCTCTCTCTCTGCCCCTCCCCCGTTCATGCTCTGTCTCTCTCTGTCCCAAAAATAAATAAACGTTGAAAAAAAAAATTAAAAAAAAAAAAAAGAATGGGAGGCATGAATAGAGGCGTCATAAATAATATGTACTGAATGCTTATGACGTGTTACAACCCAATAAAGTAGGTACTAAGATTACCTCCATTTTAGAGTTGGGGAAACTGAGGCTTTCAGGAGTTAACTGCTTAAGGTCACACTATTAATAAGTAGCAAAGCTAGGAATTGAACTATCTGACGTGAGAGTCAGAGCAGCAAACTGCTGTATGGACATGGAGGTAGAAATAAACATGGCAAGGGGTACCTGGGTGGCTGAGTCAGTCAAGCCTCCGACTTTAGCTCAGGTCATGATTTCCTGGTTCAGGATTTCAAGCCCTGCATCAGGCTCTGTGCTACCAGCTCAGAGCCTGGCACCTGCTTCGGATTCTGTGTCTCCCTCTCTGCCCCTCCCCCACTAGTTCTCTCTCTCTGTCTCTCTCTGTCTCTCTCTCTCTCACTTTTCTCTCTTTCTCTCAAAAATAAATAAAAACATTAAAAACAAAGAAAGAAACATGAACAGAACAGAGTTGACTCAATCTGCAGAAGAGTAAGAACTGAAAAGGTGGATGTCAAACTCCTTAACAAGCATACAATGTCGCCATGTCCTTTTTTCCAGAACAGTCCCTGCCTGCCTCCCAGGTTCATCCCCTGTCCCTCTTCACAATGCCTTCATGGTGAGGCCTCACTGAAATACCTGGTGATCCCTCACCTTGTTGTTCTCTCTCATCTCTCTTGCCTTTGCATAAGCCATCTCCTCTGCCTACGTTAACTCCTACCCATTCTTTGCTTTGTGAATGGTATCTTCATCCGAATCTCTATCTATCCAGTTGTGCATTCTCTAGTAAAGCCTTCTGTCTCCTGACTCTCCCGAGCATTGCAGTCCCTGCCCCCAACAAAGGCAGATGCCTTCTCCTCTGCAATTCAGAGCAACCCTACATTATACGCTTCTCTTTTCCCCATGTTGCAGTAATAACCTGTTCATACTCTGTCTTCCCTCTAGACTCAAAGCCCCTCAAAGAAAGAGATGATATGCCTAGCACACTGCCGTAGAGTATAGGTACCCAAAAAAGTTTAATGAATAAAGGCATAAATGAATGGAATGACTGCTTGATTGATTGATTGATTGTGGGGGAATTAAAACCTAGACATGAAAAGGTAAGTGATAAAGAACTTTTAGAGACCCAAAAGAAGGGGAAAGATCTGATAAGAATAGTATACAAGAAAATCTAAGATGGATGATTATTGTTTTTCCTTTCCTTATTGTTAGATATCAAGAAGGTAACACATTTGGGGTGCCAGGCTGCCTCAGTCAGTAGAGCATACAGCCCTCCGTCTCAAGGTTGTGAGTGTGAACCCCACATTGGGTGTAGAGATTACTTAAAAATGAAATCTTAAAAAAAGAAAAAGAAAGAGATAACACATTTACTGTAGTCATTTCTCTTTTTTCAGGTATCTCAGTCATAACAGAATAACTTTCTTGAAGCCGGGTGTTTTTGAAGATCTCCACAGACTAGAATGGCTGTATGTTTAATTTATGCGTCATTTTATAGTATTAGTTTGTATATTCTAAATATATAAATGAATCCATTTTTTCTTCTGGCTGGCAGGATAATTGAAGATAATCACCTCAGTCGAATTTCCCCACTAACATTTTATGGACTAAATTCTCTTATTCTCTTGTAAGTACTAAAAATTAAGACAACTATTTCAATGGAAAGAAAAGACATGAATAAAGTTACTGCCTTAAGTTTAACAGCATTAAATTTGGAATTGTTCAAGCCCCAGAAAGGCCTTTCTGACTAAAAATCATCTCTTAATCATATCCTATGAGGCTATATTGTAGTTTTAACAATTATATAAGACCTTCTGTCCTCTAGAACATCAGCCCCTCAAAACTGAATACAGCCTCACTGCTATATTTTATTGAAATATTCTCAAGCATACCACTACTTCCATGTATTCATCTTAATAATAATAATAATAATAATAATTTAAAATCACCTCCTTCTCACTACCCACTTTTGAAGGGTACAGTTCAGTTACTGTACCCTTTTTTCAGTTACTAACATTGCTGTTTCCTCCATATGACAACTATCATTTGTTGAATTTTATTACTAACAAGCACTCAAATATAACAAAACTTACAGGAAAAAAAAAGAGAAGATAACTAACTTAATAGATTTTCATGGTTTCATAAAGAATAATGATAATACCATATTTGACTTAAGATGAAAAAAGAACCAGAAAAAGGTGACTTCTCTTTCTTTTCTTTTTCAGAGCACTGATGAATAATGTCCTCACCCATTTGCCGGATAAACCTCTTTGCCAGCACATGCCAAGACTGCACTGGCTGTAAGTTGCTGTACCTTTCCTTAAAGGAGTCAGCTAACTTTTCTGGTTTTGCCTAGTTCCCTTTGGATATTAGGTTTTTTAAAATGATAGGTTGTTAATGTCATATCATATTTCCTCAGATTACTTTAGCATGTTTTTGCTACTGAACAGCCCCATTGACTAAACTAACTCCTCTAGATTCTCGCCAACATAAACCATCTTTAAAAACAAAAAAATTGAGAGGCAGGAAGAAAAAAGACAGAAAGGATGTCACAGTAGCTATAGAACATCTCCTCCTCCTTCCCTCTGTCAATCTATTTTCACCTTTTAATTTGATACAGAAAGACTAAATCACTTTAGCCTCATTCCTAAATTCTGCATAATGAGAACATGATATTTAGAATTTATATTTAACTCTAATCACAACAGAATATGTTCCATAAAGTTTTTTACACAGTAGCTTTGCATATGATAATAAGAATCACTCTACCTATTAAGAACCAGTAAATTTGCCCATTTAAAACACAGTAAAAATGAAGAAATAAGTGACCAAAATAACTGTTTAAAAGTTCAACAATAAACCGCATATACAGTATTATATGAAAACCTCCTCCGTGTCTCATTTTGTGTGAAATTCTCAGAAGTTTTGTTTGCTGTTTAATTTTTAAGCTCACAGCAGATTAGAAGTGCCAGATTAAAAGTAGAGGGGAAAGATGAAGTTCAAAACATCAGTGAGAAGTGACAACTATCAACCTGATAATAAAGCAGGAATGGGAGTGCTATAAAGAACAGACATAATAATTCAAAACACACTAGTTTGGAACCATTTAGGGGAAGACAAACATCCCCGGAGTCATTACTAAGTCCAGAGGGCGTCTTGGTATGACAGCACAGTACCCGCATTGATGACAGCTAAAGTATTCAAGAAAAGGGCAAATTAAGTTCAATCTCCTTGTTGTAATTAAATTTTGTTTCAAATGAGCACATTAACAGTTATTATGTGCTCAGTAATCCAAACTTAATAATAAAGCAAAATTGGTTAATATTTACATACATAAATTAGCAATTAAAAATTCATGCACTGACACCAGCAGCAAATGTAGGAGATATTATGCAATACACTAATAAACATTTCCTTTGCCTTTAAAAAGGCAGTCAAATATACATCTCAGATAAAGATTTAAATGATTAAGTTATACTACTAAAGAGGTGGACTTTTTACAATTTCATCACTAAAGTTACCATCTTTAAATTTTAGCTATCTAAAATAACTCATTTCATATGAATTCCTGATAACATTATCCCAATTTTAATGCCAGTAATAATAATTTTTGCTTTATAAGTATTCATTTCTTTTAAAACTAATCACAGTGCCATAGCCAGTAAAGACATTGAATCAGTAATCAAAAATCTCCCTCCCAAACAAGTCCAGGGCTGGATGGCTTTCCAGGGGAATTCTACCAAACATTTAAAGAAGAGTTAACGCCTATTCTTTTGAAGTTGTTCCAAAAAATAGAAATGGAAGGAAAACTTCCAAACTCATTCTATGAGGCCAGCATTACCTTGGTTCCAAAACCAAAGACCCCACTAAAAAGGAGAACTACAGACCAATTTCCCTGATGAACATGGATGCAAAAATTTTCAACAAGATACTAGCAAACCAGGTCCAACAATACATTAGAAGAATTATTCACCACAATCAAGTGAGATTTATTAATGGGATGCAGGTCTATTTTAATATCCACAAATCAATCAGTGTGATACATCACATTAAAAAAGAAAGGCTAAGAACCACATGATCCTCTCAATACATGCTGAAAAAGGATTTGACGAAATACAACATCCTTTCTTGATAACAACCCTCAAGAGAGTAAGGATAGAAGGATCATACCTCAACATCATAAAGGCCATACACAAAAGACCCACACCTAATATCATCCTCAATGGGGAACTACTGAGAGCTTTCCTCCTAAGGTCAGGAACACAACAAGGATGTCCACTCTCACCACTGTTATTCAACACAGTGTTGGAAGTCCTAGCCTCAGCAATCAGACAACACAAAGAAATAAAAGGCATCCGGATTGGAAAGGAGGAAGTCAAACTTTCACTCTTTGCAGATGACATGATACTCTATGTGGAAAACCCAAATGACTCCACAAAAAAACCTGCTAGAACTGATCCAAGAATTCAGCAAAGTCACAGGATATAAAATCAATGTACAGAAACCAGTTGCATTTCTGTACAGCAATAATGAAGCAGCAGAAAGAGAAATCAAGGAATTGATCCCATTTACAATGTGCCAAAAACCATAAAATACATAGGAAGGAATCTAACCAAAGAGGTGAAAAATCTATACACTGAAAACTATAGAAAGCCTATGAAAGAAATTGAAGAAGACACGCAAAAAATGGAAAAACATTCCATGTTCATGGGTTGGAAGAACAAATATTGTTAAAATGACTATACTTCTCAAAGCAGTCTACACACTCAATGCAATCCTTATCAAAATACCACCAGCATTTTTCACAGAGCTAGAACAAACAATCCTAAAATTTATATGGAAACAGAAAAGACCCCGAATAGCCAAAGAAATCCTGAAAAAGAAAAGCACAGCTGGAGGTGTCACAATACTGGACTTCAATTTGTATTACAAAACTGTAATCATTAAGACAGTGTAGTACTGGCGCAAAAACAGACATGAAGATCAATGGAGCAGAATAGAGAACCCAGAAATGGAACCACAAATGCATGGATAACTAATCTTTTTTTTTTTAATGTTTTTATTTATTTTGAGACAGAGAGAGAGACAGAGCATGAGCAGGAGAGGGGCAGAGAGAGAGGGAGACACAGAATCCGAAGCAGGCTCCAGGCACCGTCAGAGCTGTCAGCACAGAGCCTGACACGGGGCTCAAACTCACAGACTGTGAGATCATGACCTGACCCGAAGTCAGACGCTCAACCAACTGAGCCACCCAGACGCCCCATATGGGTAGCTAATCTTTAACAAAGCAGGAAAGAATATCCAATGGAGTAAGGACAGTCTCTTCAGCAAATGGTGTTGGGAAAACTGCACAGTGGCATGTAGAAGAATGAACGTGGACCACTTTCTTACACCATGTACAACAATAAACTCAAAATGGATGAAAGACCTAAATGTAAGAAAGGAAGCCATCAAAATCCTAGAGGAGAAAACAGGCAACTACCTCTTTGACCTCAGCCGCAGCAACTTCTTACTTGACATGTTTCCAGAGGCAAGGGAAACAAAAGCAAAAATGAACTGTTGGGAACTCATCAAGATAAAAATCTTCTGTACAGTGAAGGAAACAATCAGCAAATGAAAAAGCAATTGACAGAATGGGAGAAGATATTTGCAAGTGACATATCAGATAAAGGGTTAGTATCCAAAATCTATAAAGAACTTATCAAACTCAACTCCCAAAAAACAAATAATCCAGTGAAGAAATGGGCAAAAGACATGAATAGACACTTCTCCAAAGAAGACATCCAGATGGCCAAGCGACACATGAAAAAATGCTCAACATCACTCATCATCAGAGAAATACAAATCAAAACCACAATGAGATACCACCTCACACCAATCAGAATGGCTAAAATTAACAACTCAGGCAATAACAGATGTTGGCGAGGATGTGGAAGAAAAGGAACTCTTTTGCACT
This sequence comes from Prionailurus bengalensis, assembly GCF_016509475.1. Classification (NCBI taxonomy): domain Eukaryota; kingdom Metazoa; phylum Chordata; class Mammalia; order Carnivora; family Felidae; genus Prionailurus; species Prionailurus bengalensis. The sequence continues at coordinate 69,534,538 of NC_057344.1, read as the reverse complement.
GCCGGTGGGAATACAAACTAGTGCAGCCCCTCTGGAAAACAGTATGGAGGTTCCTCAAAAAATTAAAAATAGAAGTACCCTACGACCCAGCAATTGCACTACTAGGCATTTATCCAAGGGATATAGGTGTGCTGATTCGAAGGGGCACATGTGCCCCAATGTTTATAGCAGTGCTATGGACAATAGTCAAAGTATATATAGAAAGAGCCCAAATGTCCATTAACTGATGAATGGATAAAGAAGTGGTATATGTAAATATAATGGAATATTACTTGGCGATCAAAAAGAATGAAATCTTGACATTTGCAACAACATGGATGGAACTAAAGTGTATCATGCTAAGCGAAATAAGTCAGTCAGAGAAAGACAAGTATCATTATGATTTCACTCATATGTGGAATTTAAGATACAAAATAGATGAACATAAGGGAAGGGAAGCAAAAATAAGATAAAAACAGAGAGGGAGACAAACCACAAGAGACTCTTAAAATACAGAGAACAAACTGAGGGTTGCTGGTGGGGTGTTGGGTAGGGGGAAGGGCTAAAGAGATGAGAGGCATTAAGGAGGAGGACACTTTCTGAGATGAGCACTGGGTGTTACATGTAAGTGATGAATTACTAAATTCTATTCCCAAAATTATTATTACACTATATGTTAACTAACTTGGATTTAAATAAATAAATAAATAAATAAATAAATAAAGTGCCTCTACCTTGCACATGAACTTTTATTTAGCAAAGCATAAACTAAAATATCTGATAGATGTGTGGGTAAAAATATATATATATTCTTTCACTGATTTAGTGGAAATATACACATAAAATAAAAGACATATGACAGCCCAGGATAATTTGCTTGCAACATACATGACAGGCAATAGATTAAGGCCTTTATTATAGTTCTTTCAAAGCAAAAAATAAAAACTGTAAACACCACAACAGAAGTTGGGAAATTCAACAAGTTAGAAATATAAGTAATAAATAAGCACATGAGGCAATAGCCAAAGGTAAACTAAAGATCAAGAGGGTAAATTAAACTTACTCCTATATGAGACAACGCAAGTTTATTTGTAGGCAGGAGAAACGGGTATAAAGAATTTGAAAATACAGACAATGATAGGGATACACTATGGAGAAAGGTGCTGGAGATGTGGAAACAGACAGAAAAAATAAAATGTGATACATATATCACATTTAAAATGAATGAACCAGCCCTACTTCAATCAACATGGCTCAGTTTCAAGAACATAATATGAATTATAAAGAAAAAGTCATCGAAGAGATATGTATTACAATTCTATTCCAACAATAATATGCTTAGGATATAGAACTGCAAAACAACATTGCTCCCTTTCTACTGATGAGAAGGAACTTTATCATCTACAAAATAATACTGAAAAAAAAATAGACTTTAGAACAGGGACGATAACCAAGGATAAAGAGGTATATCACATAATGATAAAAGGGTCAATTCAGCAAGAAGACATAATAATAATCTTAAATGAGTAAACAGTTTCAAAATGATTAAGATGATAACCACAGAAATATAAAGAAAACTAACTAGGAGTCATAAGACACCAGTTAAAACCAACAAATCCACTAAAATGCAGATATTTGATATTCCTAAGGTGAAAGATTCCTAAAGTGAACATTAATAAAAAGCATATAACTGATCAAAATCATATGGTGGGAGAGAAGTAAAAGCAGAAAGGAAAATAATATATACTCATTTTATCATTTATTATTATAGGAAACTAATAAATATTGTTATTCTCTAAGAAAGACAATGTATTGGGGTGCCTGGGTGACTCAGTCCATTAAGCACCTGACTCCGCCTCAGGTCATAATCTCATTATTCGTGAGTTTGGGCCCAACATCAGACTCTCTATTGTCAGTGCAGAGCCTGCTTCAGATCCTCTGTTTCCCTCTCTCTCTGCCCCTACCCTACTCAGGTTCACTCCCCCTCTCTCTCTCTCAAATATAAATAAACACTTAAAAAAAAAAAAAAAAGAAGAAAGACAGACTGTACTGGGTAAAATTATCATTATAAATATAACCAATAGAATATACAAACCTTTCTAAATATTAAGAGTTTTTATTTGTTAAAAAAATTTTTTTTAATTAGTTTTCTTTATTTTTGAGAGGCAGAGAGAGACAGAGCGCGTGTGGGGGAGGGGCAGAGAGAGAGGGAAACACAGAATCCGAAGCAGGCTCCGGGCTCTGAGCTGTCTGCACAGAGCACGACGCAGGGCAGGAACCCACGAACTGCAAGCTCACGACCTGAGCCAAAGTCGGACGCTCGACTGACTGAGCCACGCAGGCGCCCCAAGAGTTTTTATATTTGTTGAAAGCTTTTTAACCTATAAAACCATATAGTAATATTTTTAAATTTTTTTAATGTCTATTTTTGAGAGAGTGAGCGCACGTGCATGTGCATGTGCAAGCAAGGGAGTGGCAGAGAGAAAGGGAGAGAGAAATACCAAGCAGCCTTGGCACTCTCAGCACAGAGCCCACCACGGTGCTGGATGAATGAGATCGTGAGGTCATGAGATCACGAACTCATGAGGTCATGACCTGAGCCACAATCAAGAGTCAGATGCTTAACCGACTGAGCCACCCAGGCACCCCACCACACAGTAAGATTTTTAAATAGAAGACTTAAGTCAGATATATTAGTCATATCAATAAACTTAAGTGGGCTTAACTTACCTATTGAAAAGAAAAAGATTTTCAAATTGGCTCACAAAACAAAACCTAATTCAGCGCTATTTACAAAAAACAAACAAACAAACAAACAAAAAACTATATCTAAGTGATTAAGAAAGATCAAAAATAAAAGGCTGGCCTAAAGTATTCCATGTAGATGCAAATCAAAATTTAAAAAGCAGGGATCATATTTTTTATCTAAATAAATAAAATTCTGGCCAATTTGCATTAAGCAACACTAAGTTCATTTAAATGCTACAATGTACAATTTCTTTTTTTATTATCTTTTTCATGTTTATTTATATTTGAGAGAGAGAGATAGTGCACAAGCAGGGGAGGGGCAGAGAGAGAGATGGAGACAGAATATGAAGCAGGCTCCGGGCTCTGAGCTGTCAGCACAGAGCCCAAAGAGGGGCTCAAACCCACAAGCCGTGAGTTCATGACCTCAGCCAAAGCTGGACACTTAACCGACTGAGCCACCCAGGCGCCCCAACAGGGTGCAATTTCTAATAAAAGGCATTACATTATAAGTATATGCGCACCAAATAATTCATATAGTAACCAAAGGGAATAACAGGCATACACAAGGAATAAGAGATAATAATCCACCTCTTTTCATCCGTGAAATATCAAGTGTAACCAAAAGGGATATGAAGAACTAAATAACATAATTAATGAACTAACTCTAATTGATGTATATCAAAGTGCAATGTACTTCTCAATAACAGAACTGATCTATTTGGGCACAGCTAAAATACTACATTCCCAGACTTCCCTGCATCTTGATGTAACCACATGACTAAGCTCTAATTAATGATGTGGAAGAAGTATCATGTGGACTTCTGGGGAATCTCCCTAAAAAGAAAAAGGCATCCCCTTCCTCTCTTTCGCTATCCAGAAAACATAGATATAATGGCTCAAGCTTAGCATCACCCTGGACCATGAAGACAAGGGCATGTAAACAGTGAATATGAAAGATGTTTCTAACAACTTTGTAAAACTACCATACTAGCCCTGGACTGCTTAACAGTAGATGTGTATTTATGCTGTTATAGTTGGGTGTCTGTTATATGTGCCTGCACCTAATTCTGATAGAAATAAACCTGAAAGCAAAGAATGTCCAAAGAACATTCACCAAAATTGACCATATATTTTAGGACATACACATACATAAGCCAAAGTCAAGAAAACAGATGGAGGGATTAGCCTAAAGCGGGAAAAGGGTCATCTCTTCCTCTTGAGACTAGAAGGAGACCAGGTGCATATACAGGTAAGTTTGTAGATGTTGGGCAGAAGGTCAAGGGCTTCTCCCTGCTTCATCACCTCAGTTTTCTCCACGAAACAGGAGCCAGAAAGGTTTTGGAAGGTAGGGGAGGAAGTAGAGGTTTACGAGATTTGCATGTTTAGAATGCCACTCCATTCTAGGGGATAAGAGAGGAAGTTGAGAAGAAACAGGCAAGATTGTTGATGCTTTGGGGTTTTGTTTTTGTTGTTCTTCAGATCAAAGAACCATATTTTCACTTTCAACCAATGACCAGATTAGCCAAACTTAATGACCATGTATAAAGGGAAAAAATTAAATGGGTAAATTCAGAGGCTCATTAAGTTGGAAAAGTAATCTAGACATAAAGTAATGAAAACACTCCTTGTCAGCTCCCTTAGAGCTTGGAGCTAAGGAACAAGAAGCAGATTTGTATGCCTCAAACCAGATCCCTGTGTATCAAGGATAAAAACCTCTAATTGTGGGAAGAAAGTCAAAACAAATTCCCAAATAAATGTTAAAATAAACTCAAAATTAAACTAACAATTTAGTCAAAAGTCCCTAATTTATGGCTCGGTGTGTACCTCTTACTGATTTATACCAATGATGAATTAATACTAACTTAAATGCTTTTGTTCGCTTAATAGGAAAAAGAAAGTTACAATAGTAGCTAAAAAGAAAAGTGTTATCAACTCACCTTAAGAATACTGTGTGAGACTTAAGAGAGCATCACCATCTGGTGGCAGACTCGTGGTAACGACAGTAAAAGAGGAAAGAAATGGACAGTCTCTGTTACTGACAATATATATTGTGAGCGACCAAAAGCTTAGACCAAAGCTGACAACCAAAAAAAGCAGTACCATAAACACTTAATTTCCAATTTAATAGATTAGTAGAATTTTTCTTTAGAAGGATGACCTAGAATCAAGATTTAAGACTTAATGTAATATTCTGTATAGTACAGAAATCCTATCTACAAAATTCTTGGATTACAGTATATTTCCTCTGCTAAATATCTGTAGTGATAATAAGCTTATTCCCTGGACACTATAGATTGTGAGCTTGAACTTTAAATATTTTGTGTCATTCAGCCAGAAAATCTAATTTTGCAATCTGATGCAACATAGGAGAACCCTATAATATCTTCTACAGCCTGACTTCAAATATATCTCTCTTATTTCGCTCTTTTCCATTACAAATACACCCTTTTCCTCAACCGACTTGGTTTCTAAACCCCTTACATCTTGGTCTTCCAGATTGTTCAAATATCCCTTGATTTGTCAACATTTATTTTTATTGCAATGCCCAAAATAGAACCAATTTTCCCACATGTAGCCTAGCCAGCAGAATATAGGTACTTCTTTTAATGCTGCCCATGTTTCCCCTGCAGATTTTAGTAGCTGTGTCACACTTCAGCTCATATACTTTCGTCACAATTATTCTTGAATAGCTCTATATTATATGGTGAAGAGTAAACTAAGTGTTGGGGTAGACTGAGTAGATTTAAGGACAAGTATTTATTCCTGAAAGTATATCCCTAACCTCAGCTAACTCTTTCCTACAAACTTCCACGATAAACCTAACAAAAGATAAAAGATGGGCAATAAAAGGATGCTTTCATGATCACCACGAAGAAGAGACACTAAACATAAGTTTTTTGACAAGTTTTACTGCTCAGACCAGACTTCTGATGGTGACATAGCATCACACAGCAAGGGAGTGTAATTAGGGTCTACATTTATCTCCCTGAATTAGAAATTGTAAACCAAGGATAGCATTGGCTTGTGTGGCAAAATAATAAAGCAAACAGTGGTGTTCTCAGTGGTAAAATGCTATTGAGATTTTTTCCAGGGGGTGTTTAGGCAAGGGAGTTAGAGGTGAAATATTTTTTTTGGCAGCAGGATAATAAAATCTTCTGCAGAGTGTAGCAAATAGGGTCACCCCACTTAGAGCAATGCTATTGGTAACTCTCTAGACAGATGTTTAATACAGATCACTATTAAATGTCTGTTAAGTGGATATTTATCATAACAAAGTTTTTTAATTTGACTTCTCATTCTCTTCACATTTCTCAGGATAACATATGTGCCTATATGAACATATGATACAGATATGACTCAAAACATTTTTACTATGAACACAGAAAAAGAAGCATTACATATATATATTATTTCAGCTATTATGTAAGTGGCTACATATGAGAATCTATATGAAACAAACAGTATGTGAAAAAAAGATATTTTATTAGAAATCAAATAATTCTTGATCAATTTATTTCTATGATTAAAATTTAGCTTTATTATTTTTGTTTTTATGTTTCAGGGACTTTGAAGGCAACCATATCCATAATTTAAGAAATTTGACTTTTATTTCCTGCAGTAATTTAACTGTTTTGTAAGTAGTGTTTTATCCTTTTGATGGCCTATCTCTTTACAAACAAAATGAATCATTTATGTGAACATTAGTTAGCATAAACATGCACAGTAATTATGGCAAATGTTCACTGATGACTTAAAATTTTCTGAAACTGAAGCATATTGGCAAAATTATTGGAGTTCAAACCAAGCTTAACAAAGATTCACAACATAACATGGATCATCGCAACGGTACTGTATTATTTGAGACCTGTTTTTCTCGAACTTAAGTGATACCCACTTTAATGGAAAGAAATGTTCACAGACCACCTAAAATCTCTCCTTGGATCTCAGTTTGAGAAACACCAAATTAGTCGTATTCTATAAGAATGTTTGCCCTTTGCAAATTATTACTGTAAAGATTGTGGGGACAAATTGAATTACAACTAAATTTTTTTAAAACACTGCAGAATGTCTACACCCCTGACGCTATAATTGTGGACACCAGGATAAACTCTAGAATGTTACTGGGTATAATTTCTCCATCTGCCTCTCTAGCCTATTTTTTTATTTATTTATTTTAATGTTTATTTACTTTTGAGAGAGAGAAAGGGACAGAGTGCTCATGGCAGAGGGGCAGAGACAGAGGGAGACACAGAATCTGAATCAGCTCCAGGCTCTGAGCTGTCAGCACAGAGCCAGACGCGAGGCTCGAACTCATAGAATGTGAGATAGTGACCTGAGCCGAATCAGACACTTAACGAGCTAAGCCACCCACGCGCCCCTATTGGCCTATTTTAAATTCACATGGCTTTTCCCATGAAAGTGAAGGATGCTGAGGTGTCTTGCAATATGAAAACACAACTGCCTCATTTACAGTTTCTCAGATCAGTGTTTTTCAAACTGTGGGTTCAAACTCACAAGTAGATGATGAAAGCAATATGGTACCTCCTGATTAGCTTTTTTAATGAAAGTTGAATTGAATTGGGTAAAAATGTCGTAGCACAATTTGGATCATTAAATGTATTGTTTTATAAATCTTGGCTCGTATGGGTGTTTGTCGTGTCCCAACGTAAAATGCATTTTTTTAAGTGTAGTTACCATGGGAAAAGTTTGAAAACCATTATACTAGAATCCATCTGGAAACCACACTAGAATCCATCTAGAAATCCATACTAGAAACCAAAATACTAGGACCCCTGTGTACAGGCAATGCAATAGTTACCACTGATACAATAACTTTTTCTCCAGTATGCTCCCCCCATTCCAATGGGTTCAGGTCCCTGAGATGTTTGAACTCTTGTGCAATGAGCTCAGCAGTCTTCGGGTGCAGGATGCTTATATATCAGTCATGCAAAAAACAGTTCCTACTAACTGCCCAAGGGAAACCAAATTGGAACTAAAGGCCATAGACCAAATAGATATTTGAAAAACTTACAACTTCTTTGTTGTTCTACTTGTATTTGTTTTTAAAGAAGCCTCTTTGTGAAGATATCATTTGTGAATTTCCTCTTGGCAGGTGCTTGCTCTTTTCTGGTCTAGAGATCCTGGCAGGAGATGATAATGGTTTGGAGAGCTGAGAGGAAATAAATACTTTAGGATGGGACAAGACCAACCTCCAGGGTCGTGCCTCACAATGTTTAAAGAATTGGAAACATTCAGAACACATAAGATCAGTGCAGAAATGAATCAAGGGGTGCCTGGGTGGCTCAGTCTGTTAAGCATCCAACTTCAGCTCAAGTCATGATCTCACAGTTTGAGGGTTTGAGCCCTGCATCGGGCTCTGTGCTGACAGCTCAGAGCCTGGAGCCTGCTTTGGATTCTGTGTCTCCCTCTCTCTCTCTCTCTCTCTCTCTCTCTCTCTCTGCACCTCCCCTGCTTGTACTCTGTCTCTCTCTCTCTCTAGAAAGAAAGAAATGAACTGGTCAAGAATTATATACAGTCTGATTCAACATCCCAAACTAGAGATCTTCTGAATTGGTCCAGCTTAGATTACACTTCCTTAGGTAACTCCACTCTAAATCACATCAACTCCAATGTGTGTGAGTGCTCGTGTGCAGGGTATTCTGTTAGAGAGACATCCGATACAGGCTGGAGAAGAGGCAGTTCTATAACAGCTCCCTGTGCTCTCGGTTGCATGATATTCGGTCTGTTTTCTCAAGCGTTGAAGTTTTCGCTAACTCCCTTGCAGAATTCTTCCCTACCTCACTTAAAAAATCAAATAATTTTTTTTCATCATTAAAAATTTTGAGAAATTTAAGACTAAAACAAGACTGGGTAATTTCTCATACTACAAGATACTTGATGTGCAAATCACTATATATAATTATTTCCTTTTTTTAGGCTGTTAATCCTCTCTCCAAAAACTCATTTATCACTTACCTCAAAGAGCTACAACATATTTTTCTTTTTACTTTCAGGGTAATGAGGAAAAACAAAATTAATCATCTAAGTGAAAATACTTTTGCACCTCTACAAAAGCTAGATGAATTGTAAGTTTGATTATGCATATATTGATAAGACTTTTCTTTCTGTTGTTTTAGTTCACACTTGTTACATATATATGCTTTTATACATTTGAGAAATATTTATCTCTTTTCCTAGCATTATCTGTATACACTTTGAACCATAAATGAACTCAGCTTAGAAAAATACACTTTAAAATATATATAAAATAAGTATTGAGGAAAATGAGATTTTTTTTTCTTTTATTTTTGAGAGAGACAGCATGAGCAAGGGACGGGCAGAGACAGAGGAGGACATATGATCCGAAGCGGGGTCTATGCTGACATCAGCAAGCCAGATGCAGGGCTCGAACTCACAAACCACGAGATAACGACCTGAGCTGGAGTCAGATGCTTCACTGACTCAGCCACCCAGGTGCCCTAAGGAAAAGGAGATAAAGGAAACATAGCTAAATAATAAAGTCAGGGTAAAATTAATAAATAAAATACATCCTCTGTCCCATTGCTAGAGAGGAACAGCACATTTGTTTTTAAGTTTCCTAAAGAATTAGGATTCAGGGACCTTAAAACAAAAAGACATACTTTGCTAATTCTAGAAACAAAAGATAATCTTGGATCCAAAAGAAATCAGACATCCTTGGATAACATCCCAGCCTATAAAAATGGAAGAGAGATATAAGTTGAATCAGCTATTTATAATGTCCCTTTTTTAAGATCAATGACAGAATTCCAAAGAGTATTAAAAACAACTCTCTCATAAACCAAAGCTTTGTGGCCCAAGCACATAGTAGCTGATTGTCAGAATAAAATATATATTGAGCAATGGATGAAGTCCGTGTTCTTCGGACAATTTTTTTTATGTTTTAGTATTAATTTTCTCAATTGGATTTTTGCTAAAGTTTGAGCTAACAACTACGGTTGACCCTTAAACAACATAGGTCTGAACTGTGATGGTCCACTTGTACCTGGATTTTTTTCAGTAAATACAGCACAGAACTGTAAATGTATGTTCTCTTCCTTATGACTTTCTTAATAACACTTTATTTTTTTCTAGCTTCCTTTATTGAAATAATACAGTATATAATACATATAACATACAAAATATGTGTTAATTCACTGTTTATGTTATCAGTAAGGCCTCTGGGCAACAGTAGGCTATTAGTAGTTAAGTTCTGGGGAAGTCAAAAGTTATATGTGGACTTTCAACTGCATAGGGGTAAGGCGGTCAGCACCCCTAACCTCCACATTGTTCAAGGGTCAGCTGTAGTTTGGTTTTGTGTTTTCTGGAAAGAATCTGGATTGTGGGCACATCAACATGTTTTGACAATAAGCTGGGCAGAATATTAAGTTATTAAAACTTTTCCATAAAAAAAACTAAAGAATGTAAACTAGAATGTTTCTCTGAATACCTTACCTACATACTGAGACAGATGGAGGTAATTTATATGCCACATTCTGCTTGAAAACATCAATAAACAAGCCATTGAAACCCCCAATTTTTTCATAACAATTAGCCTGAAACATTTTTTGGTAGGCAGTAGCAATCATTCACTAAATGTGCAAGAAAATCTCAATAGGTATTAGACCCAAGCAAGTTTTGTAACAACTCTTGGTATTTGGCAACTGAACCACATCATCAGTAAATAGGAAATTATTTTATTCTCAATACTAAGGAGACGTGCAAACAGGTGATCCAAAGTTATTATCTAGGTATTAAAATACAAGTTAGTCATGGGATCCATACTTTTCCTTGTTTTATCCTACTTGCAACCACTGTATGAGTATCAGAAAGCAATTCTCCAAGGGCGCCTGGGTGGCCCTGTCGGTTGAGCGCCCAACTTTGGCTCAGGTCATGATCTCACAGTTTGTGAGTTCAAGCCCCGCATCGGGCTCTGTGCTGACAGCTCAGAGCCTGGAGCCTGCTTCAGATTCTGCGTCTCCCTCTCTCTCTGCCCCTTCCTCGCTCATGCTCTGTCTCTGTCTCTCAAAAATGAATAAACATTAAAAAAAAAATTTATAAAAAAAAAGAAAGCAATTCTCCAAATCCTAACTTTCATGATGACATTAAGGTGCAGGTTCTATGTGAGTATCAATAACCAGCAGGGAACATGAAACACAAACAGTGAAGTCCACAACCAGTGCTAATCCAGGTTCAGGGGTAAAGGAATGAGCAAGAAAACTTGCAGAGAGAATAACCAAGGCAAATCATTAGTCCTACCAAAAGCCTGCTGAATCCCATATTAAACACTGGCTTGAAAAATCCGATTCCAAGGATGAAAATGGCATGTTTTCTAAGAGGCAATGGTTTAAAACGGGTGGTTCTAGGGGCGCCTGGGTGGCTCAGTCACTTAAGGAGCCGACTTCAGCTCAGGTCCTGATCTCACAGTTTGTGGGTTCTAGCCCAAGTTGGGCTTTGTGCTGACAGCTCAGAGCCTGAAGCCTCCTTCAGATTCTATGTCTCCGTCTCTCCTGCCCCTCCCCCATGAACACTCTGTTTCTCTATCTCTCAAAATATAATTAATTAATTAATTAATTAATTAATTTTTAATTTTTTTTTCAACGTTTATTTATTTTTGGGACAGAGAGAGACAGAGCATGAACGGGGGAGGGGCAGAGAAAGAGGGAGACACAGAATCGGAAACAGGCTCCAGGCTCTGAGCCATCAGCCCAGAGCCTGACGCGGGGCTTGAACTCACGGACCGCGAGATCGTGACCTGGCTGAAGTCGGACGCTTAACCGACTGCGCCACCCAGGCGCCCCAATTTTTAAAGAACTTCAAATCTAAAACTATCATGCCCTTCAAAGTTGAATAATCTCACTTTTGATTTATAAGCACTCCAACTCATGTAACAAATACATACATTCTCCTACTTTTCCTTGTGGCAACTAATAGGATTTGGAGATGGGTAGGGAAAGTGGTTAGGCTTTATCTTAGCATCTCTTGATCACTTTGGAGAACTAAAACCTATTGAAATGTTATCTTGGTTAGAAGAATCTGAACCTTTTTCATGAGTGCTGCCACCACCTAAGCTACCACAAGATTTGTTACCTTCACAACCCTTCTTACAGGGGCTCCTGGGTGGCTCAGTCAGTTGAGCATCTAACTCTTGGTTTTGGCTCAGATCATCATCTCACAGTTTGTGAGTTTGAGCCCCACATTGGCTCTGCGCTCACGGTGTGGAGCCTGCTTGGGATTCTCTCTCTCTCTCTCTCTCTCTCTCTCTCTCCTCTCTCTCTCTCTCTGTGCCCATCCCCTGCCTGCTTTCTCTCTCTCTCAAAATAAATAAATTTAAAAAATAAAACAAAAAAACCATTCTTACAAGGTCATACTAAGCTACAAGGTCATACTATGCTAGGCAGCCCAACTTCTACACATACACCTAAAGTATCCTGCCCCAAGAGCATATGAGATCCCATGCATGTCACCTGTGAAAGATGCTTGCCCCCACAAGAATCCACTTCCATTTGGTAATCATAATAAACCCAAGCAAATGAAAAAATTAAGGCTCCAAATTATACTACTGCTCTAACGCAAAAGGTTGAAGGGAATGAAGGAAAGGGGAAAAGAGGCACAACACATATATTAATTAAATTAGAAAATTGGATCTGTTGGGATAAGATCAAATACCATCAAGCATTTGTCTCTGAAAAAGTTACGAAATGGGTTATTCTTCAAATATTTTTTTTTAACGTTTATTTTTTTATTTTTGAGACAGAGAGAGACAGAGCATGAACGGGGGAGGGGCAGAGAGAGAGGGAGACACAGAATCGGAAGCAGGCTCCAGGCTCTGAGCCATCAGCCCAGAGCCCGGCGCGGGGCTCGAATTCAGGGACCATGAGATCGTGACCTGAGCCGAAGTCGGACGCTTAACCGACTGAGCCACCCAGGCGCCCCCAAAATGGGTTATTCTTATATTTTCCTGTTATACTCCTTTTTTAAAATGTTTAGACTTCTGGTAATTAATATAACTCACTAATAGCACTGTTTAAAGTTGTATAATGGTTCCCTAACAAATTGCAGTACAATCAATAAAGTCTTAAGAAAATAATATGACATGGTTGCAATTATTTCTCTAGGGATTTAGGAAGTAATAAGATTGAAAATCTTCCACCGCAAGTATTTAAGGATCTGAAGGAGCTCTCACAATTGTAAGACTGATACTAATTTTGTCACTCCATTTCTCTATTTTTAATTTCTTTTATTTTTTAAATTGTAATAATATCTGTAACATAAAATTTACCAATTTAACCATTTTTAAATGTACAGTTCAGTGGCATTATGTACATTCATATTGTTATACAACTATCACTTCCATCTCCAGAACTTTTTCATCCTACCAAACTGATACTCCATACCTATAAAACAATATTTCCCCATCACCTCCCCTGACTGACATCTCTCTTCTGTATTTATTAATTTGACTACTGTAGGTACCCATTAGGTGGAATCATTCAATATTTAAGCTTTTGTGACTGGCTAATTTCACTTAATATAATGTCTTCAAGGTTCATACTTGTTGTAGCATGTGTCAGAATTTCTAGTTATTACTCTGAATAATAGTATTAATTAGCAATAATACTATTCTAAATAATTCATTATGTGTGTGTGTGTGTGTGTATATATATATACATATATATATATATGTATATATATATACACATAGAGAGAGAGAGAGAGAGATACATATATACACATATAAACATAAACATTGTGTTTATGCATTCACCCATTCATGGATACTTGAGTTCCTCCCACCTTTTAGCTATTGTGAGTAATACTGCTATGAACATGGGTGTACAAATCCCTGTTTGAGACCTTTCTTTCAATCCTTTTCAGTATATAGCCCCAGAAGTAAAATTGCTGGATCATACGGTAATTCTATTTTTAATTTTTTAAGGAAACAACATACTGTTTTCCAAGCAGCTACACCATTTTACATTCCCACTAGTAGTGCACAAGAATTCCAATTTCTCTACATCTTCAACAACACTTTTTTGGATAATAGCCATCCTAATGGATGTGAAATGATATCTCATTGCGGTTTTGATTTTCATTTCCCTAATGGTTAGTGATGCTGAGCACCTTTTCATGGACTTATATCTTCTTCCATATATCTTCTTCGAAGAAATGTCTATTCAAGTCTTTTGCCTATTTTTTAAATTGGGTTGTTTTTTGGTGTTGAATTATAGGAATTCTTTATGTATTTTCGATATTAAATCCTTTTCAATATATGGTTTACAAATACTTTCTTCTATATTCTGTAAATTGCCTCTCCACTCTGTTGATGGTCTCCTTTGACACACTGAAGTTTTTAATTAAGATGTAGTCCAATTTTTCTGTTTTGTTGTTGTTGTTGCCTATGCTTTTGGTGTCATATACAAGAATAATGCTTAATCCAATGCCCTGAAGCTTTTCCCCTATGTTTTCTTGTAAGAGTTTTATAGTTCTAGCTTTTATATTTAGGTCTTTCATCCATTTTCAGTTAATTTTATACATGATGTAAGGTATGGTTCTAAGTTCATTCTTTTGTATGTGAATAGCTATCTGGTTTTCCCAGCACCATTTGTTGAAGACTGTCCTTTTCCCATTAAATAGTCTTGGTGCACTTGTTGAAAATCACTTGACCGTATATACAAGGGTTTATCCCTGTGCTCTCTATCCTACTGCACTGGTCTATATGCCTGTCTTTGTAACGGTACCACATTGTTCTGATTACTGTAGCTTTATAATAAGTTTTGAAATTAGGAAGTGTGAAGCCTCCGATTTTGTTCTTCTTTTTCAAAGTTGCTTTAGCTATTCAAGGTCCCTTGAGATTTCATGCAAATTTCAGAATGGATTTTTCTATCTCTACAAAATATATTAGGATTTTGATAGAGATTGCACTGAATCTGTGGGTCACTTTGGGGAGTATTGACATCTTCACAACATTAAGTGTTCTAATCCATAAACATAGAATGTCTTTCCATTTACTGGTATCTTTGTAAATTTATTTCTGCAACACTGTACTTTCAAAGTCAAGTCTTTCACTTCTTTGGTTAAGTTTACTCCTAAGTATTTTATTCTTTCAATGCTATTGTAAATGGAATTATCTTTTGAATTCCTTTTTTGGATTGTTCATTGTTAGTGTAAAGAAACACATTCAATTTTTGTGTGATGGTTTTGCATTTGGCAACTTTCCTGAATTTTATTATAAGTTCCAACGGTTGTGTGTGTGTGTGTGTGTGTGTGTGTGTGCGCGCACGCGTGTGCGCGAGCATGCAAGCTTTAGAGTTTTCTACACATGGTTTCATATCATCTGCAAACAGAAATAATTTTACATCTCCCTTTCCATTTTGAATGCCCTGTTTTTCCCTTGCCTAATTACTCTGACTAGGGCTTCCAGTACTACGTTAAATAGAAGAAAAATGGATTATCCTGGTCTGGTTACTGATTTGGGAGGAAAAAATTTCAGGCTTTTACCATTGAGCATGATATTAGCTGTGGGCTTTTCATAGACAGCCTGTATTGTGTTCAGATAATTTCCTTCTAGTCCTAGACTGTTGAGTTCACTTTGTTCCTTTATACAACTCAATTTGCATTTGTCTTTCTTCCTCTCTTTCCTTCTTTCTGCAATCACCACTCCCCAACAGCTCCTCCATTTAACTAATCGTCTAATCTAGAATAAATTTCTAAAAGAATTTGCCCTGAGAAGCCCCTTTAATCAATGATTCTTGTTTCAATGCTTCTTGTTTGTTTTTTGTTTTTTTCAAAAAGGATTATGAAATTTTTTCCATCAGAATTCAGCTGCACTGTCATTCTGGTCTGTATCTCTTTGTTCCCAGCTCTAGCCTTTCACTGTTCACTTCATGCCTCACAAATCATTAGAACAAACATCACTCTTTGGAATAAGATTTATTGGAAAAAGTATTCAGGGTAATTCTATTAATTCAATTTTTGACAAAATGAGATTGTGTTTTCATTTAACTAAATGAGAACCTAGGCAAAATGTGAGGTATGTGTGGTTTCTCTCAGGGTACCCTATCACTTCTTTGGTGAGAGCCATTTCTTGACTAGTTCACTTCCATTCTTATGTTGTCTTAGCTCCCTCTCTACACTAACAAAATCCTAAGAGCCAGGCACTATTCTAAGTGTTTTATCTCCATTAATTTCTGTAAATATTTAATGAGCTCTGTAAGGCAAGTGCTATTACAACACTTGTGTTTTTTTGGGTTTTTTTTTTTTTTTTTTTTTTTTTTTTTTTTGGTACCAAAGTCGAGATACATTTTCTTTTTACTTAAGAAGTTTCTAGAAATGACCCACTGCTGCCTTTTTTTTAAAAAACAGGAATCTTTCCTATAACCCAATCCAGAAAATTCAAGCAAATCAATTTGATTATCTTGTCAAACTCAAGTCTCTGTAAGTATATACCTATGGGGATAGTTTTATGATGAAATCATTATTTATATACTGACTAATAAATTCTGTAAGATTTGTAGAATCTTTCAAATCAGAAGCGCTTTTCCAGGATGTTAGTTAAGTGCCACCAAATCATGTGAGTGCTCACTATAAACCAACAGGTAGCTATTAGTTTTATCTTACATGTTTATAAACTAAGAATTAGGTAATGATTTTATATTTTGCTGTAATCACCAGGAGTTTATATTGGATCATTTATTTTGATCCTCTGAAGGCATCTCTGCATATCTATTTCTCTACTAGCACTGGTATCTAAGAATTTATTATAGCTACTTTTAGCCAAAGATGCAATATTCTCTTATATAAATCATTATTTACACCACACACAAAAAAATCTTTTATGGTCTAACAATTGCCTCTAAAAGATGTCTCAGTTAATTTAATTTAAATGTCCCTCAGTTAGATGGCATCTTACTAGAAAAAAAATTGTTATTTAAAAATTATTAGAAAAATTTCAAAATGTAAAACTCCTCTGCTATTGTAACGTTGTCTAAAAGATGTTTGCTCATTTATTCTACAAATATTTATTGAGTAGTTACTATACACAAAGCATTGTGTTATGATCTACAAGGATCCAAAACTTCAAATAGAAGAGATATATGTGTATAAATGCTAGAATCAGAAAGGAGTTGGGGAAGTAAGTGTGTAGGGCAGGCTGAGGATGAATGTTTGGTTCACAATCAGTGTTGACTGACAGTATCTTATTAATTGTCCATCACAAAAAGTCATTTTATTACACCCTTATAACATATGTTATTTTGATAATTAATTTGCTATTTTTAGCAGCCTAGAAGGAATTGAAATTTCAAATATCCAACAAAGGATGTTTAGACCTCTAATGAATCTCTCTCACATGTAAGCAGATGTTTTCCTTGTTTTTCACCTTGATTTTAATCTTTTATGTTTCCATGTGCACTATGCTAATACATCCATACCCAATGCATCCAATCTATCAAATTTTCTACTAACTAATTTGCCTAAACAATATTATTCTTAATGTGTTGCTATGGGGTGGGATGATTTTTACTGTTCCATGGTTTGGTAGAATCAAAGGTGATTTTTTAAATGTCAGAGAACATGAGTGTGGACGGAACCCACCCATTCCTATAAGCTCTCCTCAGCACTGACACCATTCATACATATTGATGTTTGCCTGAGGAGCTAGTAATTTGCACATATGGTATAAGTGCTACCAGATGAAAAAATAAGAATTTACATAAGCAACACAAAATACCTATAAATAAGTAATTGCTGTAAATGGAGGACAGTATGGAGAAATCCTCCTCAGTAAAAATTGCCTCCAATGTTAGGACATGATTGGAGCAAGTGTGTATGGATAAGCTGGTAAACTTTGAAAAATCTTTTATTCAAACAGTGTGTATTATAGTACCATTGATTCCATGCTTTGGGAACATTTTCTTTAATTGAATGCAATCTTACAGAAGATATGAGAATGATCTCCATGCCAGGGTAATTAATTCTCAATAATTTACAAAGTGTCATGTCACCACTCTAATTTCGCTTATGTTTTAAGTCTCACACGGGACATTCTTTTTGTTTTTCCTAACTCCTCACAGAGGATGCTTTTAAAAGTTTCTTTGGTTGCACACAACATAAAACACTCTGACTAAAGTAAGCCAATGGTGTAGCTCACAAAACCCAAGAAACAACTCAAGGAATAAACCTGAATTGGGACAGAAACCATATCAGATCTAAGGGACTCAGGAAGGAAGGGTTAAACAATAGGACAATATTCTGTGATTGACATGCTTTTATCTTGTATTGCTACAGCTGTCTATACTATAAAGATCATTTCTATTTTTTTGCCAGAGTACATAGCTTTAGAGCTATGTACTCTAAAGCTCTAATTAGATTTGAACTTCAATTTCTACATTTATTAGAAATTTCACAGCAAATAATTTGCCTCCATTGAATATTCATCTCCTTCTATGGTGTTGTTAATACCTGTCCCATGGAGTTGACTGGAGAATTTATTCCTGATACGAAGATGCTGAATACGTGGTGTTGGTGTTGGTGGTAACAGTCATAATTATTGATCGACTTTATCAGTAAGATTAGTCTATTAATGAGATAATTAACTCAACAAAACTTATTGAACACTCATCTAGGTACCAAAATCTGGTTGAGAGATAAGCATGTTAACACGTAGTTACAGATCACATAACTATATAGTGGAAAAGCCATGGAAGCATAAAGGAGAAAACATATGGCTGTCTCTTCCCCGGAGGGCTAGACTGGTTTCAGCAACAATAGGAGCTGTGTAACAATGCACTCACCTGTACGAAACACTAAAAATGCAATAAAAGTTTCCTTTAATTCTCTTGATCACATGCTAACGGCTTGTTTATGTTTCAAGACACACCTAACACTTGTATATTCATGATGGCCACTTGCTGCTCTGACCCTCAAACTCTTTTACAGTGAAATCAAGTTCACTTAGTGTCCTTAATGTTTTACATTCCTGTGAGTCTCCTATTAAGGTATTTTCTTTCTATTGAGAAAATGTAGGAAAGAAATATTAATGTATAATGGCACTGAATTAAATGTAAATTCTTCTTGTACTCTCGCTTTGTTCATCAGATATTTTAAGAAATTCCAGTACTGTGGGTATGCACCACATGTTCGCAGCTGTAAACCAAACACTGATGGAATCTCATCTCTCGAGAACCTCTTGGCAAGCATTATTCAGAGAGTATTTGTCTGGGTTGTATCTGCAGTCACATGCTTTGGAAACGTCTTTGTCATTTGTATGAGACCTTATATCAGGTCTGAGAACAGACTGCATGCCATGTCAATCATTTCTCTCTGCTGTGAGTATTTCCTGGTTGAAGAGGAATTACACTTTTGCAATATATGAAAGCACTGCTATTCAAAAATGAGTAAAAAGAGTGGTGGAATTATGAGATTTTAAGTCTTTCTCCTTTTTGCTTATATATTGTGTTCACATTCATTGCAATGAAAATGAAATTCCTTTAGTGAGAAGAAAATACATTTTTAAAACAAGAAAATTCAATTACCTTATACATATTAAAGAAGCTGTCATTCATTGGTTTTCTTCTCTGAAGACATTTTGTTAAAGAAGGTAAAATATTTTACTGTGAATAAAATGGCAACCTTTAATTTTTACATCCAGAGGTGTATTTACCGTTTTGTTTGCATGTCCAGATATAGACATAGCTGTTTTTCTGGTCTCTGAGCTACTAAAATCTTTTCCATTCATAATTTGAAATATTTAAAAGAATTTTTTTGACATTTACGTTTGAGAGAGAGACAGAGCACTAGTCAGGGAGGAGCAGAGAGAGAGAGGGAGACACAGAATCTGAAGCAGGTTCCAGGCTCTGACCTGTCAGCACAGAGCTCGATGTGGAGCTCAAACCTATCAACCGTAAGATCATGACCTGAGCCGAAGTCAGATGCTTAACTGACTGAGCCACCCAGGCACCCCCATAATTTGAAATATTTAAATAGTAAAATGTTTTTAGGTAGAATTAAATATTTTTAAGTTTTTGAAATGTGATTGCGAGGTATTATGTTAAGTGAGGACTACAAAGAAAAATAAGCAAGACCAGTCCTCAGGTTGTTTATAGTGTGGGTCAAGTGGTCCATATTTTCTCCAGTGAGTATCAATCTATACAATGTTCTACTTTATGCATGCTGTCCATGTCTTACCCCCAGCCTCATTCAAAGTCTAATATCTAATTGTTTTTTTCACTGCAAGCTATCTAAGAAATAGAACTCAGAAATTGTTTACTACGTTGTATCATTAACTACAAAATTTTGAGTATGCTAAATTTCCCTGGTGAAGGCTAGAATATCACAGCAATATTTAAGGATTAGGGCCAGCCTTATGATTTATACAGTGATGTGATTTTGGAAGGTTTGTATAAAATACTTATAAAGTCAAAAAAATCTCACCTACTCTCTGACATGAAATGTTCATTTAAAAAGCAAAATCACCAAGTAGTGCATCACATTGACAACTGATTTGGGGGATGGGAGAGCCTAAAAAGAGACAGAGAAAGATGTAAAAATGGAAGAGAGAATCAGAGAGAACAGGTTTGCTTAGACCAGCTCTGGGTAAATAACTTAAGCCCTCCAAAATTATACTGACTACAGAGCACTTCTTAATTATTCCTTTCTTCTAAATTATAGACCCCGAAATTCATAGTCATTAGTCTATCACAGCAATTTCTGAATTACTTTCTCTAGGATTTTGGATGATATCCCTAGCATGTTAAGCTGGGAGCATTTCACTGGAAGAGGGGATCCAAATAACAACATCCCCATATTGGTCCCTAATCAAACGCTCAACATAATTGCATTTAATTCATTTACTCAACACTTCTAGGTGATGGGACCAGAATGGAAAACAAAATACACAATATCCCTGCTCACACAGACTTGAAAATTAGAAAAAACAAAAACAAAAAACAAAACAAAAACAAAAACAAAAACAGAGAAATGATTACATAATTAGCTGTAGATGGTGCTATAAGAGTACATATTGAAGAGAGCTGATGAAAAGGTCCTTATCCATCAACAAATTGTTAGAATAAAAATTACCTCCCCACAAAGGGCACCTGGGTGGCTCAGTCAGTTAAGTATCTGACTTCAGGCTCAGGTCATGATCTTGGGGTTCATGGGTTCAAGCCCTACTTGGGTTCTGTGCTGACAGTATGGAGCTTGCTTGGGATTCTCTCTCCCAAAATACATAAATACACATTAAAAAAAAATTACCTCACCCCAAAATAGAAGTAAATTAGGTATTTTTTGCTAATACTAAAAATATTACTGTTTGTCATTAATTCTATTATACTTACTTATTTCTCTAAATTCGCAACATTTACTGATCCTATAGGTGCTGACTGCCTAATGGGAATATATTTGTTTGTCATTGGAGCCTTCGATCTCAAGTTTCGTGGAGAATACAACAAGCACGCGCAGCTGTGGATGGAGAGCATTCACTGTCAGATTGTAGGATCTTTGGCCATTCTATCCACAGAAGTATCAGTGTTACTTCTAACGTTTCTGACACTGGAAAAATATATCTGCATTGTCTATCCTTTTAGATGTTTAAGACCTAAAAAATGCAGAACAATTACAGTTCTGATTCTCATTTGGATGACTGGGTTTATCGTGGCTTTCATTCCATTGACCAATAAGGAATTTTTCAAAAACTACTATGGCACCAATGGCGTGTGCTTCCCTCTTCATTCAGAAGACACAGAAAGTACTGGAGCTCAGATTTACTCCGTGGCAATTTTTCTCGGTAAGAAACTGTGTATTATAAGCCCTTTCATTCAAATATTAGAATAAATCACATTTTCAATCTCATTATTTCATCTAATGTTTATACATTTTTATTTCAGAACTTCTAGCCAGTTTTTCTCATCAACATTGGGGATGGATTCTGTCAGAATCCCCTAAAGGGATTTTTCCCCCCTGAATTACCACTTTCTTATATAAATTCCAACATTCTCCTTAATAAAAGACAAAACAGTGAATACTTGTAGTTCATGCATTCACCCTAATAATACTAAACAAAATATATATTTAACTCTTTGCCCTTATAAGATAAATAAACTCAAAGTAGCCACCCACACAAGTCTTTGGCTTGAAAATAGACATACAAGTGTTTTTCTACTGTAAAAAATGTTTCAGGGGTAAGTTAAAAAAAATGTGTGTGTATATATATATATATACATATATATGTATATATATATATATATACACACACACACATATACTAATTGAATTATTTTAAAAAATTATAAAGATTAATTTAGAAGGCCCAGGATATTCACTGAATCACTCTAATCTCATTTTAATATGCCATTTTTGATTTTTTTAATGTTTATTTTTGAGAGAGAGAGAGTATACGCAAGCCTGTCGGAGTTGGGGCAGAAAGAGAGGGAGACACAGAATCTGAGGCAGGCTCCAGGCTCTGAGCTGTCAGCACAGAGCCTATTGCAGAGCTGAAACACACTAACTGTGAGATCATGACCTGAGCGGAAGTCAGATGCTTAACGGACTAAGCCACCCAGGGGGCCCTAATATGCCATTTTTAAATTAAAATTTCTTCATTCCACATTAGTTCAACAAAACTTCAAATTTTTTTTAAAAATCATTATTTTTCTTCATAATTCTTATAAAAAACAAAACATATGTTGTTCACAAACAGCTAAGAGTATGTGTGTTTGTTTTAAAAGAATGATCATCACATTAATAATAATCTTTGTGTTCTAAATAGGTATTAACTTGGCAGCATTTATCATCATAGTTTTTTCTTATGGAAGCATGTTTTATAGCATTCATCAAAGTGCCATAACAGCAACTGAAATACGGAATCAAGTTAAAAAAGAGATGATCCTTGCCAAACGGTTTTTCTTTATTGTATTTACTGATGCATTATGCTGGATACCCATATTTGTGCTGAAATTTCTTTCATTGCTTCAGGTAGAAATACCAGGTACAATGTTTTTTTTCTTTCTGTAAAGAAATAACAAGTCTCTTTCTGCAGTGTTCCTCCAAGAAAGAAAATTAAGATCCTTAACATCAACTCATTTTAAGAATTATAAGTCAGAGTTATATGTACCTTAGGCTCTGTTCATCAGTCAAATGTTTACCAGGAGTAAGCTGTTCAATTATTTCCATAAATGCCCCAAAACCCTATTACCATTGAAGCAAAGAACAACTCAAATAAATAACACTCTATACTTTGTAATTCTGATAATCCCATGCTTAAGATGACCAAGCAGGTGAAAATGATTATCAAATATTTACTTCATTTTTTTTTTGAGAACATAAGACATTTTTCTTCCTAGAACACATAGCAATTTAGAGAGTATGACGCCAGAGTGTGAGAGATGATTGAAGAATGCATTATTGGTATTTAAAAATAATGTACATCACACTCATTAGGATAGCTATTATCAAAAACACAGAAAGTAGCAAAAATTGGTGAGGATTTGGAGAAACTAGAGCATCACTGGTAGGAATGTAAAATAGCACAGCTGCTACAGAAAACAGCATGGTGGTTCCTCAAAAAATTAAACATAGAAATACCATATGACCCAGCAATTCCTCTTCTGGGAGTTAAAGGAATTAAAAGCAGGAACTCAAACAGACACTGGTTCACCTATGTTCATAGCAGCATTATTCACTATAGCCAAAAGGTAGAAATAACCTGTGTCCATCAATGTATGAATGGATAAGCAAAATGTATCCTATACACACAAAAGATTATTACTCAGCCTTAAAAAGGGAGGAAAATCGGAAACATGGTACCATGAATGGACCTTGAAGACATTATAGTAAGTGAGATAAGTCAGTCACAAAAACACAAATATTGTATGATTCCACTTATATGACGTAACTAGGATAGTCAAATTCATAGAGACAGACAGTTTGTGAATGTGTTATCAGGTTGGGAGGGAAAGGGCATGAAAAGTTGTTGTTTACATAGATGTGTAGTTTCAGTTTGGGAGGATGAAAAAGTTCTAGAGACGGACGGTGGTGATGGTTGTACAACAATATGAATGTACTTAATGCCACTGAACTGCACACTTAAAACTGATTAAAATGGTAAATTTTACTTTATGTATATTTTACTACAATAAAAAAGTGTCCAAAATGCTATTAATTGTAATACAGTATATATTCACATTCTTAAAATTTATGAACATACAATTTTAATTTTTTTTACCCCATGGTTAGGGTGATATTATCTTACATTTCATAAGCAACAAAGAAGGAAAATAGCATCAGTAAAATTATAATAGCAAATATGATGAGTTACCTATGTACTACAGTGATTTTTTACGTTTTTTTGGTTTTGTTTTGTTTTGTTTTGTTTTATTTATTTTTGGGACAGAGAGAGACAGAGCATGAACGGGGGAGGGGCAGAGAGAGAGAGGGAGACACAGAATCGGAAACAGGCTCCAGGCTCGGAGCCATCAGCCCAGAGCCTGACGCGGGGCTCGAACTCACGGACCGCGAGATCGTGACCTGGCTGAAGTCGGACGCTTAACCGACTGCGCCACCCAGGCGCCCCATTACAGTGATTTTTAAGATAAGTTTAGCCAAAGTTTTTTTACTGAAATAAATATCTAGCCAAAAGCCTAAAAATGCATACCTGTTTTTAAAACCAAAAAAATAGCAGAAAAGAAATCTTTTAAAGACTGTATATTCTCAGAAATACTATATGTTCTATCCAGCAATTAAAATATTGGGAAAGGTTTGATCTGGATGCTAAACAATATTATTTTTCCTAAAATGGAATCATATCACAATAATATGTAATCACTTGGTAGAAAATGGTTCTACCTAATGGAATACTTTTGTTGATGTATTCAAGAAAAGCTACTTAGCAAAGAACCCTGTTTTTTTGCTCTACCAGCACTCCCTTCAAACACTGACACCCTGGAAAGACGTTCTGGAAACACATTAGATTTGGTATTTAATTATGTGACATCAAAGAGAAAAAATTAAGACTCAAAAGAGGACTGGGGGAAAAACAAGGAAAAGGGGCTTCTATACCTTGTAAACATCCACAAACACTAAAACTATCACATTTTTCTCTTTCAGGTACCATAACCTCTTGGGTAGTGATTTTTATTCTGCCTATCAACAGTGCTTTGAACCCAATTCTGTATACTCTGACCACAAGACCATTCAAGGAAATGATTCATCAGTTTTGGTATAACTACAGAAAAAGAAGATCTATTGACAGCAAAGGAAGTCAGAAAACATATGCTCCGTCTTTCATCTGGGTAGAAATGTGGCCGCTGCAGGAGATGCCACCTGAGTTAATAAAGCCAGCTCTTTTCACAGACCCCTGTGAATTGTCACTAATTTCTCAATCAACTAGACTCAATTCCTATTCATAACGGACTTTGAAACCCATTTCTACACAGAGAATATTATGGGATGCTTCGTGATGGATTTATTAGTATAAAATGAATGCCACAAAATTAATAATTTATAATGGCTGAGATAAAACCATTACAAAGACATGAGGTTATTTGGGAAAAATCAAAGTGACTGATGCCCATATAAAGGGAAATAAATTATACTGATAATGTGTATATATTAGTACATAGTTTGCATAGGAAATTAAGAGAAATCTATTTCAGAAAGACTCATTCATTCTTTTACTAGGCATTTATTGAGTACCCAGTATGTGTATAGCACTGCAGTAAATTTCTGCAAGTATAGAACCTGGAAGTATAGAATAGTATGGAATCTTTTCAATTTGCAATGTTAAATTATGTTTAGCTACAACAGAATAGATGCAGCTCTTAGATGAAGGTAGAGCTTTATCTGTCGTGCACATAGCAAACATAATAATCATGGACACTTTTAAATAAAGGTTTAAGGTTTTGTAATACTCAATGTAATGAAAAATGAGAAATGAGAAAATGTCTGATTGTTTGCAAAATATTTTGTTTTAAAAATTCATCTTACCTCTCAAGTTGCTGTACATTTGAGAGGTAGTACAAGATATCTATTTCTATGAAAAAAGATATTCTGATAAACTCAAAAAAAGCATTTTACAGTCAACTAATTTTCAACAAAGATGCCAAGACAATCAAATGAGGAAAGTAATGTCTGTTCAAAAAACGATGCTGGGACAACTGGATATTCACATGCAAAAGAAGGAAATTGGACCCTTACCTTACACCATATATAAAAATTAACTCAAAATTAATCAACAACCTAAAAATAAGACAAAACTCTTAGAAGAAAACATATGAGTAAATCTTCAAGACCTTGGATTTAGCAATGGTTTGTTAGGTGTGTCAACAAAAGCATAAGCAACAAAGGGGAAAAAATTGATAAAATGGACTTCATCTAAATTAAAAACTTTTGTGTACCAAACAACACTATCAAAAAAGTAAAAAAGACGGGGCGCCTAGCTGGCTCAGTCAGTGGAGTGTACCTCTCGATCTCGGGGTTATAAATTCGAGCCCCACGTTGGGTGTAGATTACTTAAAAATGAAATCTTTTTTAAAAAAGTAAAAGGACAACCTACAGAATGGAAGAAAATATTTGCAAATCATATATCTGAGAAGGTTTTAATATCCAGAATATATAAAGAACTCCTACAACTCAAACACAAGATGAGCAAGCCAATTTAAAAGTGGACAAAGAACTTAAAAAGCCATTTCTCCAAACAAGATATACAAATGGCCAATAAGCACTTGAAAAGTTGCTCAACATCACTAATCATTAGGAAAATGAAAACTAGAACCACAATGAGATTACACTTTACACCTACTAAAAAGGCTGTAACTAAAACAACAAAAGACAAAGAAAAAAAGAAAACAAATACTGACAAGGATGTGGAGATTGAAACCCTTCTGCATTGCTGGTTGAAATGTAAAATGATGCAGCTGTTATCATAGACAGTAGTGTGGTGGTTCTTCAAAAGCTTATCATAGGATTAACATATGATCCAGCAATTTCACTCCCAGGTGTAAACCCAAAAGAATAGAAAACAGGATTCAAACAGACACTTGTATACAAATGCTCACTGCATTATTCACAGTAGCCAAAAGATGGAAACAACTCAAGTGCCCATCAACTAATAAACAGAAAAACAAAATGTGGTATATACATACAATGGCTAAAGCCATTTATAAGAAATAATAAAGTTCTGACACATGCTACAATGTGATGAGTATCAAATAACCCAAACACAAAAGGACAAATACCATATGATTCCACTTACATGAAATATCTAGGATAAGCAAATTCATAGAGATAGAAAATAGATTAGAGGTCACTGGGGATGAGTGGGTCAGAAGGATGCTGCCTAAGAAGTACAGAGTATTTTCCTGGACAAAAAAAGTTATAAAATTGATTGTGGTGATGGGATAAACAACTCTGTGAAAATGCAAAAAGCCACTGAATTGTAGATGTTAGACGGGTGAATTTTATGGTTTGTGAATTAGATCTCAATAAAGCAGTTAAAGGGAAAAAGAAGAGCTAGAATGCAATGAAATGATTCAGGAACTTAAGGAAGGAAAGGTCTGCATGCACATGTTTTACTTCAAAGACAAAGTGGCTGTCATCAAGAGATGGATTTACCTTCCTTTTGCATGGCCAGTCAGTTCATAAGATACTAACTTTTTGGCTACTTATTCTTCTGGTCTCTAACTGAGCTATTGGAATTTTTTTGGTTTAGTAATTTGAAACCTTTAAATAGGAACAAAATGTTTTCAGGTAGTTTTAAATACACTAAAAATGTTTAACACATGAAATTACTGGAATCAGAAATGTATTTATTAAATATATAATTGTATAGATTTCTTTGGAAAGTAAGTTACCTGAAACTTACATCTATTAAAAACATGGATTACTTTGAGTCCTTTTTGTTCTTACTTGGAATAATGACAATAAATTTTCTACATGAGGAATATGGTTACACTTCCAACAAAAAATCAGAAAATAATAGAAAGCTATAGTTCTGCTTATAATATTCAATTCTCTAACTACTGAAACTATATAATTTTTAAAGCTCACAAAAACAAAAATATTTAAATTCTTATAAGTTTATTTTGGGATTATTTGTTATTCTTAAATCTTATTGCTAATAAATATTACAATAGAAAAGTGGCTGAGTTGGTTGAGCATCTGACTCCAGCTCAGGTCATGATCTCACAGTCTGTGAGTGCAAGCCCCATGTCAGGCTCTGTGCTGACAGCTCAGAGCCTGAAGCCAGCTTTGGATTCTGTATCTCCCTCTCTCTCTCTGCCCCTCCCCCACACTTGCTCTCTGTCTCTCTCTTTCTCTCTCTGTCAAAAATAAACATTAAAAAATTAGAAGAAAAATATTTTTCTTAAAAATAATTTCTAAAAAAAAAAAGCAATAATTATGAAGACAAGATAGATAAAATGTAATACTACAAAAATCATGATCATAACCTGTGTTTAAGGGTCTTAGAAATGCATGAATTTACAAAATAATCTGAAACAACTTTTTAGCATTAAAATATTTTCCAATAATTTTCTAGAAGCCATTTAGTTTCCTGTTTATTCAGGCTACTCACTCTTCCATTCTTCCACCTCTCCAAATAGGGTAACTTCTATTTAACTTATGTTGGTAAGTAATTACTGGCATACCACATAACTAGTTCCTACTAACTTCGAAGGAAGGTGCAATAGAAGCACTAAGTTAACGCAGATAGAAGTTATGGTTTTCTCTCTTGCAAAAATAACTTTGGTCCAAAACTCATGGCCTATGCTTCTAGGTCAAATCAATGCCTCTAAGTTAAACCAAAGTATTTTAAAATTTAAAAATAAATACCAGGAAGACTTCAACTTTTTTTTTTTTTTTTTTTTTTTTTTTTTTTTTACTATTTTCAGTTTAAGGGTTCCTAATGCATTTGGCTACTACCTAATCCCTCACAAAGCAATTACTGCCTTTTAGCAACTTAGATATTGATAAAATTGAAGGAAAACAAATAAGAAAGAGATATATGCAGCCAGAATACTCAAGTCCATGCATTTTACTGCTTACCTAAGTAATAAGTAAATTGATACTTGAATGTGATGGAGTGAACCACTCTAAGAGACTTCAAAAATACATTGAATTTTTAATGCATTTTTTTTTAAGTTTATTTCCTGAGAGAAAGAGAGAGAGAATGAGTGGTGGAGGGACAGAGACAGAGGGAGAGGATCCCAAGCAGGCTCTGTGCTGTCAGTGTGGAGACTGACGTGGGGCTTGAACCCATAAACCATTATTAGATCATGACCTGAGCTGAAATCAAGAGTTGGATGTTTAATCAACTGAGCCACCCAGGCACCCCAATGTACTCCTCTTTTAAATAAAAATCTTTCACTAGAAGCCTCATTTACTGTTTTAAATCCTTTTCTTATCTTTTCTTAAGACTTTTTAAAACAAAAGATTTTTTTAATGTTTTTTTCTTAATTTTTTAATGTTTTTATTTATTTTAATGTTTATTTTTAAGAGAGAGAAAGAGCGTGAGCAGGGTAGGGGCTGAGAGAGACCGAGACAGAATCCAAAGTGGGCTCCAGGCTTTGAGCTATCAGCACAGAGCCTGATGTGGGGCTTGAACCCACAAACCATGAGATCGTGACTTGAGCTGAATCCAGATGCTTACCCAGCTGAGCCACCCAGGCTCCCCTTATCTATTTCTATGGTTTCAATTACTTTATATACACTGATGATTCCCACATTTTTGCCTTTAGCCTATTCTCTCTCCTAAATTAGTCACTTATGCATACAACTGCCCACTAAACATTAACATTTGAGTATCTCTCTGGCTGTTTCATGTACATTATGTGATGGGGATTTAGAGTGGTGGGGGTCCAGAGCTGATGGCCATTAAAGAATTCTTGAGATGTCTTTGATGCAAAAAGGTGATTTTATTCAAGCACTGGGATAGGACTCCTGGGCAGAAAAAGATGCACTGGGGTTGTGAAGAGTGACTGATTATATGCTATGTAGTTTGGAGAGGTAAAGGCAAAAAGGGAGGCTTTCAAAAGGACTTTCATATGCTAAAGATACCAGAGGCCTTGCTATTGTCAAGCTTAGGTTGTTTTCCCTCTGGTAAGACATTAAGATAGTAGAGAGTCCTGGAGAAATGTTACACATACTCTGTATTTACCTCAAGAATTTGTCAATGGGCTGCAGGTTATAAAGAAATTTAACTATGCATATCATTTCCTTCTTGTCTTTGTTCCCCACATCACTATGGAGGGGAGGGTGATGTTAGGGCTCCAGGAAACTGAGTCTATAGGTTTTTGGAGATTAAGCTATTTATAAGATTGCCTTTTTCCTATAATTTATGAAGACTTTTTTTTAATATAATTGTCAAGTTAGCTAACAAATGGTATATACAGTGTACTCTTGGCTTTGGGAGTAGATTCTCATGATTCATTGCTTACATACAACACCCAGTGCTCATCCCAACAAGTGTCCTCCTCAATGCCCATCACCCATTTTTCCCTCCCCACCATCCCTCCATCAACCCTGCTTGTTCTCTGTATTTAAGTCTTTTATGGTTTGCCTCCCTCTCTGTTTGAAATTATTTTTTCCCTTTCCCTTCCCCAATAGTCTTAAGTTTCTCAAATCCCACATGAGTGAAAATGTATCTTACTCTGACTTATTTCACTTAGCGTAATCCCCTCCAGTTCCAGCCATGTTGTTGCAAATGGCAAGATTTCATTATTTTTCATTGTCAAGTAGTATTCCATTATATATATATATATATATATATATATATAATGTATATATTATATGTATACACATGTATAGCATATATATGTGTATATATACACATATATGTATGTATGTGTATATATATATATGTGTATATATATATATATATGTGTGTGTGTGTGTATATATAAAACATCTTTATCCATTCATCAGTTGATGGACATTTGAGCTTTTTCCATAATTTGGCTATTGTTGATAGCACTGCTATAAACATTGGGGTACACATGCCCCTATGAATCAGCACTCCTGTATCCTTTGGATAAATTCCTAATAGTGCTATTGCTAGGTTGTAGGGTAATTCTATTTTTATAAACTAATGGAAACTCATATCCTGCAGGACTATGATCTCCATCAGTTAACCATTTGTTTCCCCCTTTCCTTTGTTCTTGGGCAGCCAAGAGTGCCTGAGGAATGTCACACATATCCCATCAGGTGAGTAGGAGGGGGTGGGGGCGGGGGATTGTTATTCTTAGCTTGAGCTTTGCCCTCAGCTTGCCTTATGCTCCTTCATCATTATGGACTCTGTCTTACTAAGACTCTGTACTGACACCTTATCTTATCAACAGCTTAATCTCCAAAAACGTATAGAGTCCTTTCAGACCCTGTCTTAGTGAATGGTACCAAAAGCCCAACCTAGAAATCCTAGAATGAGTCTTTAGCTCTTCCTTCTCCTTTATCCATCATATCAAATCACCTAGCCCTACCTTTATTCTACCTAAAAAACAACTCTTAAATCTATCCACTTGGCTTTATCCCAATTTCCAGTACCTTAGTTTGTGTGGACATCAGGTATTGTTGCCGTATTGGCAATAACCTTCTAACAAGTTTCTATACCTCTAGTTGTAATTTGTTCAAGTGATTTTTATCCATATTTAGAGCTCTCAAAAAATTAATCTATGGGCTCTTGGGTGGCTCAGTCAGGTAAGCGCTGACTCTTGATTTCAACTCAGGTCATGCTTTCATGGTTTGTGGGTTCGGGCCCCGCATCGGGCTGTGTGCTGACAGTGCAGGGCCTGCTTAGGATTCTGTCTCCCTCTCCTCTCTCTCTCAAAAACAAACTTTTTGTTTGTTTTTATTTATTTATTTTGAGAGAGACCACACAAGCGAGGGAGGGGCAGAGAGAGAGAGAGAGAGAGAGAGAGAGAGAGAGAGAGAGAGAATACTAATTTTGGTGTAAGAGACCCACAGGCAAATTTCATCTCAGCTTACTTCCTATTCTGTCTCTACAGACAGAAACAACATCACTTTCCTCAAAAGTTAAGATTAAATAATGCTTATAAATCTCCTAGCATAGTGCCTAACTCAGAATTTTTGAAACACATTATTTGTAATACTAAAAATTTCATTACAGTGACTTTTACCCTCTTGAGGCCTTTTTTTTTTTTTTTAAGAGAGAGAGAGCACAAACGACAGAGGGGGGCAAAGGGGGAGAGAGAGAGGGAGGCAGAGAGAGAGAGAGAGAGAGAGAGAGAGAGAGAGAATGAATGAATCCCAAGCAGGCTCTGTGCTGAGCAGGATCATGGGATCATGACCCAAGCTGAAATCAAGAGTCAGATACTCCAGCGACTGACTGAGCCACCAAGGCACCCCAACCTCTTGAGGCTTTTAATTACATCAAAATACTGAGTTTTCCTCTAAGGTGTATATAGAACTGGTAATGAGCTACTTAGTTAAGAAAACAATTTCTTAAGTCTTTAAGTAAATGTTTATGTTTTGAGCTCTTCCCCAACCCCTGCCATGAAGCAGAGCAAAAAGAAATACAAAAAGGGATGCTTTTTTAAAAAGCCACTGTTAAGGACAGCAGAGAATCTCTTGCTACAGAGATCAAGGGACTAAGGAACAGTCATGAGGAGCTGAAAAACGCTTTAAACGAAATGCAAAACAAAATGGAAACCACCACGGCTCGGATTGAAGAGGCAGAGGAGAGAATAGGTGAACTAGAAGATAAAGTTATGGAAAAAGAGGAAGCTGAGAAAAAGAGAGATAAAAAAATCCAGGAGTATGAGGGGAAAATTAGAGAACTAAGTGATACACTAAAAAGGAATAATATACGCATAATTGGTATCCCAGAGGAGGAAGAGAGAGGGAAAGGTGCTGAAGGGGTACTTGAAGAAATAATAGCTGAGAACTTCCCTGAACTGGGGAAGGAAAAAGGCATTGAAATCCAAGAGGCACAGAGAACTCCCTTCAGACGTAACTTGAATCGATCTTCTGCATGACATATCATAGTGAAACTGGCAAAATACAAGGATAAAGAGAAAATTCTGAAAGCAGCAAGGGGTAAACGTGCCCTCACATATAAAGGGAGACCTATAAGACTCGTGACTGATCTCTCTTTTGAAACTTGGCAGGCCAGAAAGAATTGGCACGAGATTTTCAGTGTGCTAGAAAGAAAAAATATGCAGCCAAGAATCCTTTATCCAGCAAGTCTGTCATTTAGAATAGAAGGAGAGATAAAGGTCTTCTCAAACAAACAAAAACTGAAGGAATTTGTCACCACTAAACCAGCCCTACAAGAGATCCTAAGGGGGACCCTGTGAGACAAAGTACCAGAGACATCACTACAAGCATAAAACATACAGACATCACAATGACTCTAAACCCGTATCTTTCTATAATCACACTGAATGTAAATGGATTAAATGCGCCAACCAAAAGACATAGGGTATCAGAATGGATAAAAAAACAAGACCCATCTATTTGCTGTCTACAAGAGACTCATTTTAGATCTGAGGACACCTTTAGATTGAGAGTGAGGGGATGGAGAACTATTTATCATGCGACTGGAAGCCAAAAGAAAGCTGGAGTAGCCATACTTATATCAGACAAACTAGACTTTAAATTAAAGGCTGTAACAAGAGATGAAGAAGGACATTATATAATAGTTACAGGGTCTATCCACCAGGAAGAGCTAACAAGTATAAATGTCTATGCGCCGAATACCGGAGCCCCCAAATATATAAAACAATTACTCATAAACATAAGCAACCTTATTGAGAAGAATGTGGTAATTGCAGGGGACTTTAACACCCCACTTACAGAAATGGATAGATCACCTAGACACACGGTCAATAAAGAAACAAGGGCCCTGAATGAGACATTGGATCAGATGGACTTGACAGATATATTTAGAACTCTGCATCCCAAAGCACCAGAATATACTTTCTTCTCGAGTGCACATGGAACATTCTCCAAGATAGATCATATACTGGGTCACAAAACAGCCCTTCATAAGTTTACAAGAATTGAAATTATACCATGCATACTTTCAGACCACAATGCTATGAAGCTTGAAATCAACCACAGGAAAAAGTCTGGAAAACCTCCAAAAGCATGGAGGTTAAAGAACACCCTACTAACGAATGAGTGGGTCAACCAGGCAATTAGAGAAGAAATTAAAAAATATATGGAAACAAACGAAAATGAAAATACAACAATCCAAACGCTTTGGGACGCAGCAAAGGCAGTCCTGAGAGGAAAATACATTGCAATCCAGGCCTATCTCAAGAAACAAGAAAAATCCCAAATACAAAATCTAACAGCACACCTAAAGGAACTAGAAGCAGAACAGCAAAGGCAGTCTAAACCCAGCAGAAGAAGAGAAATAATAAAGATCAGAGCAGAAATAAACAATATAGAAACTAAAAAAACTGTAGAGCAGATCAACAAAACCAAGAGTTGGTTTTTTGAAAAAATAAACAAAATAGACACCTCTAGCCAGGCTTCTCAAAAAGAAAAGGGAGATGACCCAAATAGATAAAATCATGAATGAAAATGGAATTATTACAACCAATCCCTCAGAGATACAAACAATTATCAGGGAATACTATGAAAAATTATATACCAACAAATTGGACAACCTGGAAGAAATGGACAAATTCCTGAACACCCACACTCTTCCAAAACTCAATCAGGAGGAAATAGAAAGCTTGAACAGACCCATAACCAGCAAAGAAATTGAATCGGTTATCAAAAATCTCCCAACAAATAAGAGTCCAGGACCAGATGGCTTCCCAGGGGAGTTCTACCAGACGTTTAAAGCAGAGATAATACCTATCCTTCTCAAGCTATTCCAAGAAATAGAAAGGGAAGGAAAACTTCCAGACTCATTCTATGAAGCCTGTATTACTTTGATTCCTAAACCAGACAGAGACCCAGTAAAAAAAGAGAACTACAGGCCAATATCCCTGATGCATATGGATGCAAAAATTCTCAATAAGATACTAGCAAATCGAATTCAACGGCATATAAAAAGAATTATTCACCATGATCAAGTGGGATTCATTCCTGGGATGCAGGGCTGGTTCAACATTCGCAAATCAATCAACGTGATACATCACATTAACAAAAAAAAAAGAACCATATGATCCTGTCAATCGATGCAGAAAAGGCCTTTGACAAAATCCAGCACCCTTTCTTAATAAAAACCCTTGAGAAAGTCGGGATAGAAGGAACATACTTAAAGATCATAAAAGCCATTTATGAAAAGCCCACAGCTAACATCATCCTCAACGGGGAAAAACTGAGAGCTTTTTCCCTGAGATCAGGAACACGACAGGGATACCCACTCTCACCACTGTTGTTTAACATAGTGCTGGAAGTTCTAGCATCAGCAATCAGACAACAAAAGGAAATCAAAGGCATCAAAATTGGCAAAGATGAAGTCAAGCTTTCACTTTTTGCAGATGACATGATATTATACATGGAAAATCCGACAGACTCCACCAAAAGTCTGCTAGAACTGATACGTGAATTCAGCAAAGTTGCAGGATACAAAATCAATGTACAGAAATCAGTTGCATTCTTATACACTAATAATGAAGCAACAGAAAGACAAATAAAGAAACTGATCCCATTCACAATTGCACCAAGAAGCATCAAATACCTAGGAATAAATCTAACCAAAGATGTAAAGGATCTGTATGCTGAAAACTATAGAAAGCTTATGAAGGTAATTGAAGAAGATTTAAAGAAATGGAAAGACATTCCCTGCTCATGGATTGGAAGAATATTGTCAAAATGTCAATACTACCCAAAGCTATCTACACATTCAATGCAATCCCAATCAAAATTGCACCAGCATTCTTCTCGAAACTAGAACAAGCAATCCTAAAATTCATATGGAACCACAAAAGGCCCCGAATAGCCAAAGGAATTTTGAAGAAGAAGACCAAAGCAGGAGGCATCACAATCCCAGACTTTAGCCTCTACTACAAAGCTGTCATCATCAAGACAGCATGGTATTGGCACCAAAACAGACACATAGACCAATGGAATAGAATAGAAACCCCAGAACTAGACACACAAACGTATGGCCAACTCATCTTGACAAAGCAGGAAAGAACATCCAATGGAAAAAAGACAGTCTCTTTAACAAATGGTGCTGGGAGAACTGGACAGCAACATGCAGAAGGTTGAAACTAGACCACTTTCTCACACCATTCACAAAAATAAACTCAAAATGGATAAAGGACCTGAATGTGAGACAGGAAACCATCAAAACCTTAGAGGAGAAAGCAGGAAAAGACCTCTCTGACCTCAGCCGTAGCAATCTCTTACTCGACACATCCCCAAAGGCAAGGGAATTAAAAGCAAAAGTGAATTACTGGGACCTTATGAAGATAAAAAGCTTCTGCACAGCAAAGGAAACAACCAACAAAACTAAAAGGCAACCAACGGAATGGGAAAAGATATTCGCAAATGACATATCGGACAAAGGGCTAGTATCCAAAATCTATAAAGAGCTCACCAAACTCCACACCCGAAAAACAAATAACCCAGTGAAGAAATGGGCAGAAAACATGAATAGACACTTCTCTAAAGAAGACATCGGGATGACCAATAGGCACATGAAAAGATGTTCAGCGTCGCTCCTTATCAGGGAAATACAAATCAAAACCACACTCAGGTATCACCTCACGCCAGTCAGAGTGGCCAAAATGAACAAATCAGGAGACTATAGATGCTGGAGAGCATGTGGAGAAACGGGAACCCTCTTGCACTGTTGGTGGGAATGCAAATTGGTGCAGCCGCTCTAGAAAGCAGTGTGGAGGTTCCTCAGAAAATTAAAAATAGACCTACCCTATGACCCAGCAATAGCACTGCTAGGAATTTATCCAAGGGATACAGGAGTACTGATGCATAGGGCCACTTGTACCCCAATGTTCATAGCAGCACTCTCAACAATAGCCAAATTATGGAAAGAGCCTAAATGTCCATCAACTGATGAATGGATAAAGAAATTGTGGTTTATATACACAATGGAGTATTACGTGGCAATGAGAAAGAATGAAATATGGCCCTTTGTAGCAACGTGGATGGAACTGGAGAGTGTGATGCTAAGTGAAATAAGCCATACAGAGAAAGACAGATACCATATGGTTTCACTCTTATGTGGATCCTGAGAAACTTAACAGGAACCCATGGGGGAGGGGAAGGAAAAAAAAAAGAAAAAAAGAGATTAGAGTGGGAGAGAGCCAAAGCATAAGAGACTCTTAAAAACTGAGAACAAACTGAGGGTTGATGGGGGGTGGGAGGGAGGAGAGGGTGGGTGATGGGTATTGAGGAGGGCACCTTTTGGGATGAGCACTGGGTGTTGTATGGAAACCAATTTGACAATAAATTTCATATATTAAAAAATAAATAAATAAAATAAAAAGCCACTGTTAAGATGAACTTCTCTGTGGGCCACACATGACAACAAAAACTGTCAACAGAGCTGAGCTGTGGGGATACCAGTCTGCTGACACTAGCAGCTATGAGTTTTAGTGATGAGGAATGAACCTAAAGTGTCCACAGAAGCCTCACCTCCTGAAATCAGGGGTTAACCTAAGCTGACTACAATTCAACAAAAT
Organism: Prionailurus bengalensis; assembly: GCF_016509475.1. Taxonomy (NCBI): domain Eukaryota; kingdom Metazoa; phylum Chordata; class Mammalia; order Carnivora; family Felidae; genus Prionailurus; species Prionailurus bengalensis. The sequence continues at coordinate 69,497,174 of NC_057344.1, read as the reverse complement.
TATAAATCAACTAAGATGGTTCTTCTTTTCTATCATAAAAACATACATGGTGGGGAGAGGAAGTCACACACACAAAAATCAAAGTAGTACAGATCAAACTTATGATACAGCTATAACAGAAAAAGTTATAGGGGACCTTAGCATAGGGCTAAGCAAACAAATCAGAATACAATATGGAGCTCAGAACCAAACACTTACAGGGTAATTGAATGACAGATGTAGCATTTGAAATACTGATACTTGAAGGAACAGCAACAGACATACAAAAATAAAAAAGATCCCAAAATTGCACCATAAGCAAAAGTTAATCAGACGAATAAACACCTCAACATTAAAAACAAAAATTTAACTTTTGGAAAGACATAAAGGAGAGTATCTTTATAACATTTCCTATACAAGCCCCAGAAAGCACTATTATGAAAAATTGGTAAGATTCCATTAAAATTAAAAGCCTTTATTTAAGAAAACTCCACACTCAAATACAAAGATAAACCACAAGCTACAATAGGTAGTTGAAACACAGAGAACAGGGGCGCCTGGGTGGCGCAGTCGGTTAAGTGTCCGACTTCAGCCAGGTCACGATCTCGCGGTCCGTGAGTTCGAGCCCCGTGTCGGGCTCTGGGCTGATGGCTCAGAGCCTGGAGCCTGTTTCCGATTCTGTGTCTCCCTGTCTCTCTGCCCCTCCCTCGTTCATGCTCTGTCTCTCTCTGTCCCAAAAATAAATAAACGTTGAAAAAAAAAAAAAAAATTAAAAAAAAAAAAAAGAAACACAGAGAACAGGTCATTAGTTAGTATTCAATATATGGAACACCTACAAATTGATAAGGAAAAGACAAAACCTAATAGAAAAATGGACAAAGGTATGGCCTCAGAAATCACACACTGCATTTCTTCAATCTCCTAGTAGTTATTAAAGTCAGCACTATTCAACATGTGAGACTATACAAGGGCATGAATACCAGGAGGGTGACCATTGTGGCCATCTGGAGGCTAGCTACCACATACACAAAAAAGTATTTTGTAGTGCTTTGAAAACATACACATGTATTAAAAACATAAAAACATAACCTAGAATATACACCACCTCCAGGACAATGGTTACCTCTGGGGAGAGAAGGGGTGGGATCAAAGAGGTAGCAAAAGTTTCAAATGTATCTGACATTTACAAACATAGATCTGAAGAAAGTATAGCCAAATGCTAACATTTATTTATTTATTTAAATGTTTATTTATTCTTGAGAGAGAAAGCAAAAGCGGGGAGGGGCAGAGAGAAAGAGGGACAGAAGAGCCAAAGATCTGTGCTGTCCACACAGAGCCCGATGCGGGGCTCAAATCCACGAACTGTGAGATCAAGACATGAGCTGAAGTCTGGACGCTTAACAGACTGAGCCACCCAGCTGCCCCAAATGCTAATATTTATTAAATCTGTATGGTAGGGATATATTCTTTAATCATTCACTTTTCCTGTTATGTTAGAAATATTTCAACAAAAAGTTTTAAAATAATGAACCCAAAGAAATGGAAATAAAATTTGCTTTGAATAAGTTTATTTTCATACATTTTAAAAATTGCAATTTTCGTGACATGTAAGAAAAATATTTTTCTAATATGAAAATAAGTATCTCTTTGGTATAGAAGCACACCATTTGTGTTATCTTTAACTAAAAAGAAAAAATTTAAAAAAAAAAGGGGACCAAGAACTATGACCTAATATACTCAATGAAACTATTCTTTGCCCATCCGTTTGTCCCCTTTCATAACCCCACTGTGGGTCTTTAGAATACATATCTGTACACAACTCCATATCTACAAAGAACTAAGATGCATTATCAAAGATGTCTAGAAATTACGGAAAATTAGTTGGCTTAATTGTCGACACAAACCACCAAAGAGAGACAGGGAGAATATAAGATATGGAACAACTAAAGTAGAACATTGTCAATAAAGTCAAATTATATGCAAGCAATCACATCATTTAAATTTGTTGGCTTAAAAACACAGTAATTTCTTTAGAATTATATTTAGAATTTAAATTATCATGTGCAAAGCTCAAATAGTAATAGTACAGAGCCATAATTTTGACAAGGCACTTTAAAGAGAACAACCAAACATACAACATCAAAAAGAGTTAACCTGAGAAATCAACAAGGAAAAAATATAAACATTCTTTCTAGACAGGCTTTCATTTTCTGAAATAAAAGCTTTTTAGAAAGCATCATAAAGGATAAAAAAATATTTATCATATATTTTAAAAAGTTGTCCTCCAAGTTCAAATTCTTGTAAAAAAAAAAAAAGAGAGAGATTGTATTCCTTCAAGTCAGTGAGGTTCTGAGTCAAATACTTTTTTAGAAAAACAATTACAATTTTCATGGTAAAAACAGGAACAAAAAAAAAACAGCTTTTAACTGTACTGTCAACTCTTTTATTCAACAAACATTTACTGATTGCTGTGTGACACAGTTGTTCTAGGTGCTGGAGATAAACAAGACACAATCATTAGTTCCAGGGACCTTGGCCTAGTGGCACTGGGCCAACATTGGTAGCCTTAAAGTTACCTCCCTAGGTCTATAAAATAAAGCTCAACTTCAAACTCTGGCATTCTTGGCATCTTCTTGCAAATCAAATAGAATAATGATTTAACTATTTTTTTTTCTGCCATTAAAACTATAGATAACAATATCTACTGATGAAATTAACTTCCATAAAAGATGCTATGAAAGTTTAGAGGACAGAAAGTATTTAAAGATAAATATTGCCAACATCAAATATAACATCAGTATTCTGCTTTCACAAAAGTGAAGGAAACCAAAAAAATTTCATTCTGAATACACAGAACTACTGGAGACTACCTTATACTTATGGTACACGTGCAAATATCATCAATGAGGAAGTAGGAATTATTACACAGCCAAATCAGTTGTCAGGCTTCAAAGAATCATAACCTTCTTTCAAGAGGTCCCTCCATGTTTTAAGGAAACGTGCATTTTCTGTACATTTGAAGGCAAGCTCTTCCACTTGAGCTGATACTGCAGATGTGGCTTCAAGAAGTTTGGTTAATGAAAATGCTGCCTGAAATTTAAAAAGAAAGAAAGAAAGAAAGAAAGAAAGAAAGAAAGAAAGAAAGAAAGAAAGAAAGAAAGAAAGAAAGAAAAGAGAAACAACAGAAGTTTATTTTTAAGATTTTCATCTCATTTTATAAATAGTCTAAAAATAGCTTAAAACCTTGACTCCATTGCCTAAGTTATTTTTCTTAAAAGTAACAAAAAAATCTTCAAACGAAAATACCAGCTCTTTCAGGGAACCCAAGAAATTCTTTCATATGAAGTAAGCTTTGAGGAAATATGTCTGCTGGAAAGGCATCCATTATGCACCAAACATAACAAATCAGTATTTTTTTTTTAACTGAAAATACACTAGGGGTGCCTAGCTGTCTCAGTCCATAGAACATGAAACTCTTCATCTGGGGGTTGAGTTCAAGTCCCACTTTGGGTGTAGAGATAACTTAAAAAAAAAATCTTTAAAAGAAAAAAAGAAAAAAGAAAGTAAAAAAAAAAAATACACTAGAATCTCATTTAACTCAACAAGAGGACTTGGATCCCTTGACACTAAGGACCAGAAGTATCTGAAGAAGGACTTACAGACTTACTTCATCATAAACAACTCACTAAAAATAAAAAACTCACTGATATTTAGTAACAAGGGCAGCGCTCCACTAATTTTACCTGTGAACGCTATTTAAACCGTGAAAATATATACAACAAAGAATAGATACTCTGAGCTGACATATATGAACAAAATCAAAATGAACAAAATCAAGCATACAGAAATGTTTTCTTCACCTATAATATAGAATAACACTGTTCCTACACTAACACATCAGCAGTCCAGTCTACATATTCTCTTGAAACCAGTCTTGTTCAGCAAAAACACTGTTTTGTTCACCATTTTAGTCATCTTTAAACAAGCAAACAAACAAATACTTGTTAAGATAATCGAGTTCATTATCCAGTTTCCAGTCTGCACAACAGGGTCTATTCCACAAAGTTCTCCCAGGAGGATCACACCCTACATACCTCATTCACTTGACCCATCCAAGAGTCTTTTTATACTGAAACTCCGGTGATGGGTGAGTAGGTGGGTGTGCGCGCCACTGGGAATTCGCAATTCAACAGAAACCATACTATGCATTCTAGCAATCATAGGGAGGGGTTTTTGACCTAACCTTTAATGAAACCCAATCTAGACTACAAACGCAGTTAACTAATCCCTCCAAACTGGGTCCAGCGCACAGCAAGCCTAAAACAGACAATAATAGCATTGCCAGCTGGCTCTGGCAGGTGGCCAACTAGAGCAGCGGGATCTTAAGTCCCAAGGAAAGAAATCACAGCCTGATTCTAAGCACCAACAGGCAACAAGGAGAGCACAGACACCGCCTGCACAAGTCGGCGCAGTAGAGCAGAACGGTTTCAGGTTACAGAGGGTGATTGAAACCAGAAGGCGAGACTAAAAGAAAATAGGGGTGGGGCGGTGGAGGGATTACCCCTTATTCCTCAACACTAAATCTAAAGGCGGAATCCTCATAGATGGGGGACAAAGGGCCTTGGGTCGCCAGTTTACTCAACCCATCCCCCAGCCCATACTCTGAAAGGGCAGAAGCGCGAGACGCGCGGGACTGGGTGCGCGGACTCCTGGTCCTTTTCTCCCTTGCACCGCCACAGTCTGTCTTCCAAAAAGGGCTGAATGGGGGGGACCTGTCTGCCAACACTCACGTCTCCGATCTGCAGCTCCACTTCCTCCAGCGGGTCCACTGTTCGGCTGCTGCTTCTGCTTGGAACTGGCCAGCCCAAACTCGCTGGGACGCCGGGGAAAGATGTTGACGAGGCGTCTGAAGACGAGGGAGACGAAGGAGGTGGCGGGGGCGGCGAAGAAATCCGCACGTCCTCAGGGTTTGCCATTGAGCGGGGCTGGGACTGCAGAATCCGACCTTAGCAGCCGAACCGACACCAACAGTCTTTCAAACTGCTCGCGCCCAACGCCCAGAAGCCCCGCCTCCTCCCGTCCGCAATCCCGCCCAGTATGCTAGTGGGTCTCTAGCCAAATCCGCGGATACCAGTCATTTTTTCGGGACAGCCAATCAAATGTCAGTTAATTCACCTTGGGTAGCTCAACGCTCTTGCGCAAACTTCCAGTCAGGCTCAGAAGACGCTTGAGCAGAGGACTACAACTCCCAGAATGCCGTATGCATCGCGCCGCCTCCCACTGCTTTTGATGCTAGCGCATTACACTACCCGATCTGTGGGTCTCTCTCACAAGCCCCCGGAGGCCTCACCACGCCTTGGTGAGACGCAAACTCAGAACCAATCCTCAGCCTGAAGCCGGGGGCGGGCTGGGACTTAGAGTCTCTTTCCTTTTCCTCTTTCGGAACGTGACCCGGAAGTCTCTGCTGGCCATCGCGTCCATGCGTGGCGCCGGCGCAGAGCGAGAAAGAGGCGGGAACACGGTGAAGCCACAGTGTTGGGCCGAACTCTAGGCGAACTTCAGCGGAGGTGTTGGTCCTTCTTGGCAGGTGATGGCGCCCCCCGCGGCCTAGAGGTCCAGCGCCCGCGGCGAGCCACAGACAGCCCTTCCGTTGTGTCCCACCGACAGTCCTGGGAACAGTGAATATGTTGGTGCCGCTAGCCAAGCTGTCCTGCCCGGGTGAGAGAGAACTCCGGGCGGGGATAAATGGAGGAAGGTCGAGGAGTCAGGGCGAAAAGGACAGGGCCACACCTGGGGCGGGGGAGGGGGGGGTGCGGCTGGACACCTACCTCTCTCCCCCGGCTCTCCTGGCGTTCACTGGTTAAACTAGGACGAAGGCCACGCTGTCTGCGCCTGGTAATGGACCCTAAATTCCTCCCCATTGAGTTGCCCCAATTGGAAGAATTAACAACTAGGTTAAAGGTCGTGGGCTGAGGAACCTTGTCAACATGACCCTCCGGTGGACTCCTGAACCGAATATTCCCAAATCCTGGTCCTAAAACTCTTATCCCATAGCTCAGGTGTTATATGTTGCATTGTTTTAAATGGATAAAATAATATTTGCACAGTTTTTTCTTCTTGGTTGTGTACTGACTTTCGTCTTTGCACCCAGCCTAGTCCATTCTTAAGAATTTGAAGTCCGATCTGTCACATCATGATTAACATCCATGTGCTGCCCCAAGTCACCAGATTACATCTGGAGCCAGAAATTTTTCTACATTGTCTAAAATTAACTTTAGAGGCTTACCGTGTTATGGGTGCTCCTAGAACCATCATGATGATTTGTGAAAATACCTCATTACCTTCCCTTTCTCTTAAGTAAAAATAATAATAATAATAATGCAGTTGAATGGTCTTTGGTTGGTTTTACTTAAAAACAAAAAAAGTTTAAAAATTCAAAAAACTTCACTGCAGAATCTTGAATTTTCTCACAGTTGTCTTAATTTTTTAATCTTTTATTTAATTTTTGGTTATGGAATAAACAAGCATACATACTGCAGATTCACGGATGTTCTTATTATGTACATTTTATGAAAGTAGAATTTTGTCAGATTTGGCTACCCTATGTTAAATTGGAATTTTGTTTAAAGTTCCTGTTACTCATACATGTATTACTACACCTAATGTGTAGATATGCTTTATGTTTTGTGGAATATCAAAGTAGTCAGATGCTATCTACCCTACTGCCTAATTTAGCTGAAACCATTCTTGGGCCAAGCCTTAACCAAATTCCACCACAATCAGCATTTCCATTTTCCATGGATACTTAAATCATTGCCATTTTCATAGCTCAGTGTTAGCACTACTGGCAACAAAGAGATGGACACAAATGTGTTGGCAGTGATGTTATGAGTTCAATGGACTTTTTGACCTTCTCTACCAAAATTCAGCCAAGTTGCCTAATGGTTCAGATGTTTAAAGTGGAGTACCAGATTTGTTTTCAGAAAAAGAGTAAAGGTCATGACTTTTTAATTTTTATCCCCTGGGGAAAATCAAACTATGCAATTCCAAATATTCTCAAGAAAACCACTGGCTATGTAAGCAATAGAATTAGTTTTGTCTGATACCAGGTCATCAGTTTGCAGCAGCAAATAATAACTTCTATACACTAAACTACAATTCATCACAAAACAAAGATTTTTAATATCTTTTAATAATACAAATAATTATTTAATAAATATTCTTTTGAATAATAATAATGCTCTATTTGAACTGAACTCTAGAACTGAATTCTCCTGTAATATTTTTATTTATGTATTTTAGATACATTTTTTTCAAGATTTAGGAAATGTGAAAAGTTACCTAATAGTTAAAACATTATTCCCAATATTAAAATTTTTAGTACGCCTCTGTAAGTAGAGAAAATTAGTTTCCTTGCCACTCTTTTTAAGATTATCAAAAACATTTATTTTTGAGAGAGAGAGAGCACATGCACAAGTGGAAGAAGGGCAGAGAGAGAGAGGGAGACACAGAATCCAAAATAGACTTCAGGCTCCAAGCTGTCAGAACAGAGCCCATCCCGGGGCTTGAACCCACAACCATGAGATCATGACCTGAGCCAAGGTCAGATGCTTACCCGACTGAGCCACCTGGGTGCCCCAAGATATTTTTTAGTGTTTAAAAGTCCTTAGAGTTCAGCCACTATACATCTCTTTCCTTCCTGTTTCCCACAGTCTTTACTTATTGATTTTCTGAGGCCAGATTTTTGCTTTAAAAAAATATTTTATTGGAAAGAATAAATCATAAAAATATGCTAGTTCTGCAATTAGGTACTAAAAAATAATTAGACTATGCCAGGCAATTATCTCTCCATGTAATTAGAAAATAAAGGAAAAAAAAATCTTGTTTTCATCACAGCACAGTTTCCATTCACAAATCATTCCAAATCCAATCATAGTCTCAGAGCTTGACTGATGTTGGAAGGATTGAGACTGAGCTTGAGTGGGATCATCTGAATGCCTATTTATCTACTGTAAATGGGGATGAGCTGCCCCACAATTTTTATAAGGTCATGAAGGGTAAGATGTATTAAAATTGAAAATTCTTGTTTTTTAATTTTTAAGTTGATTTACTTTGAGAGAGGGAGAGCACATGAGTGCACAGGCACGCACAAGCAGGGGAGAGCAGAGAAAGAGATAATCCCCAGCATCAGGCTCTGCACTATCAGCACAGAGCCCGAGGCCAGGCTCAGTCCCATGAACCCTCAGATCATGACCTAAGCCGAGATCAAGTAGGATGCTTAACTGACTGAGTCACCCAGGCACCCCTAAAATTGAAAATTTTGAACTGTTCAGTATGTCCATTAAAATGTAAATTTTATTGTATATTTCAAATCCATGTAAAAGTCTTTGTTGATCTTTACTAATTATTTGTTATAGCCCATATTTAGAAACTTATTTTTGGGATGTCTAGCTGACTCAGTCAGTAGAGCATGTGACTCTTTATATCGGGAGTGTGAGTTCGAGCCCTACATTGGGTGTAGAGTTTACTTAAAAATAAAATCTTAGGGGCGCTTGGGTGGCTCAGTCAGTTAAGTGTCTGACTTCAGCTCCAGTCATGATCTCGCAGTTTGTGGGTTCAAGCCCCATGTCCCGGGCTCTGTGCTGACAGCCCAGAGCCTGGAGCCTGCTTCAGATTCTGTGTCTCACTCTCTCTCTGCCCCTCCCCCACTCTCACTCTCACTCTCTCTCTCTCTCAAATAAACATTAAAAAAAATTAAAAAAATAAAATAAAATAAAATCTTAAAAGAAAAAGAAACTTGTTCATTTGCAGATAGATGCTTCCTTATAAGAGACAAGTTAAAAACTAGGAAAGGCCTCATTATTATTGTTATCGCTGTATAACCCAAGTTACTTTTTGGAAATTAAACCACAGATTTGCAGGTTCCTGCAAATTACAGTGAAAATTGTAACTAGGAAGATATCTATTTAGTTATCAAATATGTATTAGCCCCTTGCTTTTTGTAAGAGTTATACTAGATCATATATCATAGTATTTCCAAGGCAAAGACTGACCATAAACTTTAGAGCTGATGGGGTGAGCAGGGTTAGAATAACATGCTGAATGTTTCGTTGCTGTTAATGAATTCAAACACAATGTAAACAGACTCCAAAATCTATGCACTTAACCACTGCTTTTTTCCATGTTGCCCTTTTCTATTTGTTTTGTTTTTAATTAATAAACTTAGTTTTGGGGGGGCAGTTTTAGGTTTAAAGAAAAGTTGAGCAGAAAATACACAGAGTTTCCATATAACTTTCCCCCATTCCCCATTAACATCTGGTATTGGCGGTACATTTGTTACAATTGGTGAACCAATTTTGATACATTGTTATTAGAGTTCATTCTTTGTATTGTACATTTTATGTGCATTTGACAATGTGTAATGACATGTATCCACCATTAGTTACATTACTGTATAGAATAGTTTACCCCCAGATCCCCTGTGTTCCACATATTCATCCCTTCTTCTCTCTTCCAGAACCCATGGCAACCACTGATTTTTTTGTAATGTCTCTATAATTTTATCTATAGAATGTCACGTAGTTGAAATCATGCAGTATGTAGACTGGCATTTTCAGATTGCCTTCTTTTAATATGCATTTAAGTTTCCTCCATGTCTTTTCATGTCTAATAGTTCATTTCTTTTTAGTGCTAAATAATATTCTATTGTTTGGATGCACCCCAGTGTATCTGTGTATCCATTCACCTATTGAAGGACATCTTCCAAGTTTTGACAATTATAAATAATGCTGCTATACATTCATGTGAAGGGCTTTGTTTTTAATATTGGCCATTTTCTTTCTTTTATTTTATTGTGATGAGAACTCTTAACATGACATAGACCCTCTTGACAAATGTTTAAATGTATGTTATTGTTGACTATAGGTACAGTGTTGAACATCAGATCTCTAGAGCTTACTCATCTTGCTTGACTGCAGGTTTTTGTGTGGACATTAATTTTCAACTCATTTGGGTAAATACCAACGGGTGCAATTGCTGGATCATTTGTTAAGAGCATGTTGAGCTTTGTTAAGAAATGCCACACCATCTCCCAAAGTGGCTGTACCACTTTGCATTCCCACTAGCAATGGATGAGAGATCCTTTTGCCCCACATCTCTGTTAGAAAAAAAATTTCCAGTGTTTTTCTCATAATCTTTATTGTGTGTGGTTGTGAATATTCTTTTTTTAATAATCGTTTTATTGAGATATGTCACATACCATACAATCACACCATCTAAAATACACAGCTCAATGGCTTTTAATACAAACATAACAGTTGTGCAGCCCTCACCACAGTCTATTTCAGAACATTTTCATCACCTTAAAAAGAAACCTCACACCATTAGCAGTCACTCTTCAACCTCTCCAGCCCTAGGCAACAACTAATCTATTTTCTGTCTCTATAAATTAGTCTAGTCTGGATATTTCATATACATGGAATTCTATAATATGTGATCTTTCCCTGCTGGCTTCTTTCATTTAGCAATATGTTTTCAAAGTGTACCATATTGTAGCATATATCACTACTTTATTTCTTTTTGTTGCTAAATAATACTCCATTGTATGAATATATCACCTTTTATCCATCCACAAACAGACATTTGGATTTTCTCTATAATTTAGCTGTTATGAATTATGCATCTGTCAAGATTCATGTACAAGCTCTTGTGTGTTTTCATTTGTCTTAGGTATATACCTAGGGGAGAGCTACATAGAAATTCTATGCTTAAGGTTTTGAGGAACTGGGAGACTGTTTTCCAAAGTGGCTGCACCATTTCACATTCCCACCAGTTGTGTATGAGGGTTCCAGTTTTTCCACATCCTCATCAACATTTGTTATTATCCCTCTTACTGCTTATAGCCCTCCTAGTGGATATAAAGTATTGTCTCATTGTGGTTTTGATTTGTATTTCCCTGATGGTTAGTGATGTTGAGAATCTTTTTATGTGCTTATTGGCCATTTATATATCTCCTTTGGAGAAATGTCTATTCAGATCCTTTGTCTCTTTTTTAATCTGGTTGTCTTTTTATTATTAGAGATGAGTTTATTATGTATGCTTGATACAAGTCCCTTATGAGATATATGATTTGCAAATATTTTCTCCATTCCATGAGTTATCTTTTCACTTTCTTGATGGCATCCCTTGAAGATAAAAGGTTTTTATTTTGTTGAAGTATAGTTTACCTATTTTCTCTTTTGTTGCTTGTGGTTTTGGTATCATAGCAAAGAAACCTTTGTCTGATCCAGGGTCACAAAGATTTATACCCATGTTTAAAAAAAAATTGTAGTATTAGCTCTCACATTTGGGTCTTTGAAGCTTTTTGAGTTAACTTTTGTATCACCATAATCTTAATCTTTTAACTTTGTATTTTGAAATAATTTTACACTTACAGAAGCATTGTAAAGATAACACAGAGTTCCCATATACCCTTTGCCCAGCTTAACTCCTTACATAAGCATAGTATAATTATCAAAACTAAGAAATTGATATTGATGTAATACTATTAACTAAACTACTGACTCTATTTGGATTTTATTATTCTGTTCCAGGATCCAATCCAGGACACCACGTTGCTTTTAGTTGTCATGTCTCCTTAGTCTACCTCAATGTGATAGTTCCTCTGTCTTTTCTTGTCTTTCACACTTTTGATATGTACTAGCCAGGCATTTTGTAGAATGTTCCTCAATCTGAATTTGTCTGACTTCTCATAATTACACTGAGGTTATAGATTTTGGGGGAAGTATGACACATAGGTGGAGAGCTCTTCTTATCATATCAGGGAGTATGTTTTACCAACATATCTTATTGCCAGTAATGTTAAACTTGATCATTTGGTTAAAGGGTCTGCTATATTTCTCCACTGTAAAAGTAATATTTTTCCCTTTCATGCTCTACTTGTGGGAAGCTAGTAACTAACTGCAACCTACACTCAGAAGCAGAGAAACAAATAATCTGTGGATGTATCACCATAATCTTTTATACTTTGACTTTTTCTGTTAAAATTATAGGCCAAGTGGAATTCATTTTGATAGGAAGAAAAAGGTACACTTTTTTCCCAAATGACTGTCTCCCTATCTTTGATGATTTAGTGAGTAACCATCTCTTCTCCCTGATTAGAAATGGCATCTTTATCAGACATCAAATCCTGAACTCTTTATTCTTTTCCTTTGATTATTCTATCCCTTCTCCTATAACAGACTTTTAATTATTATAGCTCCAAATACAAGTTTTTATACTTTTCAGGGCTATTCCCAAGGGAGGATTCTCTGTCCCTTTTTTTTTTTTTTTTTTTTTTTTTTTTTTTTTTTTTTTTTTTTTTATAATGGGAAAAATTATGAAGAAGAGTACCTGAGAAGAGAGACTGAAATTGAAGATACAGGTCAGGGGCGCCTGGGTGGCGCAGTTGGTTAAGCGTCCGACTTCAGCCAGGTCACGATCTCGCGGTCCGGGAGTTCTAGCCCCGCGTCAGGCTCTGGCCTGATGGCTCAGAGCCTGGAGCCTGTTTCCGATTCTGTGTCTCCCTCTTTCTCTGCCCCTCCCCCGTTCATGCTCTGTCTCTCTCTGTCCCAAAAATAAATAAAAAACGTTGAAAAAAAAATTTAAAAGAAGATACAGGTCAAAGGGAAGGCCTCACTCAGATGGAGGGATGTCCCTACAAATATGGGAGGGATAAGCCTCATCATCCAGGTGGAAGGATTAATCTAAGTGAAGGGAAACGACATCTATTTTAACCTAAGAGAATGAACAAAGAGTAGATACAAATACAGATTACATTAGAAGTTGTTGCCAAGGAAATAGGGAAGTTCCCACCTAATTGCTTCTATCTTTCTATGATGTTTGGTGTGTTAGAGTATCTGCTTCAGATAAGGGGGGGAGGAGGTAGAGTTGAAGATTTTAGGACAACAGAGGTTTAAAGAAAATTATTGCAGATAAATCTTTGCACACTTCTGTTTATTTCTATTTTCTAACTTAAAGTATAGGTACATTTTTGAGGCTCTCAGAAGATACTGCCATATGGGAGAGTTAATTTTTAAAAAAAATTTTTTTTCAACATTTTTTTTATTTATTTTTGGGACAGAGAGAGACAGAGCATGAACGGGGGAGGGGCAGAGAGAGAGGGAGACACAGAATCGGAAACAGGCTCCAGGCTCCGAGCCATCAGCCCAGAGCCTGACGCGGGATTCGAACTCACGGACCGCGAGATCGTGACCTGGCTGAAGTCAGACGCTTAACCGACTGCGCCACCCAGGCGCCCCGAGAGTTAATTTTTTAAAAGGCTGACCATAAAACCTAGTTTGCCTGCATTGTCCCAGCATAATTAATACTGCCCCTTGTTACTCTCACAAGTATCCAGTTGATAAATTATATGGTCATCCTATTTATAGGTTAGGCTTGATACGAGCTATATTGAAAAATTAGTTTATTAGATACTTCTAAAATATTATAGTTTGAAAACATTACTTTAATGAGGAGAAACTAACTAAATTGTTCACCTGGGGCACCTGGATGCCTCAGTCAGTTAAGCATCCAACTTTGGCTTAGGCTCAGGTCATGATCTCTCAGTTCATGTATTCAAGCCCCACGTTGGTCTCTCTGCTGACAGCTCAAGAGACTGGAGCCTGCTTCCAATTCTGTGTCTTCCTCTCTCTCTGCCCCAACCCCACTTGTGCTGTGTCTCTCTCTGTCTCTCAAAAATAAGCAAACGTTAAGAAGAAAATTTTAATTGTTCGTCTAGGAAATAGTATAGTGTGTTTCAGTACATGCACAACTAATGGCTCAACAACATAGACCTAACTATTAATTGAATGCGGTATTGATATGGTCAGAATGTGAACACAGATTTCCAAATATAAGACATCATATGGAATCATACAATTTTAGATCAAAAAGTTACCTTAATCATCTCATGCCAGTCAGAGTGGCTAAAATGAACAAATCAGGAGACTACAGATGCTGGAGAGGATGTGAAGAAACGGGAACCCTCTTGCACTGTTGGTGGGAATGCAAACTGGTGCAGCCACTCTGGAAAACAGTGTGGAGGTTCCTCAAAAAATTAAAAATAGATCTACCCTATGACCCAGCAATAGCACTGCTAGGAATTTACCCAAGGGATACAGGAGTGCTGATGCATAGGGGCACTTGTACCCCAATGTTTATAGCAGCACTCTCAACAATAGCCAAATTATGGAAAGAGCCTAAATGTCCATCAACTGATGAATGGGTAAAGAAATTGTGGTTTATATACACAATGGAATACTACTTGGCAATGAGAAAGAATGAAATCTGGCCTTTTGTAGCAACGTGGATGGAACTGGAGAGTATTATGCTAAGTGAAATAAGTCATACAGAGAAAGACAGATACCATATGTTTTCACTCTTATGTGGATCCTGAGAAACTTAACAGAAGACCATGGGGGAGGGGAAGGGGGAAAAAAAAAGTTAGGGAGGGAGCCAAACCATAAGAGACTCTTAAAAACTGAGAATAAACTGAGGGTTGTTGGGGGGGGGGGGCAGAAAAGTGGGTGATGGGCATTGAGGAGGGTACCTGTTGGGATGAGCACTGCGTGTTGTATGGAAACAAATTTGACAATAAATTTCATGTTAAAAAAATAAATAAATAAAAATCATCATCTAGTGACCCTTTCGTTTTTTGGATGAGGAAACTGAAATCTAGAAAGGTTAAGTGATTTGTTTAAGGTTTTAGGGCTAATTAATAGAAAATTTAACAAAAACCAGATCTGATCCCCAATCTTAGAAATTTTTTCTCTTAAAAAATGTTTTTTTTCAGCCTATTCCTGAGGAAAGCTAATTGAAAAAGAAATAATAATGTTCATAATTTTCATGCAGCATATCAGTGCTTTCATGCCTTAAAAATTAAGAAAAATTATCTACCTCTGTGTGGTACAAGATGGTCTTCAACTTCTGTTGTACCTCGAATTACTACCCACTATACTATTTATCCCCGGGATAAAGACAAGCGATGGGAAGGTAAGTAATAATTTCTGTGGAAGAGTCTAGGCTTTTCTAGATACTTTGTATCGTTTTGTGGAGAGAAATATTTTTCATGATAGTATAAAATCATCTAATAATATTTCATAGCTTTACCAACACTATCACTTACTGATATTGAGATAAGCAAATATCTGCTAAGTTTAAAGTAGTAAATCCCAAAGCCGAAAGTTGGCTTCTAGAAGCTAAAGTAAGATCTACACTGGAAAAGAACCTAACAGAACGTCCAATTAATACACTAATATACTTAGTATAATTTTCATGCAAAGCAGAGGGGCAATTTCTATAAGTAATGCTTAGTACAGTATAGTTTGTAACCCAGTATGTGATTTTTATCAGATCATGTTCATCGCAGAATTTTCATGTATTTTTTTAAACATTTTTTCCTTCCAGGAGTGAACATGGAGAGGTTTGCGGAAGAAGCAGATGTAGTTATCGTTGGCGCAGGCCCCGCAGGACTCTCTGCAGCAGTCCGTCTAAAGCAGCTGGCTACTAAACATGAAAAGGACATCCGTGTGTGTCTCGTAGAGAAAGCTGCTCAAATAGGAGCTCATACTCTCTCAGGGGCCTGCCTGGATCCACGTGCTTTTGAAGAATTATTCCCAGACTGGAAGGAGAAGGGAGTATGAAAAATTGGTTTTTATACAAAGTATAATCTTTATTCTATCTCTATTTCCAAATTATAGAATATGGAAAACCCTTTTCACATAATTCTA
The DNA here is from genome assembly GCF_016509475.1 of Prionailurus bengalensis. Lineage (NCBI taxonomy): Eukaryota > Metazoa > Chordata > Mammalia > Carnivora > Felidae > Prionailurus > Prionailurus bengalensis. Next base: position 69,481,428 of record NC_057344.1, on the reverse strand, counting down.
CCTCTTAGAGGATTATTATAGATAGGTATTTTTTTAACTTAAAAAGAATGAAAAAAATTGAGTCCTATCAGATTTTGAGGGTATTTCCTAACTTGTTCCATAGGTGTTTATATCATTGTTCTTATTAAAGCTTTCTGTCAATTTCCTGGAGCAGTGCAATATGTAAAACCGAAGAAGATAGTCTAACCAAATGGTCTAAAGAAAGAAATTAATATGGCCTCTCATAACCTAAGCAGAAAAGGCACTGGTATGATACGTAGAGAACTGTGTTAGTTTTACTGCTTTCATAATTTGTAGGACCTTGTTTAAAATCTTACACTTTACATGTCTTAGTTTTTTCTTCTGTAAGATGGGTTATGTTATGTCTGCCAACATTAGAATATTCACTACCTGTGAATATACTTTGTAAAGGTCAAAAATTATATGATTTCTGTATTATTTCTGTATGGAGTAAATTGAATTCCAAAAATTTCATCTATGTTTTTCTTTCTAAAACACCAAGCTCAGGGCACTGGGGTGACTCACTCAGTCAGTTAAGTGTCTGACTTGGGCTCAGGATGGTGAGTTCAAGCCCCACATCGGCCTGCTATCTGCGCAAAGCCCACTTTGGATCCTCTGTTTCCCTCACTGTCTGCCCGTCCCTCGCTCTCGCACACTCTCCTGATCTCTCTCTCAAAAATAAATAAACACTAAAGACTTTAAAATAAAAGACCAAGCTCCTTTAAACTAGAAATACTTTAGTTATACCTAATTAACTTCCTTTTTACAATATTGTATCAAAAATAGATCTCATTGAATTGCTATAGTATCAATTATGTTAGAAAAAGATTTTCTAAGCCCAACTGAGCAGATACAATCCATTACATACATGTTAATTGTCTGTATCCAAAGGAAAAATAAAACTTCTCTTCTGTTTTCATCAAGCAGGAAGTTACAACTTGAAGCAAGCACCTAGGCTAACCTCCCACAGAGAGAGGGAGACAGGAAGCCATGTCCAAGATGTCTCCAAGCCCCCCCCCCCAACAAAGACATTTCTGGGATGTAAAACTGGCTTATTTAGGTTCTAAAAAGATTCCTAAACATCTCAAAGAGACAAAGAGGATTTATAGTTCCAAGTTTTCTAAAGGAAATGATGAAAGAAAAGTGAGGAAAGTAGTTCACTTTCCCTTTGACAGTTTTTTTTTATTATTTCTATTTATCATTACAAATATGAACTAAAAATTTCCTTCTTTTTCCTTCTTTTGTTTTCAGGCTCCACTTAACACTCCTGTAACAGAAGACAGATTTGGAATTTTAACGGAGAAATACAGAATTCCAGTGCCAATTCTTCCAGGTAAGGTATGATAAATATTTGTAGTATCTTAGAATTCCATACATGGAAGGAACTACATTTCATCTGGTGAAATCCCTTCCTCTTACAGACGAGAAAACTGAGGCCCAGAGATTTGAAGGACTTACCCAAAGTTATATAGCTAACTTGTAGTAAAACAAGAATAGAACCTGGTTCTTTGTCTTTGAGTCTAGAACAATTGAGATAGCCTTGTAAGCCACTCAGAATTTTAATTTAGTGTTGTAATGTTGTTTTTATTTTCGTGATTAGAATTTTTGCCAAAATTGTAGAAAATAAATGAAATTATGACCATTAGATAATGTGTATATTTACACAGAAATTATACATTGATTAGAATTTTTTAAATGTTTTATTTATTTTTTGGAAGAGAGAGCACAAGTGGGGAAGGGGCAGAGAGAGAGGGGGACAGAGGACCCAAAGCAGGCTCTGTGCTGACAGAAGTAAGCCCAGTATGGGGCTCAAACTCATGAACCGTGAGATCATGACCTGAGCCAAAGTCGGCCACTCAACTAACTGAGCCACCCAGGCACCCCTATATTGATTAGAATTTTTAAGTTAAGCATTTGTGTATTTTATTTAGATATTTTATTCATAAAATGTCAGACTGATAAGCATATATTTGTAGGTCTTCCAATGAATAATCATGGCAATTACATTGTCCGCTTGGGACATTTAGTAAGCTGGATGGGAGAACAAGCAGAAGCCCTTGGTGTTGAAGTATACCCTGGTTATGCTGCTGCTGAGGTTTGTACAGCTTTATTTTGGTTTTAATATTTATAAGAATCTCTTTTCTTTTGAATATAAACCAAGGATAGTACAAATGTAAAGAAATAGATATTTTAGAAAAGCCATGGAATTTCAGAATTGTAAGATTAGAAGGAATCGTGAAAAGATCTAATCCAAAGAGTACTTGAATTCCTTATTTTGTACCTTCATCAAGTGATTGTCTAATTTACAATTGAACACCATTGGGAGTGAAATAATCTCTATCTGATGTTTGGATTGTTGATAATACTCTCTTGTATTGAATAGAAATATATCTTCTGTTTCACACCATGTAGAACAAATCTGTGCCCTCTTCCAAGGACAGTTTTCCAATTATAATTATGCCCTCCTCTCTTCTTCCTCACTTTCACTCTGGTGTTTTTTCTTTCCTAGGTTAAATATTCTCAGTTCTTTCAACCGTAATGTTACATAGTTTGAGTTCCTTCAGTATTCCTCAGTGCCCTGAGATTCTTCCCTTTTTATCCTCTTTGTAAAGCGGCACCCCAAATGAAAAAACTGCTTCAAGAGAAGAGCTATTGCCTTCTTCATTCTGGAATCTGTTCTGTTTCTCTCAAAATAACTTTTGGCAAACATACCATACTATTGATTCGCACTGAGTGTTACTGGGGAAATGATTAAAAATAAAATCCTTTACTGGGGCTCCTGTGTAGCTCAGTTGGTTAAGCCTCTGACTCTTGATTTCTGCTCCAGTCATGATCTCAAAGTTCGTAAGCTCGAGCCCCACGTCAGGCTCTGCGATCACAGTACAGAGCCTGCCTGGGATTCTCTCTCTCCCCCTCTCTCTGCTCCTTCCCTACTCATGCTCTCTATCTCTCAAAATAAATAAAAATAGATAGATAGATAGATAGATAGATAGATAGATAGATAGATAGATAAAATAAAATCTCCTACAAACCCAGAAAAATCTGTATAAGTTATAAAAAAAGTTTTATTTAATGAGCATTAAACCAAGACTGCAATGCATGTCACAGGCAGTCTGCTAGGGAGATTGCCAAAACAGAAAGAAATATCATTCTCTCACATAGCCACACAGATACAATCCATTACATATAGTTTAAGTGTCTTTATCCAGAGGAAAAATAAAATTTCTTGTATCTTTTTGACAAGCAGAAAGTTATAACTTAGAACCAAGCACCTAGCCCAGACTCCCACAGACACAGGGAAATAGGACACCATTCTCCATGGTGTTCACATTTCAAATATGTCTCCATATTTGGAGAAACACGTTTCTGAGATGCAGATCTGGCAGGAGTCTTAAATAAGACTTTTAAAAACATTCCTATATCTCAGAGAGACATAGAAAGGGTTTACAGCTAAGTTTTCTAAAGGAAAGAATTGGAAGAATCGGCAGGAGGGGGAGGGGAGTTCTTTTGTTTTCGGCCTCAGGGAAAATTGAAAAAAAATTTTTTTTAAGTTTTTTTATTCAGAGAGAGAAAATGAGCTGGGGAGGGGCAGAGAGAGAAGGGGACAGAGGATCCAAAGCCAGCTCTGTGCTGACAGCAGAGAGCCCGATGCAGGGCTTGAATTCACGAGCAAAGCTGTGAGATCATGACCTGAGCCAAAGTCAGACACTTAACTGACTGAGCCACCCAAGTGCCCCTCAAAAATTTTTTAAATTTGTTTTTACCCTTACAATATGTAAGTCAAATAAAACATGTAAGTCCCTGTATTATAATTGGTGCTATACTAATTTTTGTTTTCCCAGCTCATATATATGCATTTGGGTTTTTAGACCCAAATGTGGGGTTTTGCATTTTCCTGATTAAAATATTCTTGACTGGGATCAGTGTAAGTCACACTTTGTAGAATCTATGACTTTTACTTTTTGTGAACAGACACACACATATACACATAGTCTCTTACACTTTTCTTCTTTTCCTCAGTCCGTTAAAGATCATCATCAATAGATTAATGATCTGTTTGTTGGGTTTCTTTGTACTCTGAGTCAGACTTCAGTTCTAGTTCAAAGCCACATTTCTACAGTTGATTCATTTTTAGGGTAAGAAATAAAATATTTATATGTTTTTCTTTTCATATCCATTGCTGCTAATCCTTGTTTCATCTTTTCACACCTGTGCTTTCTGTGTGATTCTAGTGTACATTTTGTACTTCCTTTCTCAAGAGCATTTTTCTCCATAGGGGAATCGGAAGCCAAGTAAGGGTTACAGAGGATTGATTGCTATTTCTCATCCTCAGAATTACCCTTTTGACCAGTTTTTGCCAATCCTTCTTGCTCCAGAAATAAACTTTGATCACCTTTGGGCTGTCTTGAACCTCTTTCTGTTTTGTTTTGTGGTTTCATTTTCTTTGGTGTTGTGTTTTGTTTTGTTTTGTTTTGTTTTGGCGGGGGGAGGGGGTCTTAGCTCATTTGGAACAGAGGCTTTCCTGACACTATTGTCTTCCCACCCACACTGATGGTCTTCATTTGTTACAGGCCCTGATTTCAGGTTCTGTATACGTGTTTTTGATACCTGATCTCTTCAGAGAGCTTTTTGTTTATTGTTACTGGTTTCTTTAGTGACCTCTGTAGTAGCTTACCACTTTTCTTCTTCAAAAAGTTGTGGCATTTCTTTCATTTCCAACTGTTAGAGCTGTGTTCTTTTATACGCTAGAAGGGAGTATCTTTAAAACATGTGTCTCTTTTTTTGCCTAAATGTTTTAAAGCCTTTATTTCTGTAATCTAGAGAACATGCTCACTTTCTTAAAAATCTAAGACTGTTTATTGTTTCTTTTCAAGGTGGTTGTGAATCCTAGGTGATAACAAAATATGTCTTCATTTTAGGTCCTTTTTCATGAAGATGGTAGTGTAAAGGGGATTGCCACTAACGATGTAGGGATACAAAAGGATGGTGCCCCAAAGGTAAACATCTTAACAGTTATGAGCTTAACAAACTGACAAACAAAACAAAGATAATCAACTTAAATGCAATAATTCAGTTTTGTTACAGAGTGTATGCTAATAGTGTGTGTTAGAATATGATTAATGTGGAATTTTTCTCTTGTTAAAAAATACAGAAGCATTTTTGAACTAAAAAATGACTTAGACAAGTCGATATAATGTGTTTAAGAATACTTCTTTAAAGAGAAAAACATGACTCATACAAATATAAAACAAACATGTGACAGATTTTATTTTACTCATTAATAAATGACAGACTCAGTGAGCAGTTCAAGGAGAATTCAAAAAACATACCCATGTATAGGTCATCAGTAAACTGCATTGCCACTTCCACAATTTTCATTTCTATGGACAAGAGTCATTTGTATTACTATCACTCATGTTGATAGAGTCTTTGACATGATTTTAATATCTTTTGGTAAATATTAAACTGATTGCTTTCCTTTCATTCAGATATAATCCTGGTTGGTTTTCACGTTTTTACAACTTTTATTTTTGAATTTGCAAAGAAAAGCTCTAAGGGGATGGATCCATAAGATTCCCTGGAAAGGACAAGGAAAAAAAACATGTTGCTTTCCTGTAACAATAGGACAAAACACAAATTAACATCTCAATAAATTAATTTGTCAATTCATATTTATGTGTTTATTGTCTTAATTTCTCAACTAGATCATAAGCTCCATGAGGGCAGAGATCATGGAGGGTTACTCCAGTACCTACCATATAGTACCAGGTAATATCAGGTCCTCAATAAATATTTGTTAATTTAGAATTTATCCTTCCTTCTGCCATTCTTGAACAGAATTGGGAATCTCGTATTGAGTCTCCCTGCAGATGTTCCTGTTTCTTACTGCTTCCTGCCTAGAAATAAGCAAATGGCAAAGCTTTGGAGTCTTACCCACTTCATTGTTCTTCTAAGGGTTTGACCAGATTCATCAGAATTATGTGAGGTCTGGGACTCAGTGTGTCCTGTACTAGGGCCCAAGAAGTTTTTTGTTTTTGTTTTTGTTTTTGTTTTTAATGCTTATTTTTGAGAGTGCAAGGTTGGGGCAGAGAGAGAGACATAGGATTGGAAGCGGGCTCTGCACTCACAGCACCAGTATTGTAAGAATGTATATATACGAGGGTGTATGTTTTATAAACATTGTTTTTGATCACAAATAAACTGGAAACAGTTAATGGTTATTATGCATTAGCAGAACAGGTGAATAAGCTATGGTATTTCCACATGGACTACTACTATACAGCCTTTGAAAAGAAAAATTTAAACTATACAGTGACTTGAAAAGATTTTCATGAAGTAGTATTGAGAAAAGATGCAGAACAGTTTGTATTATATGATCTCATTTTTTGTAGAATAAATCAAGAATCGAAAAAATTTGTGTGTATGTATCTCAGAATATATGTATGTTTATGTTTTTGGGTAAAACTGTACATACTAGATTGTTAATATGGTTTATGGATGAAGTATAATAAAAGGAAGCAGACAAGAACAAAATAAAAAGGTACTGAGTGAGAGTACTTACAGGATGTGTATGCAAGTGTTATATACATGTATGCATTATTATGACACTAGTAAGTATTGCTCAAGAAAAAAAAATTACCAGTAAGCATGTGAAAGATGTTCAGAATTTCTAGTAACCAAAGAAATTAATTTATTGTTAAATTAATGAGATAATTCTTAACCATTCAGACCGAAAATATTTAGCACCAAGTATATTCATGTAAGAAATGCTTTATAATAGTGAAACACACTGGAACGGTGTGATTGTCCCACTATTGAGAATTGTTTAAAAAATTAGGGGACTCTATTCAAGCATTAAAACTGAATGCTATAAGAGGACGCCTGGTTGGCTCAGTCAGTTAACTTTATCAAGACTCTTGATTTCAGCCTAGGCCATGATCTCACAGTTTGTGGGATCGAACCCCACATCACGCTTTGTGCTGACAGCACGGAGCCTGCTTGGGATTCTTTCTCTCCCTTTCTATGCCCCTCCCCCTTCTTACTCTCTCTCTCCATCAAAATAAATAAATAAATATTTTTAAAAAATATTTGCCTTATTTGGTGTATATTGCCTTAGACAAATCACTAATGTGAAAGCAGTTATAAAACAGTTTGTCAGTGTAAAACTACTATCTGTATGAATGTCTGCACACACACATACATGCAAGCAAAATGAATAGAGAAATATCAGAAAAGATATACTTCATTAGAGACTTTCCTGATTATTCTGTATTCCTTTATTAAGTAACTTTATTGAGTATCTACATCATGGTAGGTGTTAAGTGCAAAATATATAGAGCAAAAAAGAAGTAAAGACTTTAATTGTAGCTCTTTTTCTACTTGGAAAAAAATTTCAGTTTTATAATATACATTGAACAATAGAGGACAAGTATAATTAAAGTAAAAAACAAGTAGCTAAAGAGTATATTTGGTATGATTGTGTTAGAAGGATATTAATAGGCTCTGTATAATTTTTTATTCATGGAATTTTCTGGGATGATTCACAAGAAAACTATTAATAGTGTTTTTTGCTTCAGATGATGAGACTGGAAAATTGAGCAGGGGGAAATGGCTTTGCACTTTTCACTTTATTTTCACTTGGAGAGAATTTTTTTAGCAGGAGCATGCTTTATTTCATTTTTAATTCTTATGCATTCATTCAGGTACTTTGGAAGTTATAAAGAAAAATACAACAGAGACACAGGATATATTATAACATTTTAAATTAGATTCCACTTACAGCAGTACCTAGTTTTATTTCTAGAGTTATGTATTTGTACTGTTTCTTCCATACCTGAATCATGGTTCAATTCAAAACTGACCAGACAACTGATGAATGGATGAAGAAATTGTGGTTTATATACATAATGGAATACTACTTGGCAATGAGAAAGAATGAAATATGGCCCTTTGTAGCAACGTGGATGGAACTGGAGAGTTGTTACGCTGAGTGAAATAAGTCATACAGAGAAAGACAGATACCATATGTTTTCACACTTATGTGGATCCTGAGAAACTTAACAGAAGACCATGGGGGAGGGAAAGGAAAAAAAAAAAAAAAAAAAAAGGTTAGAGAGGGAGGAAGCCAAAACCTAAGAGACTCTTAAAAACTGAGAACAAACTGAGGTTTCATGGGGGGTGGGAGGGAGGGGGAGGTGATGGGTATTGAGGGCACCTGTTGGGATGAGTGCTGGGTGTTGTATGGAAACCAATTTGACGATAAATTTCATATTAAAAAAAAAACTGACTAGAATGTGAATATCTTTTAAATTGTCAAATGTTGCAATTTAACATTTTTGTTTTTTAGACAACATTTGAGCGAGGACTAGAACTACATGCCAAAGTTACAATTTTTGCAGAGGGTTGCCATGGACATCTAGCCAAGCAACTATATAAGAAGTTTGATTTGAGAGCCAACTGTGATCCCCAAACCTATGGAATTGGACTCAAGGAGGTATCCTGATTTGTTTTTTGTAATTTTCATTTTGAAATATGGAATTTAAACTTGTTTGTATTGTTATGTAGTTTATAACATTGATATAATTTTATAGTTGTTATATTTTTCCTTGACTTGAGATGTTCATTATGACTAAAAAGATTTCAGATATTTTTTAAGGGGCTAGAAAGCACTGCTAATCAAATTCCATTATTATCTAAATTGTATCTACATGTAATTGTTTTATCAAATGTTGCTCGAAGGGTGCCTGGGTGGCTCATTTGGTTAAGCATCTGACTGTTTCAGCTCAGGTCATGATCTCACAGTTCATGGAATCGAGCCCTGCATCGGGCTCTCCACTGACAGCCTAGAGCCTGCTTGGGATTCTCTCTCTCTGCCCCTTCCCTGCTTGTATTCTCTCTCTCAAAATAAATAACTAAATAAACTTTTTTAAAGAAATGTTTGATATCAAAGTCTTGAACTTAAATATTTTTTTTAAGTTTATTTATTTGGGGCGAGAGAGGGAGCGAATGGGGGAGGGGCAGAGAGAGAAAGAATCCCAAAGCAGGCTTCACACTGTCAGTGCAGAGCCCAGCGTGGGGCTCGGACTCATAAACTGTGAGATCATGACGTGAGCCAAAATCAAGTCAGATGCTCAACCAACTGACCCACCCAGGCACCCCAAAAATACTTGTAATATTAATTTTTTTCATTATAATGCCATCTGCCCTAATAAGATTTGACCTGATACCCATATGCTGTTTGTAGGGTGACCGCATCTTACAAGAATTGTTTCTTCAAAATTGCACTGTGAAGATAATTTAGTTTATGAAATATATACTCAGCCGTAGTATATTGATTTGAAACCTAAAATTTAATTAGGTTAAGTATTGTATATATTCTCAGTTTATCTGATCTCTGTTTTCCCAAACCTTGTGCTTATTAGAGTATAAAAGATTAATTATAACCCTTTTGTTTAATTTTTTTTAGGGTAAAGCTCAAAGTTTCAAATTCCATATATAACTAGATTTATTGTGAGTAAAGGCTTAATTGTTTTGGTAGGTTGCAGATAGCACGTAACGTTATCTGATTTTTAAATAATATTTCAGATGGAAATTGTTTAAAATTAAAACTAACCATTCTGAAAATAGATGAGCAATTTTTTTCATTTGGGGGGGTAGTGCAGGAAAGCATAAACTATATTATTGAAGAATAACATATGTAAAGCAACAGGTCTTAAGTGTACAGCTCAAGTAATTCTTGTAAGGTGAACACACCCATGTAACCACCAGCCAGATCAAGATGCAGAACATTACCAGCACCCCAGTTTTCCTCATCTCTTCAGGTTGTTTCCTATAGACTTCATAACTTTTCTGACCTGTTTCCTTTAGTCCGGTTTATCATGCTGCAGTTTGATATAATTTTCTTTGATATGCGAAGTACTTTTTTTGTGTTTCTCAGTGTATTACTTTTTTTGTGTATTACAGTCTTTGACTTGAAACTTTCATAACTAAGACATAAAACTTGGCAAGTTATATATATTGTGGTGATAGAAAATATTTAATACTCTAGGACTTTTTTTTTTTAAGTTATGGATTATTGATGAAAAGAAGTGGAAACCTGGAAGAGTAGATCACACTGTTGGTTGGCCCTTGGACAGACATACTTATGGAGGCTCTTTCCTCTACCATTTAAATGAAGGTGAACCCCTGGTAGCTCTTGGTTTTGTGGTAAGTTACATGCCCAATATGGAAAATTCTGTTAGAGTCATTGGATCATCAGTGTTATGATATCTGCAGCATGTAAAATTCTTTTTACTTTAAAAAAAAAAAAATGCTTTTCATTTAAAGGTCCCTTTCTAACTTTGTCAGTCTGTAAAGTGCTTGTGGCTATTATTGGCATTAGTCTATAGCTTTTTTTTTTTTTTAATTTTTTTTTTCAACATTTTTATTTATTTTTGGGACAGAGAGAGACAGAGCATGAACGGGGGAGGGGCAGAGAGAGAGGGAGACACAGAATCAGAAACAGGCTCCAGGCTCCGAGCCATCAGCCCAGAGCCTGACGCGGGGCTCGAACTCACGGACCGCGAGATCGTGACCTGGCTGAAGTCGGACGCTTAACCGACTGCGCCACCCAGGCGCCCCAGTCTATAGCTTTTTAAACACTATAAATATACTTTATGTATACTTTAGGAATCATAGCTACTAAATGCCCAACACTATGCTAGATGCTTCACTGAGAATTCTAAGTTTCATAATAATCCTAAGAAGTAGGTGTGTCCTTATTTTACTGACAGGACACTGAAGTCCAAACAAGTTAAACAACTTTCTCAAATACACCCATTAAATGACAAGAGGCAGGATTCACACCTGAGTCTGTGTGACTTCAAAGCCCATTTTCCACTTAGGCATGCTGTCACTAAAAATGAAAGCAGCACTGGGTTTGAATCTATAACTTTTATCTATTTATTTTATTTTTTCAATATATGAAGTTTATTGTCAAATTGGCTTCCATACAACACCCAGTGCTCATCCCAAAAGGTGCCCCCCTCAATACCCATCACCCACCCTCCCCTCCCTCCCACCCCCCATCAACCCTCAGTTTGTTCTCAGTTTTTAAGTCTCTTATGCTTTGGCTCTCTCCCACTCTAACCTCTTTTGTTGTTTTTCTTTTTTTTTTCCTTCCCCTCCCCCATGGTCTTCTGTTAAGTTTCTCAGGATCCACATAAGAGTGAAAACATATGGTATCTGTCTTTCTCTGTATGGCTTATTTCACTTAGCATCACACTCTCCAGTTCCATCCACGTTGCTACAAAGGGCCATATTTCATTCTTTCTCATTGCCACGTAGTACTCCATTGTGTATATAAACCACAGTTTCTTTATCCATTCGTCAGTTGATGGACATTTTAGGTCTTTCCATAATTTGGCTATTGTTGAGAGTGCTGCTATAAACATTGGGGTACAAGTGCCCCTATGCATCAGCACTCCTGTATCCCTTGGATAAATTCCTAGCAGTGCTATTGCTGGGTCATAGGGTAGGTCTATTTTTAATTTTTTGAGGAACCTCCACACTGTTTTCCAGAGTGGCTGCATCAGTTTGCATTTCCACCAACAGTGCAAGAGGGTTCCCGTTTCTCCACATCCTCTCCAGCATCTATAGTCTCCTGCTTTGTTCATTTTGGCCACTCTGACTGGCGTGAGGTGATACCTGAGTGTGGTTTTGATTTGTATTTCCCTGATGAGGAGCGACGTTGGGCATCTTTTCATGTGCCTGTTGGCCATCCGGATGTCTTCTTTAGAGAAGTGTGTATTCATGTTTTCTGCCCTTTTCTTCACTGGGTTGTTTTTCGGGTGTGGAGTTTGGTGAGCTCTTTATAGATTTTGGATACTAGCCCTTTGTCCGATATGTCATTTGCAAATATCTTTTGCCATTCCGTTGGTTGCGTTTTAGTTTTGTTGGTTGTTTCCTTTGCTGTGCAGAAGCTTTTTATCTTCATAAGGTCCCAGTAGTTCATTTTTACTTTTAATTCCCTTGCCTTTGGGGATGTGTCAAGTAAGAAATTGCTATGACTGAGGTCAGAGAGGTCTTTTCCTGTGTTCTCCTCTAGGGTTTTGATGGTTTCCTGTCTCACATTCAGGTCCTTAATCATTTTGAGTTTATTTTTGTGAATGGTGTGAGAAAGTGTGAATGGTCTAGTTTCAATCTTCTGCATGTTGCTGTCCAGTTCTCCCAGCACCATTTGTTAAAGAGACTGTCTTTTTTCTTTTTTTTTTTTTTTTTTCAACGTTTATTTATTTTTTGGGGGGACAGAGAGAGACAGAGCATGAACGGGGGAGGGGCAGAGAGAGAGGGAGACACAGAATCGGAAACAGGCTCCAGGCTCCGAGCCATCAGCCCAGAGCCTGACGCGGGGCTCGAACTCATGGACCGCGAGATCGTGACCTGGCTGAAGTCGGACGCTTAACCGACTGCGCCACCCAGGCGCCCCGAGACTGTCTTTTTTCCATTGGATGTTCTTTCCTGCTTTGTCAAAGATTAGTTGGCCATACGTTTGTGGGTCTAGTTCTGGGGTTTCTATTCTATTCCATTGGTCTATGTGTCTGTTTTTGTGCCAATACCATGCTGTCTTGATGATGACAGCTTTGTAGTAGAGGCTAAAGTCTGGGATTGTGATGCTTCCTGCTTTGGTCTTCTTCAAAATTACTTTGGCTATTCGGGGTCTTTTGTGGTTCCATACAAATTTTAGGATTGCTTATTCTAGCTTCGAGAAGAATGCTGGTGCAATTTTGATTGGGATTGCATTGAATGTGTAGATAGCTTTGGGTACTTTTGACATTTTAATAATATTTATTCTTCCAATCCATGAGCACGGAATGTTTTTCCATTTCTTTATATCTTCTTCAATTTCCTTCATAAGCTTTCTATAGTTTTCAGCATACAAATCTTTTACATCTTTGGTTAGATTTATCCCTAGGTATTTTATGCTTCTTGGTGCAATTGTGAATGGGATCAGTTTCTTTGTCTTTCTGTTGCTTCATTATTAGTGTATGAGAATGCAACTGATTTCTATACATTGATTTTGTATCCTGCAACTTTGCTAAATTCATGTATCAGTTCTAGCAGACTTCTGGTGGAGTCTATCGGATTTTCCATGTATAATATCATGTCATCCTCTTCCGTGGACCTCTCCTCTATGCTTGGCTCCAGAGAATCCGTTCTGCTAGTCTTCTGGCGATATTCTGGGTTATTTAGGCAGGTGTAGGTGGAATCTAAGTGATCAGCAGGACACGGTGAGCCCAGCGTCCTCTTACGCCGCCATCTTCCCCTCAAAAAAATCTATAACTTTTAAATGTAAGCATTTTCTCCCTTTTGGCCACTTATGTCTTTGCAGTAAATTACATCTTGAACCTTGCAAGGAATGGAAAAAATAAAGTTACTGCGCCTTGCAGTTGGTCGCAACTTTATAATTTAATGTCATAATTAGACTTGTATGTGATACATTAAATTTTTGCATTATTGGTGTTTTTTGACAGATAGCCAAGGGTTCAGTATATCATTTTTGTATAGTTGTTCCAGTGACTTAATTTTTTGAGAGCAAAAAAGTTTTGGGTATTAATTTTAGCGTTTTGATAATGCCTTGTAAAATGTAGCCTCTAATATTTCTTGTCTTCTTTTTTTCTAAGTATGATTACATTCTGTTTCTTCATTTGTGCCTTAGTAGCACCACATATAGTTTATTAGTTTATTACCAGAGTGGGTATTGATACATGAAAAATAATTACAGCTCCTTTCGTAGAAACATAATGTTAGCCACTTACCTACAAATACTTTTCTAATTTGAACTTTTATTTACAGAGCACAAAGATTTATTAATACGGTCTACATTTTTAAAGTTTGGCCAAATACAAACACATGGTATCCTTTTGTTTACCCTTTCTTTTCCAAACAGATTTTATTCAGTTAGGTTTGAGTTACTGCCTATAGTTCTCCAAGTATTATTGCGCACAAGAAACTTAATGCTTTCTCATAAATATTGCTTACACTTTAGTTTGATATAATTTGAAATAAAAATTTCTAAGTATATAAATTTACTAAATTTAAATATAAAAATTTTAAGGTTGGTCTAGACTACCAGAATCCGTATCTGAGCCCATTTAGAGAGTTCCAGAGGTGGAAACACCATCCCAGCATTCGGCCGACATTGGAAGGTGGAAAAAGAATTGCATATGGAGCCAGAGCTCTGAATGAAGGTGGCTTTCAGGTAACAAATTTTTTTATTTATTTCTGTATTATAAAGTAAACATTGAAAATATAATGTAACAAATTTAGATAAAGAATAGAAAATTATAGAAAGAAACTTTTAGGCAGAGCATCTAGTGTTTATAAAACTGTGTCACACCATAGTTTAAATTAAATTATACTGTGAGTTTAGTTTTAAGAATATATTGATTTCTTGAGATAAATTTATAGGCTTCTTGTTGGTTGCTTGGTTTTTAACCCGAAAATTAAAACTATATGATCCAAGATATTTTCCATTACTCCTTAGCAGCAAGGAAACAAAGACAGATTTAGTTTTCCACAAAGGTAATTAATTAATCCCAACTACCTAGTAACAGTCATGCCTTTTAGGTGGCCTCTGTCAAGCTTTTACCCTGAATTGTTCTATTTTAGTATATGTTCAAAATAAATCTTACCAAATGCAGTTAATGTATTAATTATATATAAACAATGAAATAAGCAGTAATAAAAGCTGTTAGTACTATTGTAAAAATATTAAACATGTAAGATGATCTTAAAAATTAGCTCTAAAATCTATACCAAGTGATTTGAAGCAAGTTACATATCTTCTCTGGCTTTGTGGGATCATGTGTAAAATGAAGATGATCCCTTCTGTCTCTAATATTCTAGGAATCTAGAACTATCTTAGAGATTGGACATTTTTTTTTTTAATTCTGTTGTAAAAGTAACAGATAATAGAAAATGGGGGGAGGGGCGCCTGGGTGGCTCAGTTGGTTGAGCATCCAACTGGGCTCAGGTCATGATCTCATGGTTCGGGAATTTGATCCCTATGTCGGGCTCTGTCTGACAGCTCAGAACCTGGAGCCTGCTTCAGATTCTGTGTCTCCCTCTCTCTCTGTTCCTTCCCTGCTCACCCTCTGTCTCTCTCTCTCTCTCTCTCTCTCTCAAAAATAAATAAATATTAAAA
The DNA here is from genome assembly GCF_016509475.1 of Prionailurus bengalensis. Taxonomy (NCBI): domain Eukaryota; kingdom Metazoa; phylum Chordata; class Mammalia; order Carnivora; family Felidae; genus Prionailurus; species Prionailurus bengalensis. The sequence goes on along the minus strand of NC_057344.1, from coordinate 69,466,244 downwards.
AATAAAAAAAAAAGAAAATGGGGGATGAGTAACTTAACCTTTAAAATGAAGTTCTAGGGGCGCCTGGGTGGCTCGGTCGGTTGAGCGTCCGACTTCGGCTCAGGTCATGATCTCACGGTCCGTGAGTTCGAGCCCCGCGTCAGGCTCTGGGCTGATGGCTCAGAGCCTGGAGCCTGCTTCCAATTCTGTGTCTCCTTCTCTCTCTGCCCCTCCCCCATTCATGCTCTGTCTCCTTCTATCTCAAAAAAAAAAAAAAAAAAATAAATAAAAAAAATAAATAAATAAAATGAAGTTCTAAATAATCTGTTACTGTAACAATAATTCATAAAGTCCAGTAAAATCAGAGCTAAATTATAATCATTAGAATCTTAAAATAACAGTGTCCCTGTTGCTATGGAATTATTCTCATGAATAATTTTGTTTCTAGAGTAGTAATTCATTTGCAACAAATATTTATTAAGTTGTATTACTATGTTCAAGCCCATTCAGCTCTTTTGCATATTGTCCATAATACCTGTCAATTTAATTCTACTCATTTTTATAGTATGAAGTTTCCAGTATATTTAATAGGACATCATCAGATTTGTATTTAAAAACATATGGCCTTGTGTATTTCAGCCTCTCAGATTATTTTTTTTAGATTGACGAGAAGAGTTGACCACACACACACGCATACATTTTACTTAAATTTTCTGATTTAATTAAAGATTCAGAAACTTTTCCAGTAAAATTTTAAAGAACCTTAAGAAGCAATAATTTGGAAAATTCAATTTTGTTTATTTTGAGCTAACAAATATGATAAGATTTCCCCACCCCCTTTTTGTTTTTTAATCATACTTATTTTATAACTGGAAGTTTGTACCTTTTAATCCACTTCACATATTTTGCCCTCCCCTCACTTGCCTCCCCTCTGGCAATCACCAGTTTGTTCTCTTTATAAATGAGGTAGTTTCTGTGTATATGACTTTTTATTTCTCTTTTTTTTTAGTCTGTACTAAAACTTACCTTTTCTGGAGAGTTTCCAACCTTGTGGTTTCATGTCCCAGAATACAGCCTTTCCCAGTGCAACTTTTCCTGTCCATAGTTCCTTGACCAGATACCTAGCTGCCAGTAACACTGCCCATACAGTGTAAGATCCTCACAGGATTTAAAAATCCATTTTGCTTGGGGCACCTGGGTGGCTCTGTCAGTTAAGCTTCTGACTTCAGCTCAGGTCATGATCTCACAGTTCATGGGTTCAGGCCCTACGTCAGGCTCTGCACTGACAGTTCAGAGCCTGGAGCCTGCTTCGGATTCTCTCTCTCTCTCTCTCTCTCTCTCTCTCTCTCTCTCTCTGCTCCTCCCCCATTTGTGCTCTTTCTCTCTCAAAACTCAACATTTTTTAAAAATTAAAAAAATAAAAATCATTTTGCTTGGACCATAAGATTTTTATTCTTCGCACTTAAGCACCATTTTGGAAGAACTGGCACTAACAGTCCATGCCCTTTTATAAACTTCACACAGTCTTCTGGTTCTTAAATCAAACTTAGTGTTGGCAAGGCCAAAGTCCTATTTAAGAAAAGTGTCATTATCCAAATTACTGTTAATCTCTTTTCAGCTAGTAATATTCAGCTAGTAATATCCTTTCCCCCTCTTGTCTATTTTGTGATCCTGATTTCAGGCTCTTTTATCTAGGCGGTTCTGATATTGAATTCGGTCTGAGAACTATAATCATAAATTTGTTCCCTACATGTGCTGTGAACGGATCTGAACCCTGATCTGTCTTATACCAGCATTCCCTCTGCCCTCCAGCTTCTCTTCTCACCACCTCTCCCTCATAGTAAGAATTCTGTAATTGATAGTAGCTGTGGCCACGGATCTTGCAGGTGATGGCACTGGTTTCCCTGTTTATCCTTCTCCCTCTGTGTCCCTTTTGGCACCATCAGCCAAACTCTTACCACCCACCACTTTCTCAACACAGACTTGTGGCTTACTTTAGGAAGCCCTTAAAGAAGAAAAAATACAGAAGGAGGAAACTCTGCATTGGTCCTCTCTTCTTTCATTTTCAAACTACAGTTAGAATACATTTTCTCATGCAATCTAATTTAGCCACTACATTGTAGGGTATATATAAGCTTTTACTGGGTAACCCAAATAACAGCACTACCTTTTATTACATTGTTTTTCATGAAAAGTATATACTAAGGCCCAGACAACTGTCTTAAAATTTGGTGGAGGGGGAGCGCCTGGGTGGTTCAGTTGGTTAAGTGTCCAACTTGATTTCAGCTCAGGTCATGATCTCACAGTCTGTGAGACTGAGCCCTGCATCAGGATCCGTGCTGATCGTGCAGATCCTGCTTGAGATTCTTTGTCCCTCTGTCTCTGCCCCTCTCCCCAACTTGTGCTCTCACTCTCTCAAAAAAATAAACTTTATAAATAAATAAATAAATAAATAAATAAATAAATAAATAAAATTTATTTTGGAAATTCAACTTATTCTTAACTTAATTAAAATATATCTTTAAAGTAGTAGCTAATTGTCATGATACCATGATCAGAACCTAAGTTTCCATCTCTAGATATCAAAGTAAAATAAAACAGGGATATAGAGTTAACATCCTTTGTAAATCATGTTACCAAGAATGTATGTAAAAGCAGATTACAATTTCTATAATAGTTGTTTAAGTTTACAGAGTATTTTTAGATATGGATATGTAAAAAATAAAAATGTATGTTAATTTCTGGTTGTAAATCTGTCTCATGTAGGTTAGTCAGGGGGCAGAAGAGGAAGAAGTCCTAGAAAAGTAGTAATAGTCTAACCCTCATTCTTTTAAAATTTTTTTTTTTTCAACGTTTATTTATTTTGGGGACAGAGAAAGACAGAGCACGAACGGGCGAGGGGCAGAGAGAGAGGGAGACACAGAATCGGAAACAGGCTCCAGGCTCTGAGCCATCAGCCCAGAGCCCGACGCGGGGCTCGAACTCACGGACCGCGAGATCGTGACCTGGCTGAAGTCGGACGCTCAACCGACTGCGCCACCCAGGCGCCCCTAACCCTCATTCTTAAAAAGGAGGGGGGGGGTTGGAAACTGCCCTTATTCTGATTTTTTCCTTCAAATTTTTCCCTATAGCTTTAGAAGACTTTAAGAGAATATAATTTGTAATATTGTTCTGCTTGTTTAATTTGAACTAAAAATGCACTTTGAATGTTTCTTTCCTTCAGTCTATACCAAAGCTCACCTTTCCTGGTGGTTTACTAATTGGTTGTAGCCCTGGTTTCATGAATGTTCCCAAGATCAAAGGTTCCCACACAGCAATGAAAAGTGGAATTTTGGCAGCAGAATCTATTTTTAATCAACTAACTGGTGAAAATCTCCAATCAAAGACAATAGGTAAGAAATTCCTATTTAAAGCATAGAAAATTGTCAAGGTCTTCATTGAGATATTAAAAAGAATCTTTTTAGACATACACTTAGTATACAGATAAAGAATGAAAATAAATACAATTAAAAATCTTGAGGTCTTTTTTATGCATATTTCAACCGATATTTAAAAGATATATATTGTATCTGTCCCTTTACACAAAGCACTCAAATGTGTGCTATGTGAAGAAAACTAACCTCAGTAATTAGATTTTTCCAGCAATGTTGTGTTTTATTCAGATCAAAAGTAGAATAGTACCAATGATATCTCACCTACTTAGAAATGATTTCAAGTTTGGGGTGCCTCACTGGCTCAGTTGGTACACCATGCTGTTCTTGATCTCGGGGTTGTGAGTGCAGAGATTGGTCAAATAAACTTAAAATTTTTTTTTTCTTAATTTAAAAGAAGAAATGATTTCAAGTTCGACAGGACTGCATTCTGTTTCATGTATGTAATATACACACTAAGATACCTCACAAATACTGAAGTGTCTTCAATCTGAAAACAGAACAGCTTTGCACACTGCAGAACCCAGGAGCACCTTTTCCTTTGCAGGCTTTGCCTTCTGCGGTGGTGGAGAGGAAGAGTGAACACTGAAACCTCTGTAAACCCTTAATCTATGAAGACCTTTTAATAGTTCTCAATTTTTTTCAAAAGCCTCAGCTTTCTTACTCTTCTGATTTCATCTCTTTTTACTCTCCATTCCAGCCACACTGGCTTCTTTACTATTCCTGAAACATGCCAAGCATGTTCCCATCTCATGGTCTTTACTCATGGCTAACTCCCTCTCTGCCTTCACCTTTGCTCAAATGTCAAACTCGCATTCATGGTGGCCTTACATTCACCATACCAGTTAATTTGCAACACACACAGAGCACTCCCAACACCGCCCCTCCACACACACACACACACCCCGTGTTTTTTATGTAGTAGTCTCCCCCTTTTGGGAAGATACTTATGTATCAACTTTATCTCCTGCCTCTTGCAGAGAATGCTTCAGCAGAGCAGGGACTTTGTTCATTATGAATCCCAAATACTTGGCATATAGTAGCAACTCAACAGATATTTGATAAATAAACCTTATTCCTTAGAATTCCAAATAACAAGTGTTCCTTCAAGTAGAAGTATGAAACCTGATTATGCCTTCAAGTATCTTTGTAGAAATGGAGGCCTAGGATGTGGAAGAGGAAGGAGATAGATAGAACATAGAAAAGGCAAGAAGCTACTTCAAGGAGAACAGAATAGGTAAGGAGTGTAATTGTTGAGCAGTGGAACCTTTTTCCTAATTTTCTTGCCAAGTTATCTTTCCTTATTGGGACCACCAGCCATACTTTCACCTTCTTGACACACAGTACCAGCACATAGATGATACTGAAGCAAGTAGATCACCAAAGACTAGATTGAGGATGACAGCCTGAGGGAGAGGGAATGGAGCCAGAAGAGGCAACATTGTGACTGGGAAGTGTATAGTCACTATGGAGTTTGTGACAGTTAAGAAGAACCAGTTAAATGCATGCAGCAAGTTTTAGGTATTGTTACAATTTCCTAGGGCTGCCACAATAAAGTACCACAAACCGGGCTGCTTACAACAACAGGAATTTATTCTGAGTTCTCTAGGCATTGATGGGACCTTACTCTGCTGCCTCTAGTCTTCTCACCCCTCCCAGCTTTCTGATCGTTCCAGACATTCCTTGGCTTGTGGCAGAATAACTCTGATCTCTGCCTCCATCACCTCTCTTCCATGTGCATAAGGACGCCAGTCGATGGATGAAGGACCCACTCTATTCCAATATGACCTCAACTAATTACATCTGCAGTGACCTTATTCTGACCCATCCTGAGATCCTGGGGGTTAGGACTTCAAAATAATCTTTTTGGGGGGGGGGGGCACAATTCAACTTGTAACAGGTGGAAGTGTTTCATTTAATCAGTTATAAAATGCCTCACTTTTATAGTAGCATGAACTTTGTAAGTAACCATTTCAGGTTCATTCAGTTTTGAAATGGATTTTCTGTGCTACTAGTTTAAGAAATCAAATGTCTTACTGCCTGTTAACAACATATATCAAATGGTTATCTTTTTTGGAAGATGCCAACATTTACACAGGAAAGATTCTTCAGATGTGGTCTCACATGACCACCTGTTTAAATTTACTGAAGATTCACTCATCAAGTATTTCAGCAGCAAAATACCTTCATGATAAAGTATTTTATACTCCTTGAGGTGATTTGACACTTAACACTTCATGTTTTTAATAAAAGGACTCCATGTAACTGAGTATGAGGACAATTTGAAGAAATCATGGGTGTGGAAAGAGCTATATTCTGTTAGAAATATAAGACCATCCTGCCATGGAATACTGGGTGTATATGGAGGGATGATTTACACTGGAATCTTTTACTGGATATTTAGAGGAATGGAGCCATGGACTCTAAAACATAAAGGTAATTCCAACATACTTGAGTATGAGTATTAAAATCATTAGCTGCTCATGAATGGGGGGCACCTAGTTGGCTCATTTGGTAGAGCATGTGACTCTTGATCTTGGGGTCATGAGTTCTAGCCCCATGATGGGGGTAGAGCTTACCTTTAAAAAAATTTTTTTTAACCTCATGAATGTAATCCATTAAGTAGTAGAGAAAGTAAATTTAACGTTTTGAACTTGTCTTAGTAGAGAAATAATGAACTCAGTATTTTTAATAGTGTATTGTTACCATAAGAGGGTTAAAGTTTTATTTCTTTGGTAGGGTATTTTCAAGTTTTCATAAAAATGTTTGATAAAGTACTTTTATATTAGTGTTTTATTTTTATTAAACATCTTTCTCAAAATGGTTTAAGGTTCTGACTCTGATCAGCTCAAGCCAGCCAAGGACTGCACACCTATTGAGTATCCAAAACCTGATGGACAGATCAGCTTTGACCTTTTGTCATCTGTGGCCCTAAGTGGTACTAATCATGAACATGACCAGCCAGCACATTTAACCTTAAAGGACGACAGTATTCCTGTAAACAGAAATCTGTCAATATATGATGGACCAGAACAGCGATTTTGCCCTGCAGGTCAGTAATGTGATTTCCATCCATTCCTAAAACACAAGTATTTGTTTTAACCATGTTGGTAATAGACTTCCATTACCATTGGAAGTCTACCATTTTCATTGCATGGAAATTGTAAATGACCCCCTACATACAGCTTCCTTTAGAAAGCTCATTTTTATGGTTCTTATTCTATCAGTGCTGAAATAATAGGGATTTTTTGGTAAGCCTAATTCAGAGGACAGTTGTCAAAAAAACTTTTCCCTTTCTACCCTCAGACCAAGATAAGGATTATGGAACACCAAAGAATACCTCTTTCCATGTTCACAGGACTTAAAATCATTTCTGTCATGGCTGCTCCTACACACACATACACAGAGAGTATATATACTAAAATACTAGGGTATAGCCACATTCAGCTCAAAGAAATGGTCCCAGACATTAAATTCATCATGAATACTGTATCCTTTAGTGTGAACTTTCAATGAGAATTCTACTAGGAATTGGGTCTCAAATGATATGGTAGAATAGTATGTAGATATATGAAAATTAGTACATTCTGGAGGGACTAGAATTTGAATATAAGCTCTCTGAGGGCAGGCACCCCAACTGTCTTTTGACTTTACTTTTAAATAATTTCTGTCATCACACTGGTTTTAAAATCTTCAAGGGGGAAGGACTGGACGTAATTTGTCTTTTCAGATGTAGCACACACATAACATTGGAGCTCAAAAACTGCTAAATGTTGTTCCCTTGTTAGTAAGACTAACTCAGCCAATACTGCTGTACCTTCTACTTTTATCTATAATTTATTTTTTTTAATATTAACAATTAGTTGTTTTTGTTTTTTTTTAACGTTAATTTATTTTTGAGACATACAGAGACAGAGCATGAACGGGAGAGGGTCAGAGAGAGGGAGACACAGAATCCGAAACAGGCTCCAGGCTCTGAGCTGTCAGCACAGAGCCCGACACGGGGCTCGAACTCACGGGCTGTGAGATCATTACCTGAGCTGAAGTCGGCCGCTTAACCGACTGAGCCACCCAGGCGCCCCTTTTATCTATAATTTATACTAACAGCAATGGCACACACCAAGATCTTCATAATATTCTCTACGGGTAAACATTCAGAAAACAAACCTTTAAGGTTTCTGTAGCTACTGTTTGCAGGAGTTCAATTTCTACGTTTGAATTTTAAAAGTCAAAATACGCACTTCATAGTATTATTTATTTTTCCTTACAGGAGTTTATGAATTTGTACCTTTGGAACAAGGTGATGGATTTCGGTTACAGATAAATGCTCAGAATTGTGTGCATTGTAAAACATGTGATATTAAAGATCCAAGTCAGAATATTAACTGGGTGGTACCTGAAGGCGGTGGAGGACCTGCTTACAATGGAATGTAAACTGTAACTGATTTCATTTGCAGGCACTTGTGAGAGTTTCTTTAAAATGTATGGCAAGCTAACTAAACATTTAGAAGTCAACAGATTGTCAAACTATCTTACCACGTATTACTGATCAGAATGCTCATAAAATTATCAACGAAATAAAAATTTTATACCTATACCTAAAATTGTCCCATAAAAAATTATGAATATGCCTCTTACATAAAACCTTATCAATGAGGTAGCATCTGCTTACCTCTTTAATTCTTCAGAGATTCAGTACCATTAGCAAATACACTATTGGCCTTTAATGTATATTGCACTTGTCAAATTCAAGACTTCAAGTATAAACGTATTATTATTCTAGACCAGAGGTGAGCATCCAGCCCACCACTTTTCTTATGAAGTTTTATTGGAACACAGCCACGCCCAGTGGTTTACATACTGTCTGTGGCTACAACTGTAGAACTGAGTAGTTGTGACAGATGATAATGGTTCACAAAGCCTAAAATATTTACTCTCTGGCCCTCTGGATAAAGTCTGCCAACCCCTGAACATGTATATCTGTATTATATGTAAGTATAAAAATGCCAGCAAAAACCAACCACAAAGAAATACATCAAAGAATCAAGGGAAACAGTATACAAACTTAAGCTTTAATCTGTTTATCCAACAGATGTGTCTTTAGGAGATTAGAAACAGGCTGGACACCATTATTCTTTGTAACTAATGCAGAATAGCCATTAAAAAGAACCAACTTCACTGTATTTTGTAACACCGTTTTATTAAGAGTGAACCCTTTTCAGTATTCCTAAACTGTAAACAATGAGAAACTGAAGTATCAAAGGAAACACATCAGGGATCATCTATAACAGACAGAAACTTTTAAATTTTCTTATTGCCTTTATACAATCAATGCATATGTAAGTAAAACTGAATTCCTTATTAGGCAAACATTTTTGCATATGCTGCCTTCTCTTTATCTTTCTGTGCCTTTATCTTTTGTTTGACTTTCAGCAATTCTGCCTGGATAGCTGTAAAATAAATATGTAAATAGGAGTTATTTCTCAAAACATCCAAAAAATGAGGATGCCCAACAAACTGTTGTTTTAGTATGACAGTTAACGCCCCTGCCGTTGATAAAACTCTTCTTGTCCATAAAGTAACTGAGCTCTATTAACAGAATATTTTACTGAGGAAACATCACACAAACACAAAAACCATGAAACATAATTTTAGAAGATTGTCAATTTGAAAGAAGTGCCTTTCCTATTTTACTTTAGTAGTAAGAAACTGAAGATATATTTTAATACCTAGGCCCACCATCACTATTTGTAGCAGACATTATTTGAAAAACAAATTTTTGTGCTCTAACTTTCCATAGCTTTCCTAAAACATATCCAGTAACTAGAATACTTATATTATGGCCTCATCCAGCTTAAGGAATGGTCCCAAACATTAAATTCATCATAAATACTTTATCTTTTAGTGCTGTGCTTTCAACTAGAATTACAGCAATAGGAACCAGATCTCAAATGATATGATAGAAAAATAGTATTCAGATGTGTGAAAATCAATATTCTGAAGACAGACCAGAATGTAAGCTCCTTGAGAGCAGGGATCTTGACGTTCACTGCAGTATGGCCAATGCCTAGCCCAATAACAGACATTCTGTAATATATGTTGAACAAATAGGTCTCTAAGTGGCAAAAAATACAATGGTTTATGAAGGTGAATTCTTACAGGACAAAATGAACTTTCACTATAAAAAGTACAAACTTACCTTTATCTTCTGGTGCTATCTCCTGAGCTTTCTTAAGATCAGCCTTTAATTGAAAAAAAACATTTAAAGAAATTAGATGTATGATTTATGAAGGTGGTTGTCTAAAAAAATTAAAATTTAGAACAAAATTTTACCAAAGCTTGATCGTATTCTTTTAATCCTTGCCATCCTTGGGCTCTACGGTACAATGCTTTCGTATTTGATGGGTCTATTTCAAGAGCCTACAAAAAAATTGTAAAATTAATATTTTTATCTAAATATTATTAAATATATGTGCTAGATTTCAATTTACTGCCAGTCAGCTACAAATCAACCCTTTACTGCTCTGTGATAATGGAGTTGGATGGACCCTGTAAATACCCTCTGCCAGCTGGCACATTACATTTTGTCAGTAGAGGGCACTAAAGGGACACGGATGAGAAAAGCTGTTTCTCTTGCAGGTTCCAGTGCATTTCTCTTGGGCTCCTGCACTGAACTTGGTCAACAGCACTACTTGGTCAATAGGAGCTCCCTGCAGGTAACTTCCCTAAGCACTACGGGGAATCACAAGTATGGTACCCATTGAACTTCTCTGCCACCAGTAAGTCACAGCTATCCTCTCTCCAATGAAGTACGGATCTCAGCCTAAGGGCCCTGATGACTTTTCCTTGAGGCTCCATCCCAGCTCCATGTATTTATATATGGCAGATAGATATATATCTGCTATTCCCATATTCTTCAGAATTCTCTTTACTAGCCAATCCCTCATTATTCCAATCTCCTCTTACATGTACTTTTATATTAAACTTTCTCTTTTCAAATTACTATATAGTTTCTATCTCCTGATTGGACCCTAAATTATCAGAGAAAAACATGAATAAAAATTTGTTACACTCTTTACTTGCAATCTATGAGTTTAAGGAGCAGTAGTTAACACTTAATAGGTCTCTGCTCTGAAACAAACATTTTAGAAATAACCTATTTTGTTTATTCACATCTTCTGAAGGTCAATACTAAGATTTTACTACAAAAGGCATTTTATCTGCCTCACAAAGGTCCAAAAGAAATCCAGAGTTGGGGCACCTGGCTGGCTCAGTCAGTGGACCATGCCACTCTTAATCTCCGGGTCAGGAGTTCAAGCTCCGCATTGGGTGTGGAGACTACTTTAAAAAAAAAAAAGAGGGGCGCCTGGGTGGCTCAGTTGGTTGAGAGACCGACTTCGGCTCAGGTCATGATCTCATGGTTTGTGAGTTCAAGCCCCGCATTGGGCTCTGTGCTGACAGCTCAGAGCCTGGAGCCTGTTTCTGGTTCTGTGTCTCCGTCTCTCTCTGAACCTCCCTCACGCATGCTCTGTCTCTCTCTGTCTCAGAAATAAACATTTAAAAAAAAAAAAAAAGAAAGAAAGAAAGAAAAGACCAGAGTGAAGACCAAACTTTTCCTTGGATAAATTTTTCCCTGTTGTATGCTCCCTTCTAAATATACTAGCCCTTATTCTACCTATCCTACCAAATTAGTATCTCATTAAAAAAAAATTTTTTTTTCAAGTAATCTCTACACCCAGCATGGGACTCAAACTTACAACCTCAAGATCAAGAGTCACGTGCTTTACCAACTGAGCTAGCCAGGCACCCCAGATCTCATTTGATTTCTACTTACTCTGGACATAGCTGATTTAATTACATTGCTTAATGTGCAAAATACATAAAAATTACTGGAGATGGGTCTTTCTAAAATACACAGTTTGGAAAATTTTTCAACTATGCAATAGGAAGAATGTCATAATTGCTCGATTAAGGAGGTAATGCCACCTATCTAGCTTTATCAGTCAGTATTCCTGGATGTCACCATGAAGACAGGTGACCTTTGAGTGTCTCAGTAGTATCCATTCTCCCTATGTAAATCCTGATGACCCTAAATTGAAACGGACTCCCTCTTCAGCCAAATAAAAAGTTCCTTGAGAGTATGAGTCTTTTAACTGAAACACCTAATCTCGGGGTGCCTCGGTGGCTCGGCTGGTTAAATGTCTGACTTGGTTTTGGCTCAGGTCATGATCTCATGATTTGTGAGTTGGAGCCCAGTTCAGGCTCTGTGCTGACAGCACAGAGTCTGCTTGACATTCTCTCTCTCTCTCTCTCTCTCTCTCTCTCTCTCTCTCTCTCTCTCTCGTATCTAAAAAAAAAAAAAAAAACAAAAAAACACCCTATCTCTGTTAGGTGCTTAAACTATGCCCAATACTGTGCTAAATGTTCTTACATGTTATATAATCTTTGTAACAATTCCATAAGGCAAGTATTATTTTTTCATTTAATATAAAGATGTTGGGGCATCTGGGTGGCTCAGTCTGTCAAATGTCTGACTCCTGACTTCAGCTCAGGTCACGAGCTCACAGTTTGTGGGTTTGAGTCCCGCATCAGGCTCTGTGCTGACAATACGGAGCCTGCTTGAGCGCCTCTCCCTCTCTCTCCTCCCCTTCCCTTCTCATGCCATCTCTCTCTCTCTCTCTCTCTCTCTCTAAAAATAAATAAACTTTAAAATAAGCAAATAAATAAATAATAAAGATGTCACAACTCTCTAAAATTAGGACTTACCCAACACAAAGTTAGTAACGGAAGTCTAACAAAAACACCCAAGTCTGACTGGCTCCACAACCCATAATCTTAATCATTCCTGGCTTTGTCTTCCAATACCTAGCACACAATAGGTGCTCAATATGTTAAAATGAATTAAATGAGCTGATACTGTGCTCTGAAGGGAAAAGGAAAATAACTTCATTGGTATTAAGTTACATAATGTTATAAGCTAAATGAATGGATTAACAGGAAGAACTGAAGGTCCAAAGTATTTAGAGATAAAAGAACTTTTTCATCAAGTCTCATTAGGTCCTATGTAATAAAATATATTAATGTATATAAAATTGTTTTTGTTCAAGTTGATAAATCATAAACCAACCCCTTCAAAAAGTCTGATGTCAAAGAGACTTACCTCCAAACAACTGTCAATTGCTCCCTGCCAATTTGACATCTTCAGTTTACAAGCACCAATATTCAGCACGCAGCTTAAAGCTATAGGTTGCAGCTTCAATCTGTCTGCTTTCTCAGTAACAGCCTTTGAACCTTCCACGTATCTGGAGAATACATTAATAAAGTTGGCATGTAACGCCACATACGACTTAACCTGCTCCTTCAACTATGTCAAAAAGTATTATGTCACTTCTGATATAAAAAGCTCATCAAATACTAATATTAATATTCTTAATGATCGTAATTTTATTTTCCTTTAGATTTATTTTTATTTGTTCCAACTTTTTCCCCAAAAGTGTTCAAAGAAACCAATTTAACAACAATCCCCAAATCTAAAGATAATCATGCACTACTAACATGTCCCAATTTTTAAAACTCACGATCTCCATTATTTACGTTCCAATGTAATTATGTTTGGGCCAAGGTTCTCACTGTGGGAGAGGGTATAGAATGAGTGGACTTTGAACTGTATTTTAATACAGCTGACTTTGTTGACTTTGAACTGTTGACTTTGAACTGTATTTTAATACAATTCTTAGCTCTGCCCACAGAAGAAAGCCCAGAAATGATGAGCACACCTGGCTCTCAGAATCTGGTTTCTAAAATCAATCCCCCAATAAAAAGAGCCAGGGCTCCTTGGAGAAACTGCTAATACCAAATCAAGAAACAAGATGAACATAGAACACCTTGTGAAAGCAAGCAAGTACTCAGAAACTAATAGGAACATGTCAAACAGATACAGGAGAGGGGGCTTCCACTGGACAAATTGGAACCCTTTGAACATCAAAAAGGAGAGTACAGTAACAAGCTGAACTGGGAAAAAAAAAAACCAAAAACACAGATCTACACTGGTACTAAAAAGGGAGGTGGGGCAGAGGGAAGAGGCTCTTTCAAACATTAGAATGCCAGCTATGAATGATAAATTAGAAAATCAGTTCTGTCACCATCAATGTAATAACTGATTCGGGCAAAGATCTTCAATGATGCTAACACCCACTGGATGAAAGAAAGAATAGGAGCTGGATATTTACACAATCTCACAGGATCACTTCACAAAGTACTTATTATTTACAAAAGGAAAAGGTACTTTTATGACACAAGCATCTGGCTAATGCCACTTTAACCAAATGCCAAAACTCAAAATAGGCCAAATTGACATGTGCTTTCAGGATGTGGTATCATAGGAAATATTCAACACCACCGATTTAAGTGGTCTTGCCAAAATATTTAACCTCAAAATAATCTTGAGGGAGCAAACAAATACAGATGGTATTCCATGAAACAACTGACTTAAGACTGCACAAAATACAAATGACTTAGAAAACCTAATGTAAAACAGGAACTACCAAAGATTAAAGGAGACTAGAGACACAAAACCAGGTGAAATAATTAGGGAAATCTGCACATGGATTACATATTAGACAATATTATTGGATCAATGTTATTCTGGGGGTCTTTTTCAGTGGTCCAGAAGGTTATGTAGAAGCATGTTTTTGATTCTTAGGAAATATCTGCTAAGCCATTGAAGGGGTAAATGTCATGGTATCTGTAACTTCCTTTCAAAATGATTCTACAAAAACAAATGTAGCAAAAGTTAAAAATTAGTGAAAACAGGTAAAGGTACATGAGTATTCACATACTATTCTTTCAATTTTCCTGTATTTTGAAATTTTCAAAATAAGAAGTTAGAGGAAACAAAAGAAATGCAACTATTTCAACACACCTGGTTATTATTCTACAAAGTAATTTTGCCCAAAAGACAATAAACAACTCTGAATTTCAGTTTATAATTCAAGTTACAAGTTATTAAAATTAACTTACTAAAAATATTTTATTACCTTAAAACTTTTGTATATTTTTTAATGGCCATCTCCCAATTCTGGGATTTGAAAAAAGTATTTCCAATATTTTTTAAGTCTTCTGTTATTAGTAAAATTTTATCTACCTGTATAAAAAAAAATACAAATATGTTGCATTTTAGTAATTAATGTAGCTAAATGCTAGGTTCTATCATTAAGACAGACTGATACAAAGCTCAAAATTTTAGTACTATTTTTAATAAAGTTTGACTAATCTGAAAGTACTCACATCTTTTAAATCTATATCTGCATCCTCAGGGAAATCTGGATGACTGTCACCAGAGCCATCTTTTGGGAATATGCCCCAATCATCCCCTTCCTTCAATTCTCCGCATTCTGCAATAACGCACAACTGTAAAAATAATCCTAAATTGTAGAGGTGCACTACCATATTAATGAGATTAAAAACAAGAGATCTAGGTTTAAAAGCTATACAGGTATAAGTTATGTGCAACACTGTCCATGTCACTTCTAAAATGACAGATTGACAGAAATCTCATCTATCTGCTCTAATTACAATAATGCCCTTTATATACATTCACTATACAATACAATGTCACTATTTTATGAAAGTGCTTTACGGCTATTTAGCGGCTCAGTATACAGACAATAGTTGAAAATGTTATCATTTTCTATATAATTTTCTTTCGGTGAGGCATGTCCTTTCAAGTTTACTACTGTTTCCGTCATACAATGAGAAACCGTCTATTTCCTCTAAGTATTTCAGTTTCCAGTTCCCACACACAACCCTGCCAACTAGGTTAGGTAGTATTCTGGCCACTGTGATTCAAACACATGTAAAATACGAGGTTCTTTACAGAGTTACATAATCTAGTCTAAACCCTCAAGTAATTTATACAGGATGAGGAAACATGCCAAGAAAACTTAAATAACAAGATCAAGGCCAAACCACCAGTTAAATGGCAGAGTCTAGACAGGATTCTTGGTTTCCTGTCCTCTTCCTACTATGTACTACTGTACATACTGATTCCAAGTTTTGCAGGTATAGAAAGAGTTAAGAAACCTACAAAAAAATCACCAAAATTGAAGTTGAAATAATAAAAATCTCCTTATTAAGCTACCCTAATCTCATCTTTCCCACTGTAGAAAAGTTTAAAAAAAAAAAGTGGCAGTCCAAGCTTCAATACCAAAAGTCATCCTAACATTCTCCCAACTAATAATCACCTGATCCTTTTACTTATGTTTAAGGCAGTAATTAAGATAACAAGTATATCTCACTATAACTTTTTACTTACTTTGGCAGGTTTTTCACCTTTCACTTCTACATTTTCCAGTATCCTTGCCACACCCATTCCTTTAATTACTTGACCAAATACCACATGTTTCCCATCCAAATGAGGAGTCGGAACTGTTGTGATAAAGAACTGAGAACCATTTGTATTGGAGCCTGCGTTTGCCATGCTCAATAAACCTTCCTGGTCATGCTGTAGAAATAAAAATCATTAAAAGAAAACCAAGGTTAGTGGTCCTAGTCTGAATTATTCTTTCACTGACCATTCACATAAAACTAGGGCAGGCTTTAATGTTATTCAGAGCAAACAATGTAATTTTATTTTGTATAAATTGCAACCTTTAATCCACAAACATGGGGCACTTAATCACTTTTTAGACCTTAAGAAAAGTTTATGAAACCAAATAAAATAATGAAACCAATGGGGGGGGGGGGGGCAGGTTTCTAAACAGGCCATTTTGAGAACATGTTTGTATCTCAGCTTAAGATGAAGATGCTGCATTATGGAAATCTAATGATTGTACTCTGCCCTCTTTTCATAAGGAATGCTCTCTCTTCTGAGAACAGGGAACAGTCTGAGAACAGGAAACAGTCTTCCCATTTTTATGAGCCTACACTTTGATTCCTCCTTTACACATCAATAAACTGGCAACAGTGATGGGACATTCAATTTAGACAGGACATTCGTTAGGTACTTTCCTAATCTCAGAAGAATCCAAACAGAGGCACCAGGGTGGCTCAGGTGGTTAAGCATCCAACTCTTGATTTTGGCTCACATCATGATCTTACAGTTTGTGGGATCTAGCCCCAGGTCAGCTCTGCGCTGGCAGCGTGGAGTCTGCTTGAGATTCTCTCCCCTCTCTCTGCCCTGACCCCATGCACGCGCACGTGTGCGCGCACACACACACACACACACGCATGCTCTCAAAATAAATACATAAATAAAACTTAAAAAAAAAAAATACAAACATTATGGCTTTCACTCCAGGTGAATCTTCAGAGAACCATTCCAGAGAATGACCTAAACAAACTGCTGCATACATCTCAAAATCAAATTTCTACTTGGCATCAACCTATTCAAAGATTCTATGAAACCCAATGTCTTCATCTTTCCACTTTATCCTTAGGCTTTCTAAATTTTTGTCGGGTCATGCACTGTCCTCTGTTAGTCTTCCCACCAAAAATGCCTTTTACCCCTGCAACCCAAAAACTTCAGCTTTCAAGGCTACCAAGTTTGTAGAAGGCACAAACCATCATTTCAATAGGCCCCCTTTCTTTTGATCAAAGTGATCACATAATCTTAGTTTTCATTCTTCAGGTAGCTTCTCTTTTTTCCATTCCCAAAGTTTGGTGCTTTTCCCACAATATCAAATAGAATATTAACTTTATTTTCTTAGCTTTCTATTGCCTTTGTCTTTCCTCACTCATATCCTTCAAACTGGCATCTATGTTTTAGTTCCTGTCTAACCAAGTCTTGGCCACCCTGCAAGGCCCAGTTTAAGTACCCATTCCTCTTCAATGTCTCCCCTAATAATTTAGAATATATAAATCATACCTGTCTCCTAGAATATATAAAGTCTCAATCAATTTAGCATTAATTTGCATATTATTTATTCTCCAGTTGTCCCATGTGTTTTAATCTTGTCTTCCTGGTAAGATCTTAAATTATCATCAAAGCCATTCATTTTTATAAACCCTCTGGTGCCAGTGACAGTACTAAATACATACAATTGCAGCCAATGAATACTGTTTAAAAGACTGATGACAATTTATTTTCAAATTATCCTAATTACCTTGCTCATATTCCTCATTTCCAAAGATATTACTTTACTTTTGTACTTACGTGTCCCTTCTTACAACTTGAATGATGCAATATACCCCAATTACATCTTGGGAAAATGAAGATAAGAAGGCACAGGCACCACTAATGTCCTTTAGGAGCTTGGACATTAACCATATCCGTTACTTTGCAAATCCCCTGACATCCTGGGTATTAGCGATGGTTTTGTTGCTCTTCAAATTCAAGCATAAAGATGCACAAGTTACCATCCTTCTGATAATGAGAACATTTTTCCTGGAAACAATTCTGCCATATGGTGGCCACTCTTAAAAACTCATTGGCTTTACTGAAGTATGTAAACCTGGATCTCACAGGCATAACCATTGTGTTTTTGCCAAATAAAATTAGTGGATCAAATTTTTCTATATTAAAAATAGTAAATATATATTAAATATATATTTACAAATATGATACCTTTTACAAGAAAAGGAGAATCTAAGCACACGTTGAAACATTTATTGGTTCTTAGTCCAACAAGTATCCCAGACTATTAGCAATAAACATTCCCTTTTGTCCACTTTACCTTATAATAGAAATTTTCATCTTCAAATTTTTCACCATAAATACTTTCTCCGCCTGTCCCATTTTGATTTGAGAAGTCTCCACCCTGAATCATAAATTTCTTAATAACTACAAAAAAGGAAAACAGCTATTAGAAACTAAAATATGGAGGACTATAGTAATGTTAACTAATGAACATGTAATAAGAAAGATGAACTTCCTAAAACATGACTCTAGTCTTAGCACTCTCCTGTCTTTCCCCACCCATCCCCACAACTCCAAACTCTTAAAAGACTTTTCATAGTCTGAGTCCAAACTACTTTTACTGCCTGCTCACTCACTAATACTCAAAGAATTAGTTCAAACGGCACCTCCTTGTGAAACTGTCACTGAGATCCCCAAGTTGGATCTCATCAATTTTTCTCCCACAGCATCTTGATTCTACCTTTACAACACATATTGTAATGATCTGTCTCTTCTAGGAAACAATTTCTTAAGTACAGCAACTGCTTTTCACCATGCACATGGCTAGGCATGTTACTCATTCAAGTCTACTAAATAAGATCAATTATTCTGAGATTTGTTACACGATAATGGAAGTACTTTAGCAAGTATTAGCACTTGGTGTCAAAGGTTCCCAAGACCACCTCCATGTTCAGACATTTTCTAGGATTCATGGGCCTCAGCATTTGGTTGCATTACAATAATGTAATAAAGATACACAACTAGATGATAAAAGAAAAAGATAATAAACAGAGCCTGGAGGAATCCATGTGCTTCCTTACACTCTCTCGCTTCTATGAGAGGTCATATAGCACATTCTTCCCCCAGCAAAAAAAAAAAAAAAAATGCAGCAACATGTGCACAATGTTGTTGCCCATTACAGACTCATCCAGGGTTTTCATCAGGGCTGATCATGCAGTTACTCTCTACCTAGCCATGTACCAAAATTTCAGACTCTCAAAAGGAAATGAGATGTTCAGCATAAATCAAAGTGTGTGTACAAACAATCTGGGCACAGTAAACCATCATTATGATTCAGGGAATCGTTCAAGTGCCAAGTTCCTAAACTCCAGCTAATGGCCATCCTGCAAGCAAACCTTTCTAAGGAAAGCAGTCTCAGGCCTCCTACATCAACTCTCTTCTGAATACTACATTCTATTAGTATATTTTAGTATTTTATTAAACATAAATGTAAAACATTTAAATATTTTATAATCAACATTAATTTTTTCTTAATCAAGTTTCTTTTAAAAATACTACTCATGATTATGCTTTAACTTATTTATTCATTAAGCAAATATTTATTGAGTGCCTATTTAATAACTATACTGTATGCTGAAGACAAAACGATGAAAAGATTTAGTTCCTGAATTCATGGAACCTAGAGCCTACTAGGGAACCATCAAATAATCACTAAACAAAGGGTGACAGGCATTGTGAAGTGTCATCTTTTAATTAAAATAATACCAAGACACTGAATCTTTCAATCAGCTACAGCCTTCCCAAGCAATCCTGTCCAGTACTAGGTATAACTTTTCTGTCATCAGTCAAGCTAAAGTCTGCTTCTTGGGGCGTGTGGATGGCTCCATCGGTCAAACATCCAACTCTTGATCTAGCTTAGGTCGTGATCTCAGTTTGTGAGTGTAGCTGTAGGCGCAGAGCCTGTTTGGGATTCTAGGACTCTCCGTCTCTCTCTCTCTATGCCCCTCCCCCGCTTGTGCTGCACACACACATGCACTCTCTATCTCTCAAAATAAATAAGTGAACTTTAAGAAATAAAAAATAAAAATAAAGTCTGTTTCCTTATCATAGCACACCCTTTTTTCTCAATCTAATCCCACTGGTGTGAAGGGCCAGATGTCTGGTGAAGCTAAGGCATTCCATTTCTAAGTAAACCTTAGCACCCTCTCAGAATTCCACTTTTCACAGCCCAACCTTTATGAAATTGAGCTACTGCCTCAGATGTCAAAGCATCCTCCTGAAACCAGCAGTAATTTTTAACTTTCACTCTTTATCACTTGGTATTTTCTTCCCTAATGCCTACAGAATTATTTACGAGAATCAGATTCAAGGGGCACCTGGGTAGTCCAGTTGGTTAAGCGTCCAACTCTTGGTTTCGGCTCAGGTCAGGAACCATCCCACTGTTTGGGAGTTCGAGTCCCACATCAGGCTTTGTGCTGATATAGCCTGCTTGAGATTTTCTGTCTCCCTCTCTCTGCTTTCCCCGCGTGCACGTGCGCGCGCACACACACACTCTCTCTCTCACACACACACACTCTCTCTCTCTCTCTCAAAAATAAGCGTTAAAAAAAAGAATCAGATTCAAATTTTTACACATACTTCGATGGAAAGGACATCCTCTGAAATGGAGAGGTTTCCCAGTGGTGGGTCCAATGCCTTTTTCTCCTGTACACAATGCACGAAAATTTTCTGCAGTTTTCGGTACAATATCTGCAAACAATTCTAAGACAATTCGACCAACTAAAATAAAAAATGAAATCATGTCAGAATGCAAACAACCAAATATGCAAATGATAAAAGGGGAGCTGGTAAAATTCTAGTGACTGAAATACCAAGTTCTCTTTTTTGGTCATTTTTCTAACATTCAAATTTAGTCTAATGTTAAGTGTCATGTATCTTAATGAATCTGAAGCAATTACTTTTCTACATCTTAACAAAGGATCATAAATACAGTAGCCAGAAGATTAACACCATATAAGAGACACTATGAAGTGCAAATGGTTTTAAATTCTGAGTAATTTCTTCTAACTTGTACTCAGAAATTATAACCACCAAGTAACCGATAGGAGAAAATTAAATATCCTTTGAGTGGTCAGGTTGGCTGAATTTTAAGTATAGCTGTAGCCTCTGTGTTCTATGGAATCTGCCTAATGCAGCCGCTCAAGCAAAAATGTGAAGTTGTTCCCATTTTAGACAACTCCTAAGGCAGGTAAAGTAAACCTCGCGCTAATTTCAAAACAAAATGTGCATGTGCGTCCATAATCATCCACGGGGTCCCTAAATCCTGATGTGTCCGTTAGTATTTGCGTTAACACAGCCTAGCCCCACAAACCTAACCCGTTCTACAACAGGAGCAATTCAGTTACAAATCGATACGCTAATTCACAAGACTCTAGGGGCTTCCGAGCAGCTGACGTAGCCTAGGTAACCACATAGCTACACTGAGCTCCTTTTTCCCCAATGCCAAAACAGAAAATATTCACCAATCTGACGGTACCTCTAAGTTAAAAATAGGTAATAAAAACCAACAAACAAAAGTCGCCCTATTTATAAACCACATGGCAGCTGCTGATATATATCTCGCGTGGCAAAAGACACGGCGTGACCGGAACTCAACAAATGCCTATCACAGTTTTCTGAATGTCCCACTACATACATAAAACAACCTTATTTCATGCCTGCTTGATGCAACGTGGCGAGGAAGTACAACCAAATCAGGAGAGACAAACTAAAGGCCGCCACAATCCCCAAACCAGAAATTTCCAGAAACTTCCGCGCGACCGATGGTATTGGTACAAGGGCGCGGGCTCCACCCAGCCTTGGAAATCAGTATTTGTTCCAACAGTCCAGTCTAGGGAGCCATCCCCTTCGCATCACAGTGCAGCCCCTGGCCCGAACCGCAAGCCACCCTCGGAGTCGCCCAAATCCTGGTAAGTCCAGCTTCCTCAGGGCCACTCCCCAACTATCAGACTCTGCTCACCTCGCTCCCCTCCGATGTCCACGTCAAAGAAGACTCGGGGGTTACTGGGGTTGGAGGGCTTAGTCGGGGGGGACGGGTGAGACATGCTGAATTGCTGATGCGCTTGGGAGCGAACTCAGACAATCTCGTGGACGCCCAGCACCTTCGACCCCAAAGCTACTTTCTCCGCGACGATCTGTCGGCGGCGCTGACGAGCTACTTCCGGCGTGAGGTCGGGAAGCCGCGCCCTGACTTCCGGCGCCTCCTCCCGGCGTCGTTTCCGCGCGCTGGAGCTCGTGCGCGTTCTCTGTAGTTCTCTGCCCTGTGCTTTCTTGCTTTTCGCGTACTGAATTTGCATCCCCGATCGCTTTTATTGTTTTCGCACGTGTTTCATCGCTTTTCCTACCACGGTAGTGTAAAAGAGCTTTGGAGACCGTCCTCTCCATCCCAGCCTCAGGTCTGCCGCTAACGGATGAGTGACTGCTTCTCTGAAACTCATTTTGCTTGTCTGGAAAATGGGACAAAATGCTCACCTTGGGGGGTCGTTTTGAGGATTGAAACGTAAATTGCTTAGCACAATGCCTAACACAGCCTGGTGGTAGCTAATCAATAGTGGCCATGTTATTACTGCCTTACTGTTAGAAGTTACTCTTAATATTAACATTTTTACTGATGACTGTGAAGCTGAACGTCCAGAAAAGAGCAGTTTCGTTCCCTGATAAAACTGTGTTATAGTCCAGTTTCCCCTTATGGGAATTGTGTAAAGATTTTACCTAGTCATAGGAACGTAGACTCACCTCTGAGCAAGCCTAATTTTGGAGAGAACTGGTATGTTCTTTAGCACTTTGTGATATTCCAGTTGTTCATTATTTCATCTATCCTCTCCCATTAGAATTACTCTGCCAGGACAAGAATTTAGTTTTGTTCATTGCTTTATCCAGAGTACTTTAACAGTGTCCAGCAGGTAGTAGGTGCTCAATAAATTGTTTTGAATGAATGCATGAGTTATACAGAATGCTAACAAATTTTATTTCCATGTGTCTTTGTGTATGCTTTGAGAAGATTATCAGTGCTTCCTGCTGACCCTTTCAAATTCCAGCACATTAAAACTAATGTAAAATCTTAATTCCTTACCAGTTGACATCCTTGAATTCCATGGTGTTGATTCTTTGTGGTTCCCTGAGGATCAAGTAAGGCTCAGCACACAACTCATGAGTCCTTTGATGAATATGAATTAAAATAAATTCTTCTCTAATCCATTCTCATTTACAGGCAGCAAATGGCAATTTACAGTTTGTCTCACAAATATCAAAACATAAATTCACATTAAAAGTTTTCTACTCCTCTAGCTTAAAGGTAGCCTTTAGCTTATTATTCTGAGAATTGTCACTTTTATGCCATAACCTCCTAACCATTATTATCATTATGAATATCATTGTGATTAACTACTTGGGATAGTTAAGCACTTCTGTGCCATCAGGCTTCGGGGTTCAAATTCAATCACTAATTAACTTGTGACTTTGACAAGTTACTTAACCTCTGTGTGCTTCAGTTCCCTCATTGGTAAATTAGGATAATGATAGGTATCTCTTAAGTTGTTTTTTTGTTTTGTTTTGTTTTGTTTTTAAGCTCTACACCCAGCATGGGGCTTGAACTTGGCAGCCCCAAGATCAAGTGTCGCATGCTCTGTCAGCCATCCAGGTGCCCTTTCTTAAGGTTTTTATGAGGATTAGGTGAAGAATTATTTAGATGTTTTAGTATCAGAAACATAGTACTCAACAGGTATAAGCAATTATTAATTATAAATAGCTAATACCTTATTAAAATAATAACATACTTCAAAATGAAAGTTCAAACTGCAAAGGTGCTTTGAGGATACCTCTGCATTCTCAGAAAATATAACGTGATTCTTCCTGTTCTACAAGTTTCTGAGTGTAAAAGACTAAATGTTACTCTCACTGTGTCTAGATTTTTCACAGGCAAGTAGCAGCTTTATATAAACTGTCACATTCCTAGAACAAACTTGGGTAACAGAATCATACCTTTCAAAACCACTCCAATACTGATCTCTAGTGAAAAGATAAATCCTTCTAGAAGACAACCTGTCCCATTGTCCGCTTAACTAAAACAGGGCTTCAGAGTTCTGAAGTCTTGCCTGTGTGCAGAAACAAAGAGCAAGTGGCATGCACTATTTCTTAGGGCTAAGAACATAATTTCATCGGAATAGAGGGATGAGTATTTGTCTAAGAGCTCTATTATTATTTCTGTCCCTCATAAGTGTGGTAGGACAATATTTATAGATCATACCCCCCATGCAGTATTCTCCTTTCCAATCTCTTTGCCCCTTACTCCACCCAAACAAACAGCTAGGCTCTGTACTCGTTGCTGTAGGAGAAATATGTGACAGCAAAGAAAACGGAGGGTTAACCAGTTTTCCTGGCTTTGGAGTTCTAAAAGTTTTGGCTTTACAGGAACAAAAAAGACTCCTGGCATAGCAAGAGATTTGGACAAAGCATCTTTTGTAAGAGCATGGCTTTCCACTTGCAAAAAAAATAATAGTAGTAGTAAAACTCAAATAAACAAACTCATCCCCTATCCTGGAGACTGGGGGGGTCGGATGGTAGAGAGGAGAGTAAGAGGGGAGGCAATGGTGGTACAGATTTCCATTGTCTCAGACGAGAAGTCTCTGAACCATCTTCCCCAGCCACATCCCTGGGAAATCCAGCAAACCTCCATAGATGGGTTTATGAGATCTGAGAGCAGAGTAAATATGTGCCTGGATTCCTGAATACAGCCTCAGGAAGGCAGCAAGCCCCAGAGAGAATATGGATTGCCCCAAACTGGCTGCAACACTAGACATTATCAAGTTTAGATCCAATCCCAAGAGGAGAAAGTAAGATACCAGAAATTGGCAAAGATTATGGCATTATCAACCCTTTGGAATAGACCATTCAAAATTGAACTTAAAGTGAGTAATAGAAAAAAAAACTTTTGTTTCACACATCTGAGTTCATACCTTTATATGGGCATAGACTGTGGATCATTGAGATCCCAACTAGGAGCCAGACAAGTTTGAAATAACACCCAACCCCTTTATCAAAGGTAAGATGTCAGAAAGGACACCAGAGTCTGGGAAGAAAGTTTCAGGATCCTGTCTGTTGAGAGTCAGGCTCTGACAGCAAAACTGAACTCCAAGAGGCTAATCTGCAACTCCTTAAGGAGACTAAATGATTCTGCTTCTAAAGGAGGCATTGGTGTTGATGAGATACTAACATGTACGAGAGAGTCCTAACCGAGAATCTCTACCCTGACAGATCAGAATGGAAAAGCAACTCTCAAAGCTCTGCCTGCTAAAATTTATGAGTAAGAATAATTGTAATTTTTCTGAGCTGGAACACTGAACCCAAGGAAGACAGCAGATGCCAGCAGGGGACAGTAGAGTCTCTGCCACCAGCAGAAAACATCCCACAGATGGAAATAGTGCAGTGGACTTTGCGCCTGAGAACTCTTAAAATGATAAGAATCATCTAGGAGCTGGAAGTGATGTGATCAAAAAAGGATATTGAATATTAATTTAGAGTTTGCACATATTCTTTTTCTGAGGAGTAATAATAAGATTAATTTTAACTGTTTTCAGTTGTGAGATGTGTATTTATCTAATAGAACAAAATTAATGATACAATGATTTAACAAAACCATTGCTCAAATCCTTAATATTCGTGGAGCTCCTGGGTGACTCAGTCGGTTAAGTGTCCATTATAGGCTCAAGTCATGATCTTGTGGTTCATGAGTTCGATCCCCGCACCGACCGGGCTCTGCGCCATCAGTGGGATTCTGTCTACATCTCTCTGCCCTTCTCCTGCTGTTGCACTCGCTCTCTCTCTCGCTCTCTCTCAAATAAGTAAACTTTTAAAAAATCTTTAATATTCCTTTCCTCCAAGGGAAAAAAAATTAGCTTAATCTAAAAGTACATCCTTAAGGATTTTATTATGACTATCACAAACACAAATAATAATAACTAGGCCCTATTGATCATTGCTATGTGCCAGGCTCTCTGCGAAGTGCTTTACATGCTTTATGTTAGTTAATCCTCAAAATAACTCTGTGTCAGAGGTAGTAGTCTTACTATCCTATTTTATTTATCAGACAGATAAGTGCTGAAGAGGTTAAGAAAGTTGCTTGATATGATTCCAAAGCCACTTTCCTATGTGCTAGAAAGATAGAACCTGATGATCTATCTTTAAATATATAAGACTTAGATATTGTGTAAGAAATACCATGGTATGTAAATGATCCTTGAGCTCCTCATGGCATTAACATTGGACTTGTTTTATCCTTACATAACTTAGCTTTGATCTGGCATCCTAACACGGATTAGGCTTCTCTGCCTTCTGAGAGATATTCTATATCTATAGAATGTGAAGCGAGAAGAAACATTTTTCCATAGAAAATGAGAGCAGTAATAAAATTTCCTCCTAATCACTTTGCATGGAGGTTGGAGACTTGGTGCCAATCTACTGGATCTCCATGAATTTCCCTAATTTGAGGCAGAGATTGAAGGCAAAAGAAACTAATAGTAGATATGCAAGGAACAAATCCTGATGGCTCTGACAAGGGTTATACTAAGTAGAAGAGTTTATAGAGAAAGGGTGTGTTACTTTCTATTGATTGACAGAGACTTTTATGACATGCTAAGCAAGCCAGTGTAGTATTTTTCATAGGTTAATGTTAAAATATTTGCATTTTAAAAGATTATTTTGGCTCTAAAATGGAGAATAAAACCAAAGGGAGTCATAATGGATGTAAGGAGGGCAGTGAGGCAGTTAGTAGTTTATACTGAAGTGATGATAGTAAGAATGGATGAAAATTGATGGATGAGAAAGGCACATGGGGAGTATGTATAAAATCAACAGTTCCAAATAATAGATTGGATATGGGACGTGACCTAGAAGAATGGATGGAGGATGACATCTGGCTTTCTGGGATACACAAGTAGATGGGTGGTAAGGCTATTTGCTGGGATGGGGACACTGGAAGAAGATGATAATTTGAGTGGAACACGGTAAGTTTGGATTTGGACTCGTTGAGTCTCAGGTGCCTCTGAGACATTCAAGTAGAGATGTTGAATAGTTAATTGGATATATAATAGAAGTCTAAGAGATAGAAATTTAGGTAACATTAGTGTACAGATAATTTCACGAGGACAGGTGTGATTGCTGGGGGAAGAGGGTAGGGAATGAGTAAAGAAGAGGTCCTAGGACAGAGCCTTGAGGAACTGCAGGATTTAAAGGCCAAAGAGAGAAAGATATGTCTGTAATGGAGGCAAAAAGGAAAAGTAAGAAGACAAACCAGCAAGAGAATGTTGTATCATGGAATCCAAGGAAAGAGTGTTTCAAGGAGAGAGTGGAAAGCAGGTTGACTGGTAAAGCTGGGAAGGTAAGTAAAAAAGGGATTGATAAACATCCACTGAATTTAGTGACATGGAGGTCACTGGTGGCATTGCTGAGACATTTATAATCAATGGCATTGTATCTCTAATGAAATAATTTGGGTGTATTAATGTCTTAAATGCTTAATATTGACATTTATTCTGAATAATCTTAGTATTATTTTTAATGTCCTTAAATTTACTGAAAATGATAAGTACAATATAGAATTCCTCTAGACCTATAAATGTCTTTGGAAAAAGAATTTTTCTCCATGGTGAGATCCAGTTCCTTTGGCAGAATGATTTGTGGGAATTAAAAGTAAAAGTAACATTACTGAACACATACAGTGTGCCAGATGCTTTTACATATCTTAGAAGTTATCTTCTGTATCCTAATGTCAATGCCAACCACTCAGAGTAAGTATTGATTAACTGGTGGTGACAGTTTGAAGTTTAAAAAGATGAGTTGGTACATGGAAAGTTTTTTGTTTCTTTTTTAAGTTTATTTATTTATTTTGAGAGAGAGAGAGAGAGGGAGAGAGAGAGAGAGAGAGAGAGAGAGAGAGAGAGAGAGAGAGAGAGAGGTAGAATCCCAAGTAGGCTCCACACTGTAAGTGCAGAGCCCCACTCTGGGCTCAAACTCACAAACCGTGAGACCATGACCTAAGCTGAAATCAAGGGTCAGGTGCTTAACTGACTGAGCCACCCAGGCACCACTGGCACATGGAAGTTTTTGAGTCCTCTTTCCTATATCCTGCCCCACCAAAGTTGCTGTGTTCAAACCTGAGCTCTCGGCTATAAATTCCCACACTCAAATTACATCCTTTGTAATGGGAGGTGGGTGGGAGGGGCAGAGAGAGAGGGAGAGAGGATCCCAAGCAGGCTCCACACTATCAGTACAGAGCCCGATGCAGGACTCCAACTCACCAATCGTGAGATTAAGACCTGAGCTGAAATCAAGAAACAGACACTTAACTGACTGAGCTACCCAGGCACCCCTTCCCTGTTCTGTTTAAAGATACCATAGGCTAGAAATACTTAAAGGCATCTGGCACACAGTAGGTACTCAGTAATGTTCATTGTCATAATTTGTCTATTCTCCCTCCTATCTTTCAAATGATGTCTCTCAAACCCGCCTCCCCTCCTATTCAGGACCTTTCAAACTTAAATGAAATAGTTATTAATGGGTCTGCCATTTCTAGGTTCTCCCCTAATTTATAAGAAGAGCATAAATAGCATGATGGATAGTGTTCCCGATAATACCAAAAGCACAGAATGTACTACTCCCCCAGGTCTTTTATTGACCCTCAAACAAAAATGCAAATGAACATGTTGTTAAGTCATTTTTACAGGTGGCCAGAATAGTGCTGTCTATCCAGGTGTACAGATTTCTAGAACTCAAATTTGAAGGATGGATATATTTAGTGAGGTCATAGGACTTCATGGTTATAATGCTCCTTATGCAGTTCCTGCTGCCTTTCACTTGATATCAGCTAAGCTTTTAATAGTCTCTGCATTGTAGCTACATCATTGAGATCACTGCTGACAATGTGAAATGAAAAGTTTCTGTGCTGTTGATTGAAGAGTAATTTAAGTGCCCTGGGTACCAGACCAGTGGGCAGCAAAGAAATGAGTTTGTATTTTTGCCCACAGAAAGAATGTCTCACCTTGTTAAAGAGGAACGTTTTAGAAGGGGTTATGACTTTTCTCAATTTGCAACAGTAGATCTATTTAGATTCTGGAACTCTGTTGAGAGCCCCAGAAATCTGTACTACAAAGCATCATCAAAAAACAGACAACCTTGTCTATAAAAAACTGTGAGTGAGGCTGGTGTTTCAATCCCATTTCACAGAGGAAGAAACTGGCTGAGAGGCTAAAGAATATGCCTCCAGGCCAAACTATCAGAGTTGTGCGTGCTTCTATTGCAGGCCATAAAACTTGCCCCTTAGGTCAGAAAAAAACATTTCTCTATTACTCTATCTAGATGTTTGGGAACATCTGCCAAAGCTAACAACTTTGGTTTTATTATTAGTGATGTGAATTGTTGCTGAATCTGTAGCCAACAGATTCAGTTGCTTCTTGAATATTCCCCTAGAAGTGATCATTGGACCAAGCTGTTGGAAGGAGGCTGTGTACTCAGTTACTTAAAAAATAATGAATCTTTTAAGCTTAAAATGAGGCATTTAGAACACAATTATTTATTACACTATTAAATTGGAATTTTATCTAGGAAAATAATTCCTCTGTATTCAGATTTTTGAGACATGCTGGATAAGAACTCTAATCATTTGATTTACTTTTATATTTAATAAAACACTCAAATATAATAAAGTGATAACATTTGCTGACTTACTTTCATTAGTAGTGTAACATCTACTGGAAAAAATGGTCTTTATTCAGCAGACATTAGTATGAGGATGAAAAATAGAGTTACTGTTTTACAGGAGTTCACTGTTTGCTAAAAGAGACAGATTGTTATAGTATATGTATAATGTAGAGGTGGATTTAAGACACTGAAAAAAATTGGGAGATCCAACTTTGGAGATCTCTAACAATTTCACAGGCAAGATGCCATATGATCTAAGCTTTCTTACATTCTGGAAAATACCAGACTGTGAGATTAGAGTCTAGAGGGATACATGTTAATATGATATATCTATAGCATAGCTTAAAAACTATGTCTAAGAAATTAAAAACCAGAGAATGTATTATCACCAAAGTATGTGGGAGAACAAGATATTAATAGTAGAATATCTGATAAGAATGACAAACCTAGCTGTGCATTCTATTGAGAAAGAAGCTAGGGCAGCCTGATCGTCTAAATACATACAAGTAAAATAGAAAAAGAATTCTCCATTTGTTCTCAATTCATCCAAATTTACTCAAAACTCAGAACTATAAGCAAACTCAATTGTAAATAAAGAAATGATTCTAAAGTATGCTCGGTATTTTATTTCTTCGTCAAATTCTAGTAATGTCTGGGGAGCCTGGGTGGCTTAGTTGGTTAAGCGGCCAACTTTGGCTGAGGTCATGATCTCACAGTTTGTGGGTTCGAGCCCCTCGTTGGGCTCTGTGCTGCCAGCTCAGAGCCTAGAGCCTGCTTCGGATTATGGATCTCCCTCTCTCTCTGACCCTCATCTGCTCAAGCTTGTTGTCTCTCTCTGTCTTTCAAAAATAAACATTAAAAAAAAATAAAATAAAAATCCTCTTAAAAACAGTCTAGTAATGTTTTAAATGACACCTTTATCTACCAAAACTCCAATTGCACAATGACCAACAGGAGACATTTGCATTTGTATACAGAAAACTTTTCCTTCTAACCATGTTTATTGCATAAGTAGATTTTTAAAATTACCAATAGTTTAATACCTTTATGAGAAATGTAAATGATAACAGACCCAAATCATAAGACTTCATGGGCTAAAAGAAATGTCTTTACAATTTATAGTAAGACCAATTTTCTTGTTCAAACTTACCTCCTATATTATAAAACTTGTAGTAATATTTACTTTTTTAAACAGCTGATTTTTAAAATTTTCTGGATATCTTATTTCACTGCAAAATAATTACAATGAAGTTGGAATTTTATATATATAAATGCTAATATGTATTGCATGCTTACTGCGTGATGAGTTTTCTATATACTTCATATTGATTTAATTTTTTTTAAAGATCTTATTTTTAAATAGTCTCTACACCCAATATGAGGCTCAAACTTACAACCCTGAAGTCAAGAGTTGCTTGCTCTACCCACTGAGCCAGCCAAGCATCCCTATATTGGTTTATTTTTATTATTTTTTAAATTTTTGTTAAAGATTTAAAAATTCTTTTTTAGGTAATCAGTACACCCAGGGTGGGGCTTGAACTTACAACCCCAAGACCAAGATTTGCATGCTCTACCGACTGAGCCAGGCAGGACCCCATATTGAGTTATTTTTAGAAAATAAGTTACACATTCACAGAATATAATCAAAGAATGAAAAAGACATGTAGTGAAAAGTTTCCGGGACATTCAGGAAATTCTAACACAATTTCCACCAGGAAATTCCAGCTGTAGAGGACATCAATGCTACCATTTCCTGAGTGTTTTTCTTGAGCTTTTCTGTGATCATAGTGTTTTTCTTAGGCTTTTCTGTGATTATACGAGCAAATGTATATATATGTCATGTACTTTCCATCACCTGTTTATATACATTGCTTCTTCTAATTACCAATAATATATTTGGGTAATATCCCATTAAATAATAAAAATATTTCCTTGTTTGGGGCACCTGGGTGGCTCAGTTGGTTAAGCCACGGACTTTGGCTCAGGTCACAATCTCGCAGTTCACAGTTTGTGAGTTCGAGCCCCACAACATGCTCTGTGCTGACAGCACAGAGCCTGGAGCCTTTTTCAGATTCTGTGTCTCCCTCTCCCTCTGCCCTTCCCCCATTTGTGCTTGCGCTCTCTAACTCTCTCTCTCTCTCTTCCTCTCTCTCTCGTAGAAATAATAAATGAATAAACTTAAAAAATATGTCCTTATTCTTTTTTTAATGTTTATTTTTGGGAGAGAGAGAGACACAGAGCATGAGCGGGAAAGGGGCAGAGAGAGAGGGAGACACTGAAGCAGGCTCCAGACTCTGAGCTGTCAGCACCGAGCCTGACTCCAGCCTCAAACTCATGAACTATGAGATCCTGACCTGAACTGAAGTCAGACACTTAAAGGATTAGCCCCCCAGACACCCCATTTTCTTGTTCAAATTTTTGCAGCATGGTATTTGATTGCATGGGTCCAAAACAGTCCTTTGTAGATGGAAATGTAGATTGTTTCCACTCTTCTTACTATAACAACACTGCAATAAATTTCAGCATATGATTAATAATTTGTTCATTTAAAAGTTCATCTGCTTGGGGCACCTGGGTGGCTCAGTCGGTTAAGGGTCCAACTTCGGCTCAGGTCATGATCTTGCGGTCTGTGAGTTCAAGCCCTGCGACGGCCTCTGTGCTGACAGCTCAGAGCCTGGAGCCTGTTTCGGATTCTGTCTCCCTCTCTCTCTGACCCTCCCCCTTTCATGCTCAGAAATAAATAAACGTTAAAAAAGAATTTTTTTTAATAAAAAAAAGTTCATCTGCTTGAACAGGAGTGCTGTTTCGAAGGGCACATGCACCCTAATGTTTATAACCGCATTATCGACAATAGCCAAAGTATGGAAAGAGTCCAAATTTGTCCATCTACTGATGAATGGATATATGTATGTGGATACTTATACCACATATATATAAATACAATGGAATATACTCAGCGATCAAAAAGAATGAAATCTTGCCATTTGCAACAACATGGATGGAACTAAAGTGTATTATGCTAAGCAAAATAAGTCTCTCAAAGAAAGACAAAAATCATATGACTTCACCCATATGTGGAATTTAAGATACAGAACAGATGAACATAAGGGAAGGGAAGCAAAAATAATATGAAAACAGAGAGGAAGATAAACCATAAGAGACTCAAATACAGAGAAACTGAGGGTTGCTGGAGGAGTGTTGGGTGGGGGGTGGGCTAAATGGGCAAGGGACATTAAAGAGGGCACTTGTTGGGAATGAGCACTGGGTGTTATATGCAACTGATGAATCACTAAATTCTATTCCTGAAATCATTATTACACTGTATGTTGACTAACTTGGATTTAAATTTTAAAAAATAATTAAAAAACAAATAAATAGTACCTCTGCTTGATAAATTCCCTCTAGAGGAATTGCTGGTCAAAGGTTTGTACTTGTGTTTGTGATTTTGATAGACAGCCAAACTGTTTTTTAGGTGGCTGTACCTATTTATACTCCCTCAAACAATATATGAGAGTACCTGTCTCCATCATATTCACACCACCCAATATATGATTAAATTTTTTGATCTTTGCCAATCAGATAGGAAGGAAATGCCATACTTATGGTTTAAGTGGATTTTCTTATTAATCCTTATAACAGTAAGTACTATTATCATCACCATTTTATATATGAGGAAATTAAGGCTTACAGAAGTTAGATTACTTGCTCAAATTACTCAAGTAAAAGGTGGAAGGATCAAGAAATTCACTCTGTCTACGTTTTGAACAAAACCCCTGTTATGTCATACAGTATTTCCATTAAGGAACACAGCCAAATAGCCTTGAAACTTATATTCTTATTTTTTTAAATGTTTATTTATTTTTGAGAGAGACAGAGAGAGAGCGAGCACAGGCAGAGAGCCCGATGCAGGGCTCAAATTCATGAACCATGAGATCATGACTTGAACGAAAGTTGGACGCTTCACCGACTGAGCCACCCTGGTGCCCTGAAACTTAAATTATATTTCTCATAATTATTTTTGATGATTCAAGAACTTAATTCAAAAGTTTTGGCCGTGTTTTGCAGTATATCTGTGTCAGCATTATCAATATGATTATCACTGAACAATAAATGTGTGTTCTAGTTCAAAAAACATCATAATAGATACCAGGTGAAACAGCTTTAATGGTCTGATATGACATCATCAATTCTGAAAAGTTTTATTCCATTTCTTAAAATTTCGGCCCTCATAATCCATACCCAGTGACCTGGTTTCATAGCTAGTTGAACACAGAGAGATAAATTTATACTAATCAAAATGAAACTTCATTAACCCCAGAATGCTGATGTTACAACAACATGCTTGATGTATAAAAGGTTAACATGAGGGTTACAATAGCAGTTTTCTTCTCCATAGTTCAAAGTGATTTGCAAATATTCTGGTTTTCCTCACATATTAAAAAAACAGCCAAAAATCATGTGACTATTTCCTGCCATCTTTTGACATTATTGGAGAGAATGTGTGTGGGATGGAGGAACTAACGATATGAGAATCATGTGCTCACAACATTTCAAGCTCCAATTTGAAGACATTATGCATGCATTTACTGGGTGTGGGTTTTCAGTATATTACAGGTTTGACCTGTTTGCAGCTTTCATGGCAAGTTTGAGGTCTCTGCCTGCCAGCAGAGGTTTCACAAAGAGAAAACATGTTGTTACATCAACCTAAGCTCACAGCCATTAAAGTTTGCCTAAGAATCTCCTGAGTGGCATTTTATGTCAATGGAGAAAATAGAGCATTCAATAAATGGTGTTGGGACAAAATAGGTGGCTATCTGGAAAAACAATAAAATTGGAAATATATCTCACATCCTGTATCAAAATGAATTCCAGATGGATAAAAGATTTAAATGTTAGGGGGGATAAAATATGACTAAAAAAATTATCGCAGGTGGGAGATATTGTATGTTCTTTCATGGTATGCCACTATACTCAGAGCCCAAAAAAGGAAATATTAATGAATTAGACTTTCAATTTTTAAAAATTCTGCCCACCATAAATGAAGTCAAAGACCAATGACAAACCGGGAAATTTTTATTCTAACAGATATGACAAACTAGGTATTTGTTTCCATGATGTACAAAGAGCTTCTACAAATAAATGAGACCAACATCCTTAGAAAAGTGGAAAAATGATATGAGCTTCCAGTTTCCAGAAATGGAAATACAAAGTGCTCTTAAATTGATATTTAAATTCCCTCATAAGAGAAGAAATAAAAATTAAAACTACACCGCTTTTGTGATTGTCAAAAATTCAAAACTCAATTGAGGCTCAATTCAAGCCTCAATTGACCAGGTTACGGGAAACTTGTATATTCGTGTATAACTGGTGAAAGTAATTCGGTAATATTTTTTTTTAATTTTTTTTTCAACGTTTATTTATTTTTGGGACAGAGAGAGACAGAGCATGAACGGGGGAGGGGCAGAGAGAGAGGGAGACACAGAATCGGAAACAGGCTCCAGGCTCTGAGCCATCAGCCCAGAGCCTGACGCGGGGCTCGAACTCCCGGACCGCGAGATCGTGACCTGGCTGAAGTCGGACGCTTAACCGACTGCGCCACCCAGGCGCCCCAGTTTGGTAATATTTTAATATCAAAACACAAATGCTTATGCTCTTTTTAAAGTTTATTTATTTATTTTGAGAGAGAGTGAGTGGGGGAGGGACAGAGAGAGAGAGAGAGTGAGAGAGAGAGAATCCTAAGCAGGCTCTGCACTGTCCGTGCAGAGCCTGATGTGGACTTGATCTCACAAACTGTGAGATTATGAGCCAAAATCAAGAGTCAGTCACTTAACCAACTGAGCTATCCAGGTGCCCCTTATGCTCTTTGACCCATCAATCTTACTTCTAGAGAAATGTAATTTTAAAGAGAGTGGCTTGGAAAGGATTCACTGAAAAGGTAAAAACCTGAAGGAGGTGAAGGAGTGAGCCATGCTAATATCATGGGAGGAACATCCCAGGCAAAATACCAAACGCTAAGGTGAGTTGAGAGAAGGTATGTTATAGAAACAGAAAGAGGACCACCCTGGCCTGAGTAGAATAAGCAAGGAGGTAGAATATTGGGAGAAATGTCAGAGAAGTGTTAGAGCGGCACATGTAAGGTCTTAAAGGCCATTTTATTAACTTCACCTTTGACTGTAAGGAAATAGGGAAATCACTGGGATATTCTGAGCAGTGGAATGACCTGATGTGACCTACATTTTTAAAAAGGTCATTTTAGCTGTTATAATAAGAACAAAGGAGTGGGTTAGAGATCAGCTGGGAGGCTATGGTAAGAGACAAGAGATGACAATAGATTGAATCAAGATGACAACAATATATGTGGGGATAAATGACCAGACTGTGGGTTCTGCTGACAGATTCTATTTGAAGTGGAGAGAAAGAGTCTAGAATGATTCTAAGATTTTTGACCTCAACAACTGGAAAGATGGAGTTGCCATCAAATAAGATGGAGAAGTCTAAAGAGAAGCAGATTTGGAAGGAGGTCAGGTATCAAATTATGGACATGATCAAGTTGAGGTGCTTGTGAGGCATTCAGATGGTTATATCAAAGAGCTGGCTATATGAATTTGGATTTCTTAGAAGAGATCCAGGCTGAAGCTATAGAGTAGAGACTGGATAGCAGGCACATCTACCAGTTATCAGGAAGGGCAAAGAAAATGCGAGGAGGAAGCATTGCTTTTGTTTTAGGGAACTAGCCTACAGGTACCACACGCTACTTAGGCTCATGTTCCATCAGCAAAATTTTAGTTCCATGGCTCTGGTTAAATGCAAGGAAGCCTGGGAAATGCAGTGTGTATGGTCAGCTCTGTGCTTAGCTACAGTTCTATCATTTTGGAAGACAGGAGGATGGATTTTAGTAAGTAATTAGAACTCTCTGCAAGGGAGTGATTCTAATTACTGACCGAGGCAGTTAATGGTAAGTGATGAGGAATGAGAGGATCCAAGGAGAATGAGACATAACCCATAAGCGAATGGTGGTAGAGTCAAGGGACTGTAGATCTCAGCAGAATGACAGGGCTGTTGGAGTCAGGGTCCTAGAGGGAGTAGTGGTGGTACTAGAGGGTTGTTGAGAGCTTGGTGTTGAGAGTAGGAAGGAGTTACTGTTACAGATAATGTCTATGGTATGGTTTCATAGTGAGTGATTGGTAAAGGGTGAAAGACAAAATTATAGGAAGAAGAGGTTAAGGAACTAAAGCCAGGATATTTGAAAGCTGACCAAATGGATATTGAAATTACTTAGAATTATGTTAGGAGTACTACTGGAGAAAGTGACCACAAGTCAACTGCTAATCTCTGAGAAATAAGAGCAAGTGACAATAACGGACAGTAGGTGGTATATCTAATGACATGAGATTCAAAGCTGGAGATTTGGGGGAAGCAAGGAGCACCCTCACTCTGTCTCTAGGCCAAGGGCATGTAGGATGTGATGGAGATAAGGACCACCACTAGAGAGGGCTACAAGGGAAGGGTTCATCTCCTGGAGAGGTTCAGAATTCAGCTGGAGCAGGACAATGAAAGGGGACCTTCACAGGACAGGCTGAGAATATGTAGGAATTTTGCTGCTGACAGATTAGGCATTATAGTGAGCACAGGGGATGCATTTTGAGAGTAGGGGAGGGTGGGAGAAGGGAGGAGAATGAGATTAAGAGCTGTATGGGGATTGGAGTAAAGGAGGTGACCTGGGAATCCACTGGCTTCTCGCAGTGGTGATGTAAACCGGGATAAAGGGATAATGTGATTAATCCTGATGGTTTCAGGGCAGATAATGTTAGTAAGGCTGTGCATGTTGTGGGGTAGGAAGGACTGAGGCCTTTCTAGAAATTCTGAGACCACCTCTTTGCTCCTGCCACTGCACAGAAAGCCAGGGGAAGGAAGGGTCTGAAGTCCTACAGAGTAAGAACAACAGCTGTCATTTTAAAGGACATCCCTCTCCTGAGGAAGAGCAGGGTTCTCCTCAGGCTTCTCTGGATGAAAGCTTCTAATGTTTTCTGGTGGCTCCTCAGCCTCACTTGAGGCCACATGACAACAGGGAAGCCTGCAGGTGAAGCTGCAAAAATGATCAGTTCTTTCTCCACATTCCCAGGCTCTGTTCATTAAGCTGTGGCAGGAGTCTCAGGTCAGGGGAACTTCCTGTCACATTCCTGCTGCCTAAGAAATCTTCTTCCACTTTCAATTTTGAACTCCAGAACAGAGAGGGTCTCTCCTCTGCCGGTGCAACCTCTCTAGTGCCTCAAACATGTATGTCTCCCCCCACCCCCCACCACCCACCGCCCCACCCACAGAGTACAGAGGCTGCACACACTTTTCCTAGCCCACAGCAATGGCTACTGACCTCCATGGCCATGTCTACAAGGTGGTAGGTAGACACAGGAGGATGGGAGCAGTCTGCAATGATGATAATCTTCCAGGAAACAGACTAAATGTGAGTGGTTGAAGTGATGGACAAAATGTACAGAAGGGCTCCACTCAAAAATCCCTTCTCCACCTCTGATACTGCTTAGTCTGTGGGTGTAACATGTTCCTTACTTAAATGACCAATTATATCTTTGATGTTGAGGCAGCAGAAACCCTTTTTAAAAGAAAAGTTTAAATTACCCTTGATATGCAATGAAAATAATATTTCAGGAAAACTCACAGGTAGAAAAACTTTAGCATTGTTCTCAAAGTCTGAGGAAATCAGAAATATTTACCTCCTCTGGATCTCTGAGTGACTCTACAGGAGGAGAATTTAATATCCAGGTCATTTTGTCTCTTTAATTAAAAACAAAAAAGTGTGTGTGTCTATGTGTATGTGTGTGTATAGGGGTGCCTGGGTGGCTCAGTCAGTTAAGCATCTGACTTCAGCTCAGGTCATGATCTCATTGTTCGTGGGTTTGAGACCTGCGTCAAGCTCTGTGCTGACAGCTCAGAGCCTGGAGCCTGCTTCAGATTCTGTGTCTCCCTCCCTCTCTCTCTGCCCCTCCCCTGCTCACGCTCTGTCTCACTCTCTCTCTCTCTCAAAATATAAACATTTTTTTAAAGTTACATATATGTTATATGTGTATTTATAGAACAGCCTGTCAAGTCTGTTCTGTGGTATAACCAAGCCATAATTTGTCATCCATTTTAAGGAATTATAATTCTTTTGAGGCCTTTCCTGGAATATCCCCTAGATTCTTCCTGTTGCATTTCTAGTTTATGAATCAAGCCTTTCATTCATTTATTTATTCAACAAGTATTTCTTAGCAACCATTCTAGCATAGCTTTAATCACTTAGGAGGTTATAAGGGCAGTCCATTCCCAATCCTATGAGAATTTACAATCTATTTGTAAGAGATTATAGCAAGAGAAAAAGAAAAAGGAAAGAAAGAAGAGAGGAAGGACACAGAAAGAAAAATGCATTTAAAGTGATCAAAATATATGTGTTATCTTAAATTCTAAAGAAATGTGAAACTCATGAAAAGAAAACTAGAAAACCTTACTGTGGGACATGAAACAAGGCTTGCATAAACAGAGAGACTTGGTAAGGTCTTGAATGAGCAGACAGTATTGGAGCTATATCAAATATGCCCAAATTAATTTAAAATTCAGTACACTTCAATAAACATACCAACCCAGGATTTTAAAACTTGACAAGTTTGATCATAAAAACCTTTGAGAAAGGTAAATACTAGCCAAAATAATTTTGAGATTGAGGGACTGGCCCTTGACAGATATCAAAATATCCTCTAAATCTTTAATAATTACAGAGTATGATAATTAACTGGAAAGGGGGAAAACAAATAGAATAGAAAGCCCATTAAAAACAGTTGAGACTTGGTGGAGCCTGGGTGGCTCAGTCAGTTGAGTGTCCAACTTTTGATTTGGGCTCATAGTTCATGGGACTGAGCCCCATGTTGGGCTCCATGCTGATAGCACGGGGCCTATTTGGGATTCTCTCTCTCACTCTCTCTCTCTGCCCCTCCCCTGCTCACACACTCTCTCTCAAAATAAACAAATAAATATTAAAAAAAAAACAATTGAGACTTAATGCTAACTTCCAATAGTTTTTCACATTATTGGACACCAGTCTAATTTATGATGATGGAACACAGAAATTTTTTTCTAGGTTTATTTATTTTGAGAGAGAGAGAGAGAGAGAGAGAGAGAGAGGGAAGGAGCATGAGTGGAGGAGGGGCAGAGAGAGAGGAGAGAGAGAGAATCCCAAGTGGGCTCCAGGCTATCAGCTCAGAGTCTAACACGGGGATCCATCCCACAAACCGTGCGATAGAGATCATGACCTGAGCTGAAATGAAGAGTTGGACGCTTAACTGACTAAGCCACCCAGATGGCCCCAGAACACAGTGATTTTTAAAATATAACTTAGATGGAAAAAATTATAATGCTGTGCAAACTTTCTTGCATTCTCATCTCCTTATTTATATTTAATAAAGTTTCTCAGCATTTATGACTATAAAAACAAACAAAAAGCATAAATGAATGTTGAACCTGTCTCATTCTTACAATGAATAATCTTCATCCGGAGGAGTGAATAAAATTGAATCCAGCTCCATTTGTCACCGAGAAAAGCATTTACAACACAATTTAATTTTTTATGTTTAAGAATGACAAATTTATGTTATATTGATAAATTTCATACTACTAATAATTACACTGATAGAGTATTTTAACATTTAGAGCCTTAATTAACCCATATTTTTTGATGGAGTATAACAATTGAATAATCAAAGATTTTCAAGTATAAAGGTTGTTATACATTAAGATAAAATCACGTGGGAGAATTGGAGTAGAAATATTAGTTCAGGGATATCAAAGCGTGATGAAAAATTTCTGGCTACTTTTTTTGAGTTTATTTATTAATTTTGAGAGAGACAGAGTGAGTGGGGGAGGGGCAGGGAGAGAGGGAGAGAGAGAGAATCCCAAGCAGGCTCTGTGCTGCCTGCACAGAGCCTGATGCAGGGCTCAAACCCCTGAAACTGTGAGATCATGGCCTCAGCTAAAATCAAGGGTCAGACACTTAGCCAACTGAGCCACTCAGGCACCCCAAAATTTTTGGCTATTAAAGAAAAGCTGTCACTTTATTAGGACACTTAGATTTCATATGATATATGTTTTTTTTACACTGATGTAATATGGTTTAGCAACTTTTTTCCCAAAAAATGAAATGGAGTTATATTTAGCTCTCACTTACACCTTGATTAGAAAATAATTAAGAAGTGTAGCTCAAAGAATAAGCATTTAATTGTGGGAAGGAAGAATGAGAAATGCAGGCTTGTTAAGGATTTTGGTAGCCAGAGGGTCGCATGAAGGTGTCTTCTTACTAAGTCTTGAAAGAGAAGAAACTGAGGGGAGTCAAGTAAATTTAGAAGAAGCTGACAGAAAGACCCATACCTAAAAAGGAACAACAGAAATGAAAATTTCTTTTTTTTTTTTAATTTTTTTTTCAATGTTTTTTATTTATTTTTGGGACAGAGAGAGACAGAGCATGAACGGGGGAGGGGCAGAGAGAGAGGGAGACACAGAATCGGAAGCAGGCTCCAGGCTCCGAGCCATCAGCCCAGAGCCCGACGTGGGGCTCGAACTCCCGGACCGCGAGATCGTGACCTGGCTGAAGTCGGACGCTTAACCGACTGAGCCACCCAGGCGCCCCCAGAAATGAAAATTTCAAACCATTCTTTAGGCCTTCATTTCAGAAAATGTGTTCCCTGAAACATGGGGTTTCCACAAGATGTCAGTTGCCAGTTGTTCTGCGAAAACAATGAAAACAAATTTTATAGTGATATTTTTCTTTTAAAATACATCTTTTAAATATCTACATGAGAAGTTACTATATATTGATGTAATTGTTTATGTGATTGTTCTACAATAATATGCCTTGTGGGAATATAGCAGAGCAGTTAAGAGGACAGATTCCAATACCAGACTGATGAGTTCCGTTTACAGCTCAGCTGTTTACTGGTTGTGTATAGCTACATAGCTTTGTGTATCAGTTTTCTTACGTAAAATAGGAATAATAATAATACTTCCCTTGTTGTCACAGACTAGAAGTCTGGAGTTCTCTCTTGTCTAGCAAGAGAGTGGACGCAGAATTGTATACAAGAGAGGGTTAAGTCTGGGAGGAGACAAAGACCCGAACAGCGTTTTTGTCTCCATATTTACCGAGCTCACAAGATATTACCCACGTGGTGAACGTGAAGAAAACAAGATCTCACACACGTGGTGAACGTGAAGAAAACAATCATAGAGTAATCATTAACTTGTGTGTGAGTAGCAAAGGCTGGGGGGGGCGGGGAGTGGAGTTTGTGATCAAAGTACAATAGATTATTGGCTTCAGATGGAAAGCGATTTCCTGCAGGTGATAAAACAAGTTACTCGTGATCCCATTACAGTACAGTATCTGGCTAACTAACCTTGGGTGTTTTCACCCTGTGGTGGTGGCTTTCTGCCCTAAGCTTTTTTCTAACCCATTTATGTAAGTAGAACCTATTTCCCCACACCTCATGGGTTGCCAGAGTTAAATGAGATGATACAAGGAAAATGCATAGAACAAAGTCTGGGACACAGAAAGTGGTATGAATGGCCTTGCTATTATTTTTATTTATGTATGTATGTATGTATGTATGTATGTATGTATTTATTTATTTATTGGGTGGAGGGAGGCACAGACAGAGAGAGAGAAAGAGAGAATCCCAAGCAGGATCTGCACTGTCAGCGCGGAGCCCAACTTGGGCCACAATCTCACCCATCATGAGATCATGACCTGAGCTGAAATCAAGAGTGAGGCCCTGAATGGACTGAGCCACCCAGGTGCCCCTGACCTTGCTATTATTTTTAAGGAATGGTGTGCCGGGACGCTTGGGTGGCTCAGTCGGTTAAGCGTCAACTTCAGTTCAGGTCATGATCTCGTGACCCGTGACTTCACCTTTGGCACTGTGCTGACAGCTCAGAACCTGGAGGCTGCTTTGGGTTCTGTGTGTCTCTCTCTGCCCT
Organism: Prionailurus bengalensis; assembly: GCF_016509475.1. Taxonomy (NCBI): domain Eukaryota; kingdom Metazoa; phylum Chordata; class Mammalia; order Carnivora; family Felidae; genus Prionailurus; species Prionailurus bengalensis. The sequence goes on along the minus strand of NC_057344.1, from coordinate 69,423,719 downwards.
TCTCCTGCTCATACTCTGTTTCTCTCTCTTTCTCTCTCAAAACTAAATAAACATTAAAAAAAAAAGAAATGGTGTGTCACATTTAAGGATATCAGAGATGACCTAATATATGAAAAAGGGGCACTTGATATGCAAATTGGTGCATAATCAGCTTAAATAACTAATAATAGCCATGTTGTATGTTATTATTCATACAACTAATATTAACTTGTTAGTTACTGATTTGTGCTGGTCTATGTGATTTATCTTTTAAAATGTTTCATACCTGGAGTGCCTGGGTGGCTCAGTCAGTTAAGCGTCTGACTTTGGCTCAGGTCATGATCTCATGGTTTGTGAGTTGGAATCCCCATTCGAGCTCTGTGCTAACAGCTTGGAACCTGGAGCCTGCTTCTGATTCTGTGTTTCCCTCTCTTTCTGCCCCTCCCCTGCTCACGCTCTGTCTCTCTCTCTCTCAAAAATAAATAAATGTAAAAAATAAATAAAATGTTTCATACCTTTTATAGTCACTAAAATTAAAAAATTCGTTTCTCTAACTTAAGGTATAAAGTTTAAAGAAAAACATAAAACAAAATTTAATTCCTTCTAGCAATTAATCTGAAATCACATTTTGCTGTCTAGTTTAATCCAAATCACATCTCATTAACTCTTGTAATGTTTTATAGGCTGAAAGCTTAAGTTTGAGAAAGGCTGGATTTCACCATAAAATTACTAAATTTGTTAAATAAAAGTATGAATTGTCAGAATACCTGCATTAAGTTTTCTAGTTGGACTCTAGGACTATGTGGCACTATTTTACTGTTAAAGATAACACTAAATGACTATATATGAACATTTTTTTCAGCTGAATAAATTTAACTATAGACTTGGTCAACACTACTGGTAGGTGCCAATGGATACACATTAACTCTTTTAAGCTACTAGATTTATATTCAATACACTGCAGTAGTAATGCTCTGGTTTTTACCTTGGTAATATACTAAGCAATTGACTAAGAATTTTGCCAGTGATTTCAATACATGTGATTATGTAATGAGTTTTATGAAGTGTTTCATTCACTACAACAATAATTAGCTATCTTTTGATCTTAATTAATGGAATCTCAATTATTTTTGGGAGAAAGAAGGCAGACATAGAATAGCAATTTTTAAACTTTTTGGGGGGTTTGAGAAATCAAAGAAAATCAGAAAATTATGGACTTCTTCCAGAAAAAACTGCACATTCTTACAATACATCCTATATAATTTAGGGGATCTGGGTGATATTTCTCAAAGTATCACCCATGAACCATCTGCATCCAAATTTCTTGAGGTTCTAGTTAAAAGTTCAGATTCCTGAGTTACACTGAAGATTTACTGGATTGGAATCTCATAGGATCAAGCCCCGAAATAAGACTTTTAACAATGTCCACAGGTAAATCTACTTAAAAAACTATTTTGGGGGGTGTCTGGGTGGCTCAGTCAGTTAAGCAACTGACTCTTGGTTTTGGCTCAGGTCATGATCTCATGGTTTGTGAGTCTGAGCCCCACACTGGGCTCTGCACTGAGAGCACAGAGTCTACTTGGGATTTCTCTCCCCTCTCTCTGCCCCTCCCTAACTTGCTCTCTCTCAAAAAATAAATAAACATAAAAAATAAACTATTCTTTTAAAGAGTTTACTTTTAAGTAATCTCCACACTCAATGTGGGACTCAAATTCACAAACGCTAGCTCAAGAGTCTCATGCTCTACCAACCGAGCCAGCCGGGCACCACAAAAATAATTATTTTTGTCAAAGGAAAAAGCACATACACACACAAGTACATTCATATGTATTGTTTTAAAAGTCAAATAGTACTGTAAAGCTTATGATAGAAACCGGCAGTCTTCTACCCCACCCTTCTCCACACCCATTCCCAGCCCTTCAGGTCAACACCCTCAACTTTCCTAGTTAGTTTCACTGATAATTTTCCTCCATATCTTTATATGCTTATATCACTATTTTCTTGATTTGCCTGTTGACTTCCTGCCATTGTGAATAAATACTGGAATATCACTTCCCAACTCCACTTTTCTTCTTCTATGCTCCAATATCGTTATATATATATTTTTTAATTTCATTTTTTATTTTTTAAAATTTACATCCAAATTAGTTAGCATATAGTGCAACAATGATTTCAGGAGGAGATTCCTTAGTGCCCCTTACCCATTTAGCCCATCTCCCTTCCCACAACCCCTCCAGTAACCCTCTGTTTGTTCTCCATATTTATGAGTCTCTTCTGTTTTGTCCCCTTCCCTGTTTTTATATTATTTTTGTTTCCCTTCCCTTATGTTCATCTGTTTTGTCTCTTAAAGTCCTCATATGAGTGAAGTCATAGGATTTTTGTCTTTCTCTGACTAATTTCGCCCAGCATAATACCCTCCAGTTCCATCCACGTAGTTGCAAATGGCAAGATTTCATTCTTTTTGATTGCCGAGTAATACTCCATTGTATATATATACCATCTCTTCTTTATCTATTCATCCATCGATGGACATCTGGGCTCTTTCCATACTTTGGCTATTGTTGATAGTGCTGCTATAAACATGGGGGTGCATGTGTTCCTTCGAAACAGCACACCTGTATCCCTTGGATAAATGCCTAGTAGTGCAATTGCTGGGTCGTAGGGTAGTTCTATTTTTAGTTTTTTGAGGAATCCCCATACTGTTTTCCAGAGTTGGTGCACCAGCTTGCATTCCCACCAACAGTGCAAAAGAGATCCTCTTTCTCCGCATCCTCACCAACATCTGTTGTTGCCTGAGTTGTTCATGTTAGCCATTCTGACAGGTGTAAGGTGGTATCTCATTGTGGTTCTGATTTGTATTTCCCTGATGATGAGTGATGTTGAGCATTTTTCTATGTGTCGGTTGGCTATCTGGATGTCTTCTTTGGAGAAGTGTCTATTCATGTCTTTTGCCCATTTCTTCACTGGATTATTTGGTTTTTGGGTGTTGAGTTTGATTAGTGTTATATATATATATTTTTTTAAATCAATAGTCAGCATTACATCATTGAAACTGTATAAATATTGTTCACTGAGCCAAGTAATGCATTGCAATCACACCTCTATTTCTGTATAAGCTTTTCCTTTTTCTGAAGTTAGTAATTGCCTCATTTTATCTTTTGTATGGTTTTCCATCTACCTATTGTTAGTTTTTCCTCCTTGTTCCAGTATCTCCGCCATATACTTATTTATACTATGTTCTGTATGCTCAAACACTTCTATTCCATTTATCTCAGCTGTTCCTGGAGCCCTCTACCATCCTCCTCGTCTCTGGCCTGGTTGTTTTTCAGAGGTCCTGGGACATTCCTTCCCACCACAACTTTCCCTGCTGCTTTTCTTTCTAGGATCTTCTCCTGTATCTTCCATTTTCATATTTTAATCCCCTATTTTGCTAAAATACATCTTCCAGCTTCTTAAGAAAGAATGGAGGTATAATGTTTGAGACCTTGTATATATGAAAATTTTGTATATTCTACATTACTTGATTTCCAGTTTAGTTTTGTGAAGGATTCCAGGCCGAAAACAGTTTTTTCCTCTGAATTGTTAAGGTAGTGCTTTATTGTCTTCTGCCATCAAGAGTGGTTAGTAGCAATTCCAATGCTATTTGAATCATTCCATTTTTTGTGATGAGCTTTTCTCTGAAAAGTTTTATAATTCATTTCCTTATCCAAGGTGTTCTGAAATGTAATGATGCTATACTTTGAAGTGGGTTTTTTAAAAAGTGTGTTGTTCTGGGTGGGCCCTATCTGGGAAGTTTTCTTCTATTATTTCTTGGATAATTTGTTCCCCTGTGTTTTCTCTGATCTTTTTTTTTTTTTTCAAACTTATTTATTTTTGAAAGAGAGAGTGAATGAGCAGGGGAGGGGCAGAGAGAGAGAGAGATAGAGGAAGAGAGAATCTCAAGCAGGCTCCCTGCTGTCAGTGAAGAGCCAGACATGGGGCTCAATCCCATGAACCATGAGATCATGACCTGAGCCAAAATCAAGAGTCAGACACTCAACCAATTTAGCCACCTGGTAGGTGCCCTGCTTTTACTTTCTTCATGCTTTTCTTACCATGTTGGAGATATTCATCAAATGTTGTGATTCTTGGGTTGCTATTCATATTTAAGAATGAGACTCTAAAAATTGTATTAGAGGGGCACCTGGGTGGTTCAGTTGGCTGAGCATCTGATGTAGGCTCAGGTCATGATCTCGTGGTTCATGAGTTTGAGCCCCACATCAAGCTCCCTGCAGTTAGCATGGAGCCTGCCTTGGATCCTCTGTCCCCGCCCCAACCCGCCCCTCCCCTGCTGTGCTCTCTCTCAAAAATAAATAAACCTTAAAAAGCAAAAAAAAAAAAAAAAAAAGGAAACATTTCATTAGAAATTCCCTGTGTGAGTACTAATTTGGGAAATTCACAAGTAGATGCTGTAGTAATGAACTAGCATTTTACTGAGCTACCCCAACTGTAAATGTCTGGAGAGCTTTTTTTTTTTTTTTTTTTTTTTTCTGTCATTCTTCTATTTCTCTGGGAACTGAGCATTTCCTTAATGCACCTTTTCTGATCCACTGAGCAAAAGTTGTCTGGCTGGGCAGGGTCATTTTAGAAAGGAAACTGGAGTCTAAATATTTCATATGTAGACTTTCACCTATCCCTCCTATTTTGAGTCTGCATCTGATTTCCCCTTCAGTGACCTGGCAGGTTCCAAATGTTGAGGATTTACAGTCTCTGAGGGGAACTGGCCCTCCCCTTCATTCTTAGGTTTTGAATTCTTCCTCTCTGCTCAATTAATTACCATTCCTTCATCTACTTTCTATCTTCCAAACACTTATCCTTGGCCAAACACTTGTTGCAATCTGTAATTCTCTGTTTTTCCCTCTTCTTATCTTTGTTTTTTGTAGGCGCATACCTTTTTTGTTTCTTTGCTGTCCTTTTAGTGGGATTTAAAGAAATGGGGGGTAGAGGCAGAATGCTTATAGACAGATCACAATTTTAAGCAGTACTCCAAAGTGTGTCTTATTCAACACACACTTCAGTGCTACTGGCTAGAACACAGTTGGAATACTGGATGACTGCTAAGTACACGAACTTGATGAATTTATGTAGTATTAATGATTTAAGAAAAACAAACTATGATGTTTATTGAATTTTTGACCTAAGGCAGGGGATCATCAGAACCTAAAATTAAAAATCCTTGTCAAACAAAAAAATGAATAAGGAAGAAAGAAAGAAAGAAAGAAAGAAAGAAAGAAAGAAAGAAAAAAGATAGGAAGGAAGAAAGGTCATAAACATGTTAACTGTAGCTATTTCTTTTTTTTTTAAGAGATCCTACATTTATTAATTTTTTAAAGTAACCTCTACCCTCAACATGAGGCTCAAACTCACATCCCTATGACCAAGAGTTGCGTGCTCCACTGACTGAGCCAGGCTAGTGCCCCTACTTGTAGCTGTTTCTATCTATATATGGACACAGTATTATATTCATCTTTGTATTTTTATACATCTTCTAAATTTTATGCATTGTGGATCAGTGTATTGAGTGTGAATGAGTGTATGGGAGAAAATTTCAGACAGAGTTGTGAGCTGGAGGAGGGAGCATTCCTGTCAGAGGAGGCCTGGTAAAGAAATAAAAGAAATAAAAGAACATTAGTGTGGCTAGAGGATAGCAAGTGAGTGAGAGGGTGATGTGAGATGAATTTGGAGAGAGAGGGAGAGACCTAATAATGTGGAAGGCCACGTGAAGAATTTTGGATTTTACTAAGTGCAATGCGAAGCCACTAAAAAGTTTTAATCAAAGAAGTGACAATAAACAATGTGCATATATATACTAAAGTAGGCTCCATGAAGGGGGCATGTGGGTGGCTCAGTTGGTTGGGTGTCCAACTTCGGCTCAGGTCATGATCTCATGATTCGTGGGTTCAAGCCCCATGTTAGGCTCTGTGCTGACAGCTCAGAGCCTGGAGCCTGCCTCAGATTCTGTGTCTCCCTCTCTCTCTGCCCCTCCCCCTCTCAAATAAATAAATATTTAAAATTTTTTTCTTTTTTTTTTTTAAGTAGGCTCCATGCCCATTGTGGGGCTTGAAGTCACAACCCCAAGATCAAGAGTCACATGCTCTATCAATCAAGCCAGACAGGCACCTAGAAACAATTCATATTTTTAAATGATCCCTATTGCATGTAGAATAGATTGGAGATGGGGCAAGAAAGTAACCAATTACAACTCTTGCAGACAGGAGATAATGGTGACTTGGAGTAGGGTGGTAATGGACAAGGAGAGAAATGGATGTGAGAAATATTTTGGATGATGAGAGGAAGCAAAAGGTTAAGAATGCTTTCTAGGTTTCTGTTGTAAACAAATGTGTGAAAGCAAATTTATGTGTAAAGAAGAAGGCAAGAGACACAGGATTTGGAAAAAAAAATAATTGGGAGTTCAATGTGGGATGCTTGTAAGTTATCCATTGGACACATCAAATAGCTGGTTATCAAGATCTAGAATGGAGGTTAGGATCAGAGGTAAAAGGTTAGGTATTATCTATATATAGATGGCATTTAAAGTCACAGGAATGGATGAGTTTATCTAGGAAGAAGAAAAGTATGCATGAAAAGAATAGAAGACAGAGAAGAAGAGAAGCCTTGAAGAGTTTCAAATTTAAATTTTTTTTTTTAACGTTTATTTATTTTTGAGACAGAGAGAAACAGAGCATGAACGGGGGAGGGTCAGAGAGAGAGGGAGACACAGAATCTGAAACAGGCTCCAGGTTCTGAATTGTCAGCACAGAGCCCGACGCGGGGCTAGAACTCACAGACCGCAAAATCATGACCTGAGCTGAAGTTGGCCGCCTAACCGACTGAGCCACCCAGGTGCCCTAAGAGTTTCATATTTTAAAGGATAGGGAGAGGAGGACTCTCCTGAGGAGACTGAGGGAGTAACTAGTCAGGTAGTTTAAAACTAGAAGAGGTCTATGGTACCAAAAATGAGGGTTTCAAAAAGGAGAAAGTGGTCAATTGTATTTATTGCAAAGAAGACAGGAAAAACGTCCCTTGATTTCGGCACCATGGAGGTCATTGATTGCTATAGTGAGATTATCAAGTGGATTGAGTTCTACTGTAAATACCAGAGAATCAATTTACAGTGGATTAACCCTTGCAACATCAGAGTCAGTTGGATCCAATTTTAGAGTTTGAGTTTCTTTTCTGAGAGGTTCTAACTATTTATAAGGATGGGTATTTCATGACCTTTATTCTTTCTTAAACTCCTGTTTTTTCCGAAGAACAAAAAGTAAGTGTACTTTAAAAATGGTCTAGCTTGGGGCGCCTGGGTGGCGCAGTCGGTTAAGTGTCCGACTTCAGCCAGGTCACGATCTTGCGGTCCGTGAGTTCTAGCCCCGCGTCGGGCTCTGGGCTGCTGGCTCAGAGCCTGGAGCCTGCTTCCGATTCTGTGTCTCCCTCTCTCTCTGCCCCTCCCCCGTTCATGCTCTGTCTCTCTCTGTCCCAAAAATAAATAAAAAACGTTGAAAAAAAAATTAAAAAAAAAAAATGGTCTAGCTTGCAATTACCATATGGGTCCACTGAACTCTTTCATAATTTATGGGATCCCACTGATCTTAATTTTCTTTACCTTTAAACATTTTGCTATAACATCATCCAGGAATTATTTCAACATTACTCAACAACTATTCCCAACTATGCTAGAGAAGACAAAAATAATAAGAAAACAATTTGGAATTGCCTAGAAGGTTGATTCAATGGTAAAATAAATCATCACTATTACATCATCCTACTATTATCTTATTGTATTGTCCAAAGCACTACATCATCTCTTAAGAAGGTATAAAAAAAATCTGTAGACATTATCTTTGTAGTTTTTTATTAAAGCTTTTATTAATCACTGATGAGAATTCAAAAATTTCATTTTCCCCCATAATGCCAAAGAAAAGAAATTGATAGAGGAAAATACTTCAAATATATTATAAAAATCAGAAAATAATTGCAAAAAGATAAATAAAAGCACTCTAGACTTTAATGATGACGGTGAAATCTATCATATACAAGTGAAATACCAGATGATCAGTCTTTATTTATTTTTTTAAAGATTTTGTTTTTGTCTTTTAAGTAATCTCTGCACCCAATGTGGGGTTCGAATTTACAACTCTGAGATTAACAGTTGCATGCTCTACCGACTGAGCCAGCCAGGTACCCCTAGATGATGAGTCTTTAGATAATGGTATCCTAAATTTTCTCAAACTCAAGAACTGATAATTCCACGATATATTTTTATTTATTTTTTAAATATCTATTTATTTACTTTTGAGAAAGAGAGAGAGAGAGATCAAATGGGGAAGGGACAGAGAGAGAGTGAGACACAGAATCCGAAGCAGGCTCTGTCCGGGCTACAACCTGTCAGCACAGAGCCCGACATGGGGCTCGAACTCACAAACTGCAAGATCATGACCTGAGCTGAAGTTGGAAGCTTACCCAATTGAGCCACCCAGAGGCCCCTCCACAATATATTTTTAAAGATAAAAAGGAAATGTGGTATTCTTAACCATTCCACAGGAATAACTTCATTATTCGTTATTTTGCAACAAGGACTTGAGCCATCCAAAAAAGATATGATGTATTCTGTCATCTTTTTTGATGTTTTGCATCATATATACTTGATATAGTTTGCAAGTCAACAACTGCTAAAGGCAATGTATATGCAAAGGTGATTGGAAGGAAATCAAGATGTAGAGAGGAAAAATGCATTGAATTGCTAATTCTTTTTTCCTTTAGTTTTATTGAGATATAATTGACATATATTGTATAAGTTTAAGGAGTCCAATGTGTTTGAGTTGCTAGTTCTAATGTTGTTTATAAATCTAAAAATGAAAATGTTTCACAGCCAAGAAGTAAAGAAGATGGCTATCTTCAATAAAATTACAAGCCATCAAAAATTTCAAAAGTGTTTTTGTTGATTCAAGTGCAAGAAGAAGCAAAAGTAATAATAAGCTAGTGCATCTGAGATGTATTCTTAATCTGGAGTCAGTATTTATGAGATGATTGTGTTCCTGGTTCAATATGTTATGTTGACTGATCAATAGTTGTATTTAAAGGATATGGCCTGGGGCACCTGGCTGGTTGAGTCAGTGGAGCATGTTGAGTCTTGATCTCAGTGTTGTTTGAGTTCCATGGGCATAGGGATTACTTTAAAAAATAATAATAAAGGACATGGCCCATTTAGGGTAATTTTCCTTTAATTGCAGGAAAATATAGAATAAAAATTTGAATTTACTATGTTTAAATTCTTATTAAACATTTAAAATTGTTTTACTATTCCTTTATTCTTGCTTCTTATAAATGACTTGCAAAATGTCTTAAAAATATGAAGTAAAAAGCAGATCCATTGGTGATGATTGGTGTACTGAGGGTTAAAGAAGCAGGGGTTTATTTGTTTCATATAACAAGCAACAGAGGACACAAAACAGGACCCTCTCTTACAGACTGTTTTTGGCTTCAGATAACAGAAATATCATCTCATCAAATGGGGAAGGTCAGCTCAGGGTAGAGGTATTATGGATCAACAATGTATTAAGGACACAGCTTGCTTCCACCTCTCTGCTCTGCCATCTCCAGAACTGGTTTCATGCCCAGGCTGGTAGCAAGATCCGTAGCATTACATGTAAACACACAACATACACAGGGAGAAAACAACAACAACCCACATCTCTCCTTATAGTTCTCTATTAAGACCGAGAAAACATTCTCCAGGATCACTTTCCTCTGGCTCCTTTCCTTCTTGGCTAGAATGGCCTCAAGCGCTCATTCCTGAACCAACACCTTGCAAAAGCAATGAGATTACCCTTAGATCACTTAGACAGAGTTTGGGGATAATGTCAGTTTACCCTGAGGCACGCTGGCCTGGGGGAGGGATGGACACCTGAACAAAACTGGGGTTGTGTTGGGAGGAAGGGGTAACAGATATTAGGTAGGCTACAGTGTACCAGGCAGTCTAACTGTACAATTGACACTCCTAAAGGAACTTCCAGAACACGCATTAACTGGAGAGAACTGTCACCAGGACTCAGAACAGAATAAGTAAATCAGCTCTTTTACAATTCCCCCTTTTCCATCTTAAGTGTTACTCTAACATCTCCCAAGAATTCAGGATATTGTTTTACTTCCTCCTCTTGACAGCTGCATACAGGAGCAGCCAGCTGACAGATTTTCTAAGAGGGAGTGAGGTTATAAAGTGAATTAGATGTATGGAATCAGGAGACAAGCCACACAACTGTGCTGGAGACTGGGAGTGGGACAAGCTTCAGGGAAGAGGCAGCGACCAGTGCATGACAGGCAAAAGATGAGGTTTTGAAGAGGCCTTGAAAAGACAAGAAGAGAAATAATGAAACTGGGATAGGAGAGCTGTCTAGAGCTAGCTCCCCAAATTTTGCTGGTTAGGATTTTTGTTTGCTTTTAGAATTCAGAGCAAGAGGTGTGGCCAGAACCAGAATGAGGAAGAATGTGTGTTGAAAGGAAGCAAAGTGAGAAAAGGGGGAGAAGGGAAGCATTTTAGTTCCTTTTTTTTCTCTCCGAACTGAAGTTGGTCCTTAATAGTTTGAGATGCACATACTCCCTTTATAGTTGCCCAGTGAGGATCAAAATTGAGGGTGATGTCTGGGGCAGGCTGATTTTTAAATTGCCTCTTTTGGGTGATGCTGCACATTTGGACTGGGCTGGAATTAAACTAGTCCTTGGAGGTGAGGAACAAGGGACATCATGCCAAATTCCTCTTTAACGTGCAGTTACAAAAGTGGTAGGCTATCAACAGTATGCACTTCAGTTTGGGGAATAAAGGACATTTTCTGAGCAAGGACAGAGTAAGGGAGGGTGGTGAAGTTCCCGCCATAATATGACTTGGGGCCATGTCTTAATAAAGTCACAAGAGATGAAGCCAGTATCTGCTATATAGGATACTAACCAATACTAGTGGTCTCATGAGGTAGATGCTCCCAGTAAACAGAGAGAAATACCAAAGTTGCAAATCAGGGTTCTGTATACACTCCATTGTGCAAAACAAGGATTGCTTACTGGCAAGAACACTTAATCCACCATTTTAATAGTAGAGATCTGAAAGGAAAACGTGACTGAGTTTCAATTTCTACCATCTTTCCCTTACCTTTGTGAAATTTCAGCACATCATTATTTACAGCTCGTTTACTACAAGAGCCAGAAGAGGTATTTTTGATTACTTATATCCACGGAAATACATTTGCTTTTTTTGAGTTTCCAAGAGTCCTTCTTTGAACAAGTCTAAGGGAATCCAGGTGAGTCACCGTTCACTGCTCATGAAGAAGCTAGGAGAGGCAGTGTTGGAAACTTAATTTTATTTCTATGACTCCTCATCAGAAAAACTGAAGATCTAACGCTATAAGGCAGATTAAGAAGCTGCTTTGAGTCAGGCACGTTCCTTCACCACAGCCTGTTGGGAGAGTTCTGCACCAGAGACTAAAGTTCTCACCGAGATTGGGTGGGACTGGATAGGAAAGCCAAGTCAAATACCCCTCCCTTCTCCAAATCAAATAACATCTATCCGTTGTTGATATCAGATTATTATGTGCCTTGATGGTTAAGTATGTACTAGGAAAGCATTCTCTTGTTATAAAATAGCTTCTCTTAATTTTCTAAATCTATGTGGTGAATTCCATGTGTTTTTTAATTTCACAAGCAACTTTTTATATAACTACGGTATAGTGACCCAAGATGCTAAAGATCGAACTAAGGAGTTTAAATTAAAAACCAAAAAAAAAAAAAAAAAAAGAAAAAGAAAAAGAAAGAAAAAAAAAAAGACGGAGAGATCTAATCGATATGGTAGAAACATGCCAATATCTTGGGTGTTGTGACATTCGAATCAGTCCTGTGAAACAGCAACCTCACGTCTTAAACCCTTCCCAGCGCCATGGGGTTTCTATAAACGAGCCCTTGCACCTGCACAAAGCCAGGACCCAAGTTCAGGGGCTTTGTCTCAAAAGAACAAAGATCGGCCCAGCCGCTCTCTCGCTTTCGAAAGAATGCAGCCACCTCCAGCCCCACGCGCCGCTCGCGGAGCCACGTCCCTCCCGCAGCCCACCCGGGCCGCGCGGCGACCGCCCCCGCCTCCTGGGCCCCTTTAAGCGCCGCGCCCGCCCCGCCTCCGCTCCCCGCGTGCTGGGAGCACAGGGCCGCCAGATCCGGGCCTCGCCTCCCACCAGGGTTACGTGAGCCCGGGGCGGGCGGCCTCCCGGCCAATGGCCGCCGCCTGGGCGGCCGCGCTCCTCCCGCGCCGCCGCTGCCGCCGCCGCCGCCGTGGGGCTGCGGGCTCCTCCCGCAGGAGATAACTGTCAGCGCGCGAGGCGGCGGCGGCGGCGGGCCGGCTCAGTCATATGACCGGCCTCCGGCGGCCCCGACGCCGAGCAGAGTTACTCAGCCGCAGCGGCCCCGCGCTCCCACAAGGCTGGGCGGCCGCGCCGCCGCCGCCGCGATGGCCCCGCCGCCGCGGCCGCCGCCCCCGGCTGCGCGCTGAGCTGCCGGCCCCCCGAGCGCCACGGCCGGAGCTGCAGCGGCGGCGGCAGCATCATGGCCCCGACCCTGCTCCAGAAGCTCTTTAACAAAAAGGGCAGCGGCAGCGGCGGCAGCTCGGCGTCGGCGTCTGCCCAGGGCAGGGCTCCCAAGGAAGGACCCGCGTTTAGGTGAGGGGGCGCCGCGAGGCGAGGCTGGAGCGGGACCGGAGTTGGCTTCGGTACCCGCCGGGGGAGGGAAGGAGAAGGGAGTGGGCCGCCCGGGACGTCGCAGCCCAGCGCCGGCACCGGGTCCCGGGCTTGTCATCGTGGACGCGCCTGATCCGAGTGTGGCTCCGAAACCTCTGTGACCGGGAGGGTCCTTTCCTCCCTTCCTCCGCTTCCTCCCTCCCTCTCTTTCCCCGCTACTCAGGGTCCCTTCCTCCTTGCAGAGAGTTCTCTTGTGTTCCTTGGGATTCCCAGGCGTGCGCTTGCTTGGCTGTGCAGACGGGAGATTCGCCCTGAATTGGGGTGAACCCCTTCCCGGCAGAGCCGCCTGGACGCCTCTGCGGGCGCTGCAAAGCTGTGTGCTGTCATTTTGAGGGCAGCTCCAACCCATTGTGTACGTGACAGTATTTTGAAGTTATGAAGGAGCAACAGTCACGAAAAAGGCATCTTCCTTCCTTCTTGTTGTGTGTGACAAGCTCTCAAACGGATGAATGAAAGTGTGTAATTTGCACATCTTTTCGAAGGTTGATGCCGCCTGATGTATGGAAAGAGGGAGTAAAATGCTTTTATGAAATGGCTGAGGTTTTAATTTAACAATGCTGATGCACGTATTTAATAGATCCGACCTTGTGAACACACACCTTTGACTAAGAATTGACAGTATTTATTGAGCGCTTACCATCTTAAATGCTTTATGGTGATTTCTTTCATTTATTTATTTTTTTAACAACCCTGTGAGGTAGGTGCTATTTTAACTCCCATTTTACAGATGAGGAGACTTAAAGTCGGGAGAACTTCAGCAGGGTGTCCGGGATTCACCACAGTACAGCGGCAGAGCCTGCATTTTGACCCAAGCAGTTTGACCCCAGAATCCACTTTTTAAAATGTCTGCGTTAATTCTGCGTTCGAGAGCCAACTTTTAGAAGATGACTTAAAATGCCCGGTGTTGCCTTTCAGCACACTTATGTTGGGAAGTTTGTTCATGTACCTATACCAGTTTTATCCAGCAAATTTTTAAATCGAGTATCCACTTCCAATGGTGACACGCTGCTACCGCTTTTTGGCCAGAATGTCTTGCAGAAGCAGTTTATTATTAAACAAGTTCAGAACCAGTATTAATAGACCTTTTAAGAGTTTGAAGTGAAACTTCCGAGTAAATTTTGGATTAGGTTTTGTATTCTAGAGTTTGCTTTTCTTGAATTCCGTTCATTTAAAAACATAGCTCCTCGCTGCAGTTTTGTGAGTATTACATACCAGTATTTTGTGTTCGTGAAGTGTGTGTGGGTGTGGTGTTATTTGGAAGGTAAATCGTGAGGACTTTAAACTACCCTAGTTAAATTCTCCTGTTTCCTTTAGGCCGACTGAATCCTTATAATCTGAGTAGGGAATCCCATTCCATTCACCACTTTGAGTACTACTGATGTCGTGTCCCTTCTCAGGATGGTAGAATTACTTCAGACCCAGGGTATGGAATTTCTTCTCTTCCCTGCAAGTAACCCAGACTCGACTAAAGGGAACAAAGCCCGGAGAGAAAAGGGCATGTGTGTTACCAGTGTCTTTACTTTGGCAGCCCTTGTCAAGGGCATTTAAAGCCATTTTAATGTTGGTGGAGATAGTGGGGTTACACTGTCACTGTTTCCTGTGCTCTCTGCCCAGTTGCCCACCGCCATTTCCTCCAGCCACAAGTTTAATTGAGTGTATTTTGAACAAAAAAATTGTGGCTATATTTAGGGCCTGGCCATATTAGGGAAATTGATTCCCACTTTGTGGGAACATTTTCAGTATAGTGTTCTGATGTCCCATTGGTGTATAATGAAGAGCACAAAAGTATGCCAAAGACTTTTTTTTTTTTTTTTCTTGACCTCGTTAGGATTGTCTACAAGTTTTTGAGGTAGAGTTTTGAGATAGGTAAGGAGAATTGGAGCTCTCAGCTGAACGTTTCACTTGATGAGGCCCTTTAAGCAGTGTCCCTGCCAGGGGTCATCATGGAAAAAGAAGTGAACTAGCAGATGTCTGTACAGACTCAGGAAGGTGGGGACAAATCAACCAGCGCACATCAGATCAACAAAGGACACCCAAGCAAGTCTTTCCTCCTGCTCTCTCCACCTAGTGTAACTCTGAGATGCAGTATAACCCTCCTGGGAAAAGTCTCCTAGAAAATTTCCTTTTCTTGCCTTGTGCTTCATTTTATTCACATTTTACGAAATAGGAGCTGGCATGTGCTTTTTGGGGAAGTGGGTGCCTTCCTTATACAGGGGATTAGCTGCCCTTAGGAATCCACTTTATATATGAATAGATTTTGAGAAGTTACGCTAAAATCCTCAGGTTAAAAATCTAGTATTCCTAACATGAATTTATTTTTCAGGACATTTAAATACAGTATGTAACTTGTAAATCTTGAGGATGAAATTCTGCTGAGGAATCCGGTAGACTTTTTGGGCAGTTTTGTAGCTTTTATTACATGTTTTGGAGAAAAGCCTAAGTAAAATTAAGATCCAACTGTATTTATTAATTAATTTGTTGTTGTTTGTTTTAGAGTTTGTGGAAGCCTTTTTTTTTAATTTTAATTTTAATTTTTGAGAAAGAGAGAGAGCGTGAGCAGGGGAGGGGCAGAGAGAGAGGGAGACACAGAATCCGAAGCAGGCTCCAGGCGCTGAGCTGTCAGCACAGAGGCCGACAAGGACTCAAACTCGTGAACCGCGAGATCATGACCTGAGCTGAAATCGGAAGCTTAACCAACTGAGCCACCCAGGCGCCCCAGTGGAAGCCTTTTTATATCTTTTCTCTTTCTGTCATGGACTTTCGCTAGTTATTTTAAACTTTTCTCCAATTCTCTGAAGTTCTCCCTTTTGTCAAGTTTGCCCTTCATGTTACTCTGTTTACTCTTGTGCACCTCCTAGTCACTTCCCTGGGTTTCTTACTGTTCTCTCACCCCCTGGTTTTCACTCACTATAGTTGATGAAAGAGGAAGTTTTCTGTCCAATCTGAGTAGCTAATATCATAGGTCGTTTTCAGATCTTCATGTTTTCTGGCATTCCATCTAAAAAGGGAATCATCACAGTCAAGATTCCTTCTTAACTGTATTTTATTTGGGATCTCAACAAAAGCCCTTTCATAGCTTTGAGGAAAGAGACTTCTAGGAAAACAAAAGAAATCAAAAGAGATTGAATTTCCATGTTTGGGAGAAGTAGTTAGGAACAATATATGATTATGGTATCTGTGAAGCGTAAGCTCTATTTAAAGTTATAAAGTTCCATTATGGTCTTGAAATTTGAGAGTATCCTCTATTTGCTGGTCTTCAGAAAGCTTTCACTTTGAATTAGTTGGTACATAAATATTTATTTGAACAACTCTTTGTTCGAGAAAGTTAAAGTAGAACAAAAAGAGGTGATGTGTCTAGAGGTTCAAGTCAGGAATAAAATTGGGTTCCTGGTCACCTTGGATTTGAGATCAGCATGTTCATATAGGAAAATTTAAAAGCCAAGGTATGCCTGTATGCCCATTGACTTGCATATCTGGTTCAGGTTTGAGGTTTTATTTTAAAGTTTGTGGTTGTTTTTTTTTTCAATGTCTCTGTTAAATTAGTAGACCAGTCTTCACCTAAAATATATATGCAACAGAGAGGTGAAAAGCTCATAGGTTGTCAAAATACTTTATTTTGGACCCGTTAGATGAAGTGAGTAAGCTTATATATCACCTGGGACATGAGGAATGAGTGGAGGCATTTCAGCTGTTTGGTAGCTAGCTATAAAATGCTAGAAGTAGACTCCATTTTTTCTCCCCTCCAGTCCTGAATATCTAAGGCCAAATGGCCTAGTTAGTACTAATCCATATTGTTCTGGTAGAACAAATTTAAGTAATCTGTTACAGGGTTAGTATAAGTATAATTTAATCCACTTATCATCATTATCAAATAACATCTGATGCCCATGTGCTTGTGGCTTTGGCTCCACCTGTACAAATCAAGGTAGGACACTCATGACACAGGACACAGATTATTTGCCAAGATAAATAAACAGCAAAGTACACATTGGACACTATAACAAGAAGATCACTGAAACACTGATAAAGAGTAAATCTTTACATTAAGTAAGGCATTAAGAACTCACTGTTCTCATGCTTCGTGTGACTGAGGGTAGGAGTATAAATTAGTCTTCTCTTGGACAGAGGGAAATTACACAGAAGGGCTTCCTCCCCGCCCACTGCCAGCTCCCAGGATATATGCATTTCTAATGAGATTTTTCTGAAGTAGGGAGAATATTCTGGAGAAAACTCAGTGTAGTTCCACTGCACTCATTTTTAATGCCTATAACCTAAGACATGTGACACACATGGGACAAATAGCACTTTTGATTTCTTTTTTTTTCTACTTTCTAAAAGTCTTCCTGGAGGTTTCCTTGCCTGCTGTTTTGGATTTATTGGCATACTCTTTACATCCTATCTCCTTGTCCTGAAACATGCCGTACACCGTTGGGGGTTATTAGAGATTTTTGGCAGAGGTAGAGAAGGGATTGTTCCAGCTAATGCAGTGGGCTCTGTTAAAAGCACTTGGAAGACAAATTGAGGAGATCATTGATTTAGTCTTGCCTCAGTCACCATGTCGACATGGGCCTGAACAAGTCTCTTCATTTCTCTGGTTCTCAGTTTTATCATTTGTAAAGTCACAGCACCAGTCCTATGTCATAGGATTACGTAGGTGGTACGGAGGTAATATGATGAGTTTGAAAATCTTTTTCAAAATAATCAAATGTGGTGCAAACTGATTTTAAGTATTACTAAGGAGCCTTTTAAGTCATGCAGTTGAGTATTATTCACATTCAGGCTTTTATTAAAATTAAACCATTTTTCAGAGACTTGAGATAGAACTGAAGTGACATGTTTTTATTTACTTTTTTTTTTTTTTTTACCTTGACATTGTTAGTGGTGACATAGAAACCCAAGTTTTCAGAGGAGTGTTAAAGACACACAGCAGGCTGTAACTCAGACCTGGATAGAGGTGACTGAGAGTTCAGGAATATTTTTAGGAGTATGGTGTATTTGTTTTTCAGAATTATATGCTATTTTTCTTATCAAGAAAAAAATCTTATTTAGCTGAAGGGGGAATATTGTTAGGCAGAATGATACCGTTGCACAATGGATGATACTCTGCAGCAGCCAAATCATTGTTTTGTGTGTGTGTGTGTGTGTGTGTGTGTGTGTGCATGCATGTGTGTGTACACATATACGTGCACACGTATACGTATATGTATACACACACAGAAAGGAGTTCTCAGTATAAAAAGCAACAGCAAGATACAAACTTACAGGGATAGTTTTTAAAAATAGGAATGTGATTGATGCTGCATGTACGGAAGAGAGCAGCCCTGCACACCAGCCGGTGGCTGCCAAAAGGGGTGGCTGAAAATTTAACTTTACTCTTTTGTGTAGGATTTTTTGTTGGATTTTGCTCTGATGAATTTGTGTGGCTTTTATGGTTTCAATTATTTTAAATGTTGAATGCCTTTGAGTATTTTACACTGTGAGGTGGAGGTGTGTGGGGAGGGTAAGGATAATATTTGTGGAGAAGCCTGATTTGAATAAAAACTCTTTGTAGAAGTTTTCCTCTTCATTAAAATAACTGGTAGTTCCTGTTATTAAAAGTAATATGCAGTGAATTTTAATGTGCTTAAAACCTCAGTCCATTACAAGCCTCAGGAGGCCAATTTAATTGTTGGTATTGATAACTGTAGGCAGTATACATGTGCAAAATTTTTACTAGTTGGGCAGGGTCACTGCTTCCCCCACGCTTCAGAGCCCACTGTAATCTTCATCAGAACGGAGGTTAGGAGCTGCCTGCAGGTCTTCAGTTGGTGACTGAGAGAGAGCTCTAATTAAGATTTATTTGAAATGTGTTTAGAAAAAAGTGTCACAACCTTCTAGATGTGGGAGAACTTGGAGAAGTTAAGGGGCTGGGATCAGATATCTTTAAAGCTAGGATATGTATTATAATTTTAAGTTCTGAAATGTGAATTGGTCATGTTACACATTGTCATTTGGCTTAGTACGTGGTATTGAAAGATGGGCCAGGCATGTGGTGTTGTAATGCATAGAGTATAGATCTAAAGAGAGCGTTGATTTTTGTCATTGTGGCTTAAGGTTGTGTGTCTCATGGCTTACTTGTGAGGTCAGTGTAAGGAAGCCACTTTGCTGTTTTGTTTCCTTGGCAAAGGAAGTTGTAAAAGATTGTCTTTGCGCTCATGAAATGCTTTGGCTGTCTGTGTGAACTCCTGGTGGGTGAATCTGATTTGGAAACTGGCACTGTGCTGATTTCTCCAGCCACTGTTTTTCTTGGTGTGGGCGAAAAGGAACAAATGTTTTATCCTGATTGTACGAGTCCCTTGCCTAGTGTGAATTGTTAGGACTGCACTATGAGGTCATGTCCTTGGCTGTAAAAGTAGTATGTCTTTCCCTTTTGCTGAAATATTTGGTGAGTTCCTACTTACCAAGTATTCTTTATCTCAGGTTTGTGAAAAATGATTATTATGTAAAAGAGGAAAAACAGGATGGACTTTTCCAGCTAACTGGGCATGTAATAGTGATTTCCCCCAACTCCACCCCGTCTGTAAATGGAACATCCATGACTCACTTCTCAGGGCCACACAGGCACTTTTGTAACCAGTGCTTGAATGGGAGGGTGGGATGGGGATGGAAGGAGATGGGCTGGCATCCCACTTGTGTTTAGCCAGAATCTGTCCAGCTGCCTTTATAATGGACTTCTGAAAAGGACAATATGCCTTCTCACACACCATGCTACATATTTTTTTTTCTTATTGCATTTTCTGTTTGTGCCAAAATAATGCAATATATTAAATGCAATAAATGCATTCATTAATACTGTAACGTTGTGGGTAAGTGTTGTATAGCAGAGTGTTCTTTCTGTTATCTAAGATTTTGATATTAGCATGGATAATCTGGATCCCTGATTACCATATTGCTTTCTCCTTAACTGTATGCCTTTCATTTATATATATTTAGAATAGTTTTCTAGTTATTTGTCCCCGTATTCTTGCTTGTACTCTAGAATTTGTGCCCAGCATAGTGTTGTAAAGAGATATGTATACTGCTTAATAAAGCTGACCTTATCACCACACCTGACTTTTTTAAGTCATAAATGAGGACTTTTCTGTACTTGCTAGAATACATCTTTATTTTTTTTAATTTTTTTTTTAATGTTTTACTTATTCTTGAGAGAGAGAGACAGAGAGACAGAGCATGAGCGAGGGAGGGGCAGAGAGAGAGAGAGAGGGACACAGAATCCAAAGCAGACTCCAGGCTCTGAGCTGTCAACACAGCCTGACATGGGGCTCGAACTCACGAGCCGTGAAATCATGACCTGAGCCGAAGTCAGACACTCAACCGACTGAGCCACCCAGGCGCCCCTAGAATACATCTTTAAATAAGTGATCACTGGTGTTTGATTATTCACTGATGTCTAATTGAAAATGACAACCAATTCATGCAAGGTCCCTAAGTGAAAGTATGCGTGGGTGCAGTAGAAATTTATCTCTAGAAAGCTGAGGGGGACAGATTGAGAACCTACATATCTGGTGGGGACTTCAGTCTAGTTTCCAGCAAGGTTAGTTGCACGTTGGAAGTTAATGATTATGTAGCACATGTGAACAGCTTAAACTCTGTGTGTTTATGATGGAAATATTTTTTTCTAAGAAAATTGATAGTCCACGTATTTGAATACACCCTGGGTTACGTTGTATAAGAGACATAAGTAGAAATTGAACAGGTACGTGAATTTACTTGACAACATAGCAAGAAATAAACTTACAAGTGTCTGCTTTTCCTTGATTTAGGGTACTTGAGACCCTGTAATACTGAATGTAATTCTAAGTGCAGTACTGCTAAGATTTAATGGTCAGTTATCGTTGAATTTTATTTATTGGTGGCCTACTCTAACAAAAAAGTATGTGTGTGTGTGTGTGTGTGTGTGTGTGTGTGTGTATTTACTGTTTTGTCCCTGAAACTTTCCAGAGAATAGATTAACATTTAATCTAAGTTTGACAAACAGAAAAAAAGAATTTGCTTACAAGTACACATGTATCAGTTAAATGGCATCAAGTGGATTTTTGCATTTCATTGGATAAATTATGCTAACTAAACTTTTCATTCAGTTGTCATGGCAACTCTATTTCTTCACAAGTTGAAGACAAGTTAGATGTTAACCTGCACGTTCCTGGAGAGATGAAACAGGTGTTGATTTAAGATGTGTTAGGAAGAGGCAACAAAATCACCAGTCTAATCTGTTCTGCCTTTTAACACCTTATAAATACTTCATACTGCCAACTCTCTCTCCCTGGTGTATCCTGAAGATTGGACATTTTCTTTTTTCTTACATTTGAAACCATTAGGGTTATAGAAAAAAAATTGTGTGTTATCAGTTACTTCTTAATTGTCCTTATTTACCCAAGTCTTTTATAAAATATGATGGAGAAATAGTAATAAGATCCTGTAAATTTCCCACTTTATTTATTTGTGATTTTTTAAAGCTTACTTGTTTTGAGAGTGAGACAGGGAGAGCAAGAGGGAGAGAGACTCCTCATCAGCACAGAGCCTGATGTGGGGCTCGAACTCCTGAACCATGAGATTATGACCTGAGCCGAAACCAAGAGTCAGATGCTTAACTGACTGGGCCACTCAGGTTCCCCTAAATTTCCCACTTTAAAGCATATATTTAAAGTAATTGAATGAAACAAGGAAGTGTACATGCTAGGGTTAGAGCACTGATATGGGAGTTCTTCTAAATCCTAGTCCTGTCATTGTGTCTGTAGTGCTTAATGTAGTGCTAAATGGTTGCATTTAATAAATAGCTGTTGAATGAATGAATGTATTTAAGAGTTTTGAAAACTAACAATCCTTAAAGATTCTCTGGTATTCCAGAATCGGATCTCTTGAAATAATAGTGCTTTTTTTGTAGGGAACTTCTTTATGTTTCTGGCATGCATTGTGGCATTGCTTAAAGGAATCTTATTTTATACAACTCAATTTCTTTCTTCCCAGTAATTATATGAAAAATTTTCTGGTATCAAAATCATAGGATAAATATTCTAAAGGGAACTGTCTTCTCTTCAAAAAACAAAAAAACAGCAAACACACACACACACACACACACACACACACCCAACTAAACTAAAAAGACACCTAAGTAATATGTCTGAGACCCAGTTATAAAATCTTGTAGCTGTTGAAAGTAAACTATTGGAAAAGTATTATGTATTATGAACCTCTCAAATTATTAGCCGTGTTGATAAAATGTAAAACTCTGTTCTGTACTTTTTAGATTTATTTGAATTCTTGTGTGGTTTGGTAGAACTGTAATACATTATATGATGAACTTCACTCAATTGTTTTTTTCATGTTTATGATATAGCACACTTAATTATAAAAACAATATTGGTATTTTGAACCCTACAGGAACTGTGTGCATGTTCCATGAAGTAAGTACTTTAAAGAAAAGGTGGAATTATTTCTGCTTTCCATTTGAGAAACTAACTTAAAAATGGGTTAGAAATCTGACATGTTCTTTAAGAAGCTCTTAACCCAGACTGATGTATAAAGATGACCTATGCTGTGTGAGGAAGTGAGCTATGAGTAAACACTTTTCCCAAGCATAACAGGCAATGACTATTTGCTTTAGAATGGTACACTGAATAAGTTAGTTGCTAGGGCAGAAGGAGGTAGAAGAGCAGGAACTACTGTCTCTGCCCAAAGGGTGAAGAAGGACCCCTGGCAGCCTCTTGGTTCTTTCTCAGTGTGAGGGTCTCCACAGAAACCCCGTGAATATTGCTGCCTGGCCCCCGCTGTGGGATTCGATACATTTCTTAGTGCCGTGTGTTCCTGAAAATTGTCTATAAATTATGATTTGACTTTGTTCAAGATTATGAATTTTAAATGCACCTGATGAAGAAAAATGAGACAATATAAAATGATATACGTTGAAATATAAACCTCTCACTTCACACCCCTGATCACTCTTTCCAGAGGCTACCATTATTGTAACAGTTTCTTTTATATCCTTTCAGAAATATTCAATGCAAATATAAGAAAAAAAATACTCTCTTTTCGTTCATGCAAAATGGTAGTTGCCTGTATACTGTTCTGCGTTTTGCTGATAAGTTACCTACTATTCCATTGAATAAATGCATGTATCAGTACTTTAGTTAGTCCCCACGGTTCTGTTTTTTTTAAGTTTATTTGTTTTGATAGACAGAGAGAATGAGCAGGGGAGGGGCAGAGAAAGAAGCAGAGAGAGAATCCCTAGCAGGTTCTGCACTGTCAGCACAGAGCTGTGGGGCTCGAACTCACGGACTGTGAGATCATGACATGAGCCTGAACCAAGAGGCAGACACTCCACTGACTGAGCCACCCAGGCACCCCAAACCCTGTGGTTCTTAAATCTGGCTGGACATTAAAGTCATCTAGAAAGATGTAAACGCCCAAACTGCTCTCTCAGATCCAGATTCTGAGCTGAAGTCAAACGTTTAATCAACTGAGCCACCCAGGGGCCCCAGGGGGGGCTTCCCATTTTAATTGTGCCAAGTAATAGATATTAAGTGTAAAAAGCTAAGTGATAATATGAGAAGCAGTGGACTCCTGGGCCAAATATCCAGTGTCAGATTAAGATGAAAGCAAACAGTAAGGGCTCTTTAATCTGAGCTGGTTAGGGGAGGCTTTACAGAGGAGATAAAATCTGATGGGAAAACAGCTTCCGAGAGATGAAGATGATTTATCTTAGAAGTGTTCCTGGATTAATGAATGAGCTGTTTGGTTTTTTTTGTGTTTTTGTTTTGTTTTGTTTTGTTTTTTGAAATAAGAATGCTCCAGTGAGGCAAGATCCATTGGGACCAGATTGTGCAGGGCCTTGAAAGCATTATTAATTTTCAGTGTAAATTTAAGTATCCCAAAGAGACGATGAGGGGTCTTCAATCTATACCTTGAAGGTTAATAGAAAGTGTAGGGACTTTGTTATGGGTCTGCATTTCTTGTGTTCAAACCTGGCTTCCCCACTTAGGAGGTATGCCACATCATTCTCTCTTGAAATTTTTTCAACTGTAAAATGGATGTAAAATCGCTTTTCATGTAAGGTTGTTATGAGGACTAAATATATGTCAGTTATGTTACATAGTGCTTGGTACCTATCAGGCATTCGATAAATGGCAGCTCTCGTAACTCTCAAGACACTTAAATATAATGTCTCTCCCCCCAGTTTCTCTAGCTACTTCCCTGTATTAATCCCATCTCTTGAGCATCTCCAGACTGTAGGGAGATAGCAGGTAGCTTGTCGTCATCAAAAAGTGGAGTTCCTTCTTTGAAGGCATTCGGGGAGCCACTACAATTTTGAGTAATGGATTGGTGAAGCGTGTTGCTCAGCACAGGGACCTTAACCTAACTTTTGATGCTGGGCTCCAAGTTAGTGCAGTTTTACTGTGTATGATATCAGCAAGCAGAACTTATCTGTATTTCTTAGTCTTCCCGCTCTCCCCCAATCCCAGACCTCTCATCTCCAAAGGGAAAAGCCTTAACACAAGCCAGTAACATCATGCTCCCACCTTTTATGACTTTCTTCCCAGCCTGTGACAGAACCCATGCTTGATAAACCTATCAGATACAGTTATCTGGGTTTTGCTTTTTGTTTTTTTGTTTTAATAAAACTTTAGTGGTTTAGAGCAGTTTTAGATTTAAATAAATTTGAGGGGTAGGTACAGAGATTTCCCATGCAGCCCCTGCTCTCACGCACGCATAGCCTCCTTCATTATTGTCATCGGTGTGGTACATTTGTTGCCAAGAATGAACCTACACTGACCCATTACCCAAAGTCTGTAGTTCACTTTAGGGTTCACTGTTGGTATTTTAGCTTCTGTGAGTTTGGACAGGTGCATAATGGCATGTATCCGTCCTTATAATATCACACAGAATATTTTCACTGCCCTAAAAATCCTCTGTGCTCAGCTTGTTCATCTCTCTCTCCAGCCCCAGATATCTCTTTTTGTATCTCAGGACCTCTTTTTTTCTTTTTAAAAAAAATTTTTTTTTTCAACGTTTATTTATTTTTGGGACAGAGAGAGACAGAGCATGAACGGGGGAAGGGCAGAGAGAGAGGGAGACACAGAATCGGAAACAGGCTCCAGGCTCCGAGCCATCAGCCCAGAGCCTGACGCGGGGCTCGAACTCACGGACCGCGAGATCGTGACCTGGCTGAAGTCGGACGCTTAACTGACTGCGCCACCCAGGCGCCCCCCTCTTTTTTTCTTTTAAGTAGTTTCCTGATAGTTCTGCTTCTTGTGTTGATTAACTTTCCAGTCATTGGTGAAAAGCCAGTTTTGGCTGTGTCCTAAAATTCCAGATTGACACCCAGGAGAGGAGTGTGTGTTTGAAGACTAGCTCAGTTACTCATGATAGTCACATTTTTTACAAATGGAAAGGGGGGTGCTGGGAATGGGGAAATGAGGAAACAAGAGAAAGGAAAAGCTTTTAATTGTCCAGTAATCTTATCTTACTGAAGTGCTGAGTACTGCCCCTAATAATTTCATGCAGTACTAGTTTAGATAATGTGCCAAGAGAAGTGTGCAACCTCTGCTCGTTCCAAATAAAGCTATTAAAAAGCAGCCTAGTTCCAGGAGGCGCAAACTCAGCACTTCATAATTTGTTCGTCATTGTGTCTTCCTTCTTCCAGTCTTCCCTCCTTCAAGTCCAGGGTGTGCTGGACTTTGATCTTACACCTGATTACCGTGCTGTACTGCTCTTTGGATTATGCCGAGTATTGAGTTTTACAGCTTGGACCGTTAAAGTCAATATTGTACGCAATATTGAACGCAGCAGTAGCTATGTGAGTTCTCTTGAGCTTGCCTTGACCTACTAGCATGTGAAGTAGCTGTTTAAGAGGAAGATTCTTTTCAGAATTGTGTCATAATTGGCACTTGATTGTCAGAATTGTTTTTTTAATGTTTAACTTTTGAGAGAGACAGTCAGAGCATGAGTGGGGGAGGGGCAGAGAGAAGAGGGAGACAGGATCCTAAGCAGGCTTCAGGCTCCAGACTCTGAGCTGTCAGCACAGAGCCCAACACGGGGCTCGAACCCATGAACTGAGAACCTGAGCCGAAGTTGGATGCTCAACCAACTGAGCCACGCAGGCATCCTGATTGCCAGAATTGTTGTGGTCCAATCAGCAGACCATAGTAAGTAGGTAATTTACCTTGGATTAAAGTATTGCCATGATGTCAGACCTGTTCTCCTTCCTTTTATTTTAGAAACCTTTATGTGTAAGGCACTAGGTCACAAGTACCTCAGAGATACTTTTAGTGGAGGAGGGACACAGTAATCCTCAAGGAGAAAATAACAGGGTCTCTCTTCTCCTTCATAACAAATCCTAAAGTATTATTCACCTATCAGTTATCACCTTTTTGTTTAGAAGACTCCCCTTTTCTTCCCATCCTAGAAATATTTGGGATATGGGGCCTTGGCCAACTCTGCCCTAAGAAGTGCAGCAAGAAGTTTTTATATTTCTCTTCTTTTTTTCTTTCTTTTCTTTTCCTTGCTGGCTGGAATTCCCAGTGAGGGTTTTTCTTCACCATCAGATTAGTTCCTGTGTGACCTTTTGGGGGCAGAAGAGAAGCTCATTTGACCTGCATTGGTTTAGGCTCTGGGTGGCCTAAAATCCTGATAGCTAGAATTCTCCATCTGGTCCCATCCAGTTCCAGAGTCTGGCCCAGCCCAGCGTATTAGGATTTAAGGGTGAGATTTGGCATCAAAGCTTAGCAAGTAATTAAGGGCTTATATGTCTTCCATTGCTTTCTCTGAATGTAGTTTCTTTGAGGACCTAACTGGTATGCAGGGAGGAATGTATATGAGGCATATTTTAGAGGAAAAACTGAATGGGATATGAAAGTGAGGGAGAGTGAATTGTAAACGAAGAGAATAAATAATTTTTAAAAAGTAGTAATATGGTGGCGCCTGGCTGGCTCATTCGGAAGAGCACGTGACCCGTGATCTTGGGGTTGTATATTCGAGCCCTGTGTTGGGTGTAATATATAAAATAACTTCAAGGTTTTGAGCCTGAGTAACCTGGGAGAATGGCAATAGGACAGCTGTAAGGAGAAATTACTTCTAAAAAGAGAGTATATACGTTTGATTTGCACATGCTGAATTTTTTTTTCAGTATATGAAGTTTATTGTCAAATTGGTTTCCATACAACACCCAGTGCTCATCCCAACAGGTGCCCTCCTCAATACCCATCACCCACCCTCCCCTTCCTCCCACCCCCCATGCACATGCTGAATTTGAGGTGCAGTTGGATACTCCACAAATAGTGCTGTTCTTGAGGCAGTAGTTATTAGGGCAGATACTAAGCCAGTATTTGCCAGGGGGCCCAGGAAACCCATATTTTGTTCTTAAGACTTCTTTTTCTATTCACTTCCCCAAGATTACTTTTGTCACAATTCTATTTGCTCTTTCAAACTTCGTTCAGATGCCACCTCTGGGATTGTCTTTGTGACTGACTCAAACAGGTGTGCCCTCTGAACTCTTAAACTTCAAGTTTTTTTTTTTTTTTTTTTTTTTTTTTTTTTTTTTTTATGGCACTTACCGCATTCTACTAGCTGGTTTTTGTTTTGTTTTGTTTTGTTTTTTAATTGTCCAAGCACTACCAGATTATACCTTAAGTGCACGGAACATTATATGTATGTATGTTCCTGCAGTGCATAGCATAGCACTGAGTCCATTAATAGGAGCTCAGTAAATATTTAAATATACTTATTTAAACCTGTTTATTTTCAGCCAGTACCTCTAGTTAGAGAAATATAAATTTATTAGTTGTTATCTAGAATTGCTTTTAAAATTTTTGTATAAATTTTCCTCTTTGAAGCTTTAAGAATATCTCTTAGTGCTTGTATTTCAGAATTAACTAGCAAGTGTGTTTATCCCATTTATTTTGTTTATCCCCTTTTTGTAATTACTTTTCAGCTGCCAGGTGATGTAATTTTTTTTAACCTGAGACTTCTCTATAGATCATTTTATTTTTTTCTATACAAGTTTCACTTTAGATTTCTGAGGTTCACTGCCAAGAAATGTATGACATATTCTAGTAAGGATATCCTTTTTTTTTTTTTTTTAATTTTTTTTCAACGTTTATTTATTTTTGGGACAGAGAGAGACAGAGCATGAACGGGGGAGGGGCAGAGAGAGGGAGACACAGAATCGGAAACAGGCTCCAGGCTCTGAGCCATCAGCCCAGAGCCCGATGCGGGGCTCGAACTCCCGGACCGTGAGATCGTGACCTGGCTGAAGTCGGACGCTTAACCGACTGCGCCACCCAGGCGCCCCAAGGATATCCTTTTTTTAGAGATTTGGTCTATCATAAGAATAGCTTGAACACTATCTTTACCTAAACTGACCAGACTTTTGCCCAAACCAAAATTCATTTGGCATTTACTTATCTGTTTGTTCAAAGGACCCTGAAAGATCTGCTGTGTGTTCCCTTTAGTTGGGCATTTTCCTGGTGAAAATGTATAGTGCCATTTATAAGTATGGCCCTATCCCTGGCCACTCGGTAACTCATATCAGTTACAAAAATGTTCAGTTCAGTATTCACACCCATCACGGAAAGACCACTCTGTTTATACTTCTCCTTCCAGAGAAATGTTTGTTTATGCCTACTTTTGTTTTCTGGTCCTAATCCAATTCTCTGTCTAAGATAAATATCCCACTAGCTTCACACTGTTTTATCCTCATAAAAACAAGTGGCCAAATACCTGTCTACTAATGAAGTTAACATCATGAAAACGTTAATGGCAAATGAGATTCAGATGAATAAAGGAATGCTTCTTTTGGTTTCTCATGGACATGGTTAAAAAAACAAACAAACCCCAAACCTAAGTTTACTAGTACATAAATCATATACTATTACAACTTCACTGGGTTATCAGAAGTTCATTTCTCCCATTTGAATTTTATGGGTATCAGTTTTGAAATAAGTGGGCCAACCAGGGCTTGAAAGTATTTATTTCATCCATAAATCACGCCTATTCTCAAATGGTAATAAGAGTTGACAGCGGTTTTTATTTTCCAAAGACTGCACTTTAGTTAGGGAAGAGGAGAGGTTCTGATAGTCGACCCTCTGCAACCTTTATTCTGTGAGATTTCTTGCTCCCTGTTTCCTAAAGATGTAGTGACAGATTAACCAGAATCAAAGGTATTGCAATCTGATCTCCGGGAGGTTCCTTCTCCGTATTATTCTTTGTGATTTCTTCTTCATTGATGCTATACCTTTAATTTGCCACTTTAATTTGCTTGGATGAGGTAATTTCTTAGTGGGATAGGGATAGAAAACACCAGGGGGAGAGATTATTTTCTGAGTATTGCTTTTTAAGGCCCCGAGTTTCCTCTTAATCCCCAAGTCTTTGATTTGAATTTTATATCTGAGACAGGAGCACCTGTGACTCCAGGTGGCTGCTGTCCTCTCCCAGTAGTCTAGGAGGGGGCCATCAGGGGTTGGAGGATCTTGTACTTAGATGTTGTTGAGAAAGTTAGGAATATTCCCTGCCCCCCATGAGTAGGATAAGCTAAAGGTCCTTTTAATTGAATCATTTCTTTTCCTTGGCAAAGACAACGAAGATCTGTTTAGCCCATGCAATGTAGTGGTGATAGTTTCAAAGCAGAAACAAGCCATGCTGTAGGATTAGGAGGCTGAAGTTAGGAATTACATGCGATGCAAACCAATTTTTTGGGGCGCCTGGGTGGCTCAGTCGGTTAAGTGTCCTACTCTTGATTTCAGCTCAGGTCATGATCTCACGGTTTGTGAGTTCAAGCCCCACATTGGGCTCTGCACTGGCAGTGTGGAGCCTGCTTGGGATTCTCTCTGTCTCCTTCTCTCTTTCTCTTTGTTCCTGCCCCCACTCACTCAGGAACACGCATGCATGTGCTCTCTCTCTCAATAAATAAACTTAAAATAAAAATAAGACATATTCCCCATGATTTTCTTTTATAAAAATTGTGGGGAGAGATGTATATCGGTTGAATGTGCTGCTGTGTATTAAAGACCAGTATTTCAGAGAAAGGGTAATTGATAAGATGGACTTAACTGTAACAGTTCACATTTCCATTGGTTTTATTTTCCGAAGCAATTGTATTGTATAGAATAGAAAACAGGCTTATTGGCCAAGGTCACAGAGATAGTTGCCGGAATGGATATGGCCAGATCTGGAACACAGACCTGAGGCATTGGGCCTCAGCCAATTTTTAGTCCTATAAGTATGGCAAGTTCCTTTGTTTTGTACTTTAATAAAAGCTGCTATGAATTTGTAACTAAAATGTATCTTTTTTTATTTTTAATGATCATAAATCTGCATTCTTTTTTTTTTTTTTTTGTATTCTTTTTTTCTTAATGTTTATTTTTAAAAGACAGAGAGCAAGCGAGCACAAGTAGAGGAGGAGCAGAAAGAGAGGGAGACAGAGAATCCGTAGCGGGCTCCACGCTGTCGGCACAAAGCCCAATGTGGGGCTTGAACTTGTGAACCAGGAGATCATGACCTGAGCCGAAGTTGGATGCTCAGCTGACTGAGCCACCCAGGCACCCCTTGTGTTCTTTTGTGTGCTGAACCTTTGTGTTATTTTCATTAGATTTTGGTATTGAGGTGCTCAGAGCTGTAACCTTTAACTCTTAAAAGATACCTTTAAGCTCCTTCACATGGCTGGCCCTGTCTCGTTTCTCTTTGCTCTTCCCCTCACACTTCTTAACACCAGTCAAAGTGAACTTGTCTCAGTTCCTCAAAAAGCTTTGAGCTTTCCCTTTATAAAGATGGCTTTGCCTGGAACTCACTTCCTCCATTCTACCTTAACCTACTGACTCCTACCTAGTGTGGTGGTTAGGAGTGGGTGTGGGCTTTGGAACCAGACTTCACATTTCCAGTCCTGACACCATCACTTAAGAGCTGTGAGATCTTGAATCAGTTACTGAACAGCTCTGTACTGTGCTGCTCTTTTGTACATTGGGAATAGTAGTAACCACCTCATGGCATGTTTGTGAGATTTAAATGGGTTTGCTTTTGCGATGTGAGAGCAATGCCTGGCACTTAGTATGTGCTGATATCTGGAAGCCTGTGCTGATAATGCCCGGCTCTCCAGTGGCCTAGATATATGTACCTCCTGCTCTTTCTCATATTCATCATTGCACTTTGCACCCTACCTGCTGCACTGGAGTTGCCTGTGCACGCCCCTCCCTCTCTATTTAGGGCGAGGGATGACCATGCCATCTTTGTTTTTCTTTGTTTTTATTTTTTTAAGTTTATTTATTTATTTTGAGAGAGAGAGAGAGAGAGAGAAATGCAGAGCACACAAGTGAGAGAGGGGCAGAGAGAGGGAGACAGAGAATCCCAAGCAGGCTCTGAGCTGTCAGCACAGAGCCCAACGTGGAGCCTCAACCCACAAACGGTGAGATCATGACCTGACCCGAAGTCAAGAGCTGGATGCTTAACTGAGCCACCCAGGTGCCCCAACCATGCCATCTTTGTATTATTCGCTTTGGGATACAGTTCCTGGCACTTAATATAGGCACTTGGGAAATGTTTGAATACATAAATAAGCAAGGCTGTGTCACCTTATGTTGTAAGCTTAACGTCTTTGACCTCAGCTTTCCTTTCCTTTAGTGGAGACCTTTTAAGCTTTTATTTGGAACTTTTGATGGGGGTAATTTTAGGACAAGGGAGGTGATAGAAACGATCATCTTCTAGTTTAGCTTTGGCTTCATTATGGAAGCTTTTGGAGTTGTAACACATTATTGCTTTAGTGTAGTTTATTCTGTGAGAGAAGAGGCTGAATATAAGGACAGGCCTCCCGAAAAGTTGCTGTGTTCGTTAAAAAACGTTAAAGTGGGTTCCACAGAGAATAGGCTAGACTCATGAGGAACACCCGATTGATGTTGACCACAATCTGGATTTAATCTAATAATTGTTACAGCCTCCCTGGAAATCACAGGATTTCCCGGCATTCAGCTTTTGTTGGCAATCAGGTGTGCCTATGGCCATAATGTAGCCACTTAACTTTTCCTCCTTACTAGCTCTGTCTTTATAGTCAAGAATAAAAACAATGTAAAAGGAAAAGCTTATGTAAGAGTAAAATAGTTTCTGGCTGAAAGTAACAGATTTTTTTCTACTCTAGGGGTGGTAGTCATCTGGCATGGTCATGGCAGATCCCCTGATGGTAGGGTGTTCCAGGTGAAAATAATGCCTGAGTTAGGGGAAAAGGGAGAAGGAGGAAGGGGTTTGCTATGCTGCTGTGATTCTTTTGATTAATGCCATTAAAAATTTGGAGTACTTGGAGAATGAGACTAACAATTAACTGCTGTAAACTTTTGTATTTTCAAGGGACAGTAGTAAAAAGCAAAGGTTAACTCCAAACTGGACTTTCACAACAGTGTAATTTGAAAAACAAGTTCCATTTCTTGTTTGTTCTTGCCTTCCTATGTCTTATCTGCCATGATAGAATAAGGATAATAATACAATTTAGTGAGCACAGACTATGTACAGGCACTGTTCTAATCACTTTCTATATGCAGCCAATGTATATATATATATGTATAGTATTTACAGTTTATTATATAGCCTTTTATTCTTTCCAAAGAAAGCAAAGAAGGATGCATGGTAGTATATATATGTGTCAGGTTTGAACTCCACTTCTTCTGCTTACTAGCTGTGCAATTTTGGACAAATTACTTTCTATCTCACTTTTTCTATATAAAAACAGAAATAGAGTCTCAATTAGATGAAGTAGTGAGAGCAAAGTACTGTGCTAGGCTCATAGAGTGGCTCAGTTGTGTTACCTAAGTAAGTAAAGAACCACTTGTTATACTGTCTTCTACTGAGTGTGACCTTTGACTTGATTGGTATCCAGGGAAATTTATGAAAAATTTCAGAGCATTTCTACTATGGCTCCAACCGGGAAGTTAATTAGGTATATTTATCTGTGCTTCTACCAATAAGAGATGAGAGCACTGTAACCTCTGCCCAGGCTTACTAGACCTTTCCCCATCTCCAGTCACCCCTTGTCATTGGTTCGTTCTTTCTTTTCTTTCTTTCTTTCTTTCTTTCTTTCTTTCTTTCTTTCTTTCTTTCTTTCTTTCTTAATGTTTATTTATTTTGAGAGAGAGCGAGCACAAGTGAGCACAGGGGAGGGAAGGAGGGAGGGGGGAGAGAGAGAGAGAGAGAGAGAGAGAGAGAGAGAGAGAGAGAATCCCAAGCAGGTTCCATGTGCTTTCAGTGTGAAACCTGATTCAGGGCTCAAACTCACAAACTGCAGGATCATGACCTGAGTCAAAATCAAGACTTGAAGGCTTAACCGACTGAGCCACCCAGGCACCCGGTTCCTTATTTCTGTGCAAAGTCAGAAAACATTAGAGCAGTGTTTCTCCACATGAGGAACTGATGCTTCCTCATTGAACTAGTCTGTTTCTCAGACCAAGAGGGGACTGTGATGCATTCATGGTGTCTACACCACTTCATATTATTCTTAAAGCTATACTTTCCTGCAACAACAACTACTCCTTATCCTCTTGGTTTTTGAGCACTCTCCTGCCATCCTTCCTTCCCCGCATAGCCCCTAAAAGCAGGATTGGGGTGTGTGTGTGTGTGTGTGTGTGTGTGTGTGTGTGTATGTATCTAGGTGTGTCTGTGTAAAATAGCAGCCTCTTACCACTTGGAAGGCATTTTCCCTTGGTTAAGATGTTAAAGATATTATCGTTATGAAGAACAGTTCACTTATTTATTAGAATAATGGCTGTATTATAGGTTAACTTGATTTTTGTAGGAAAGCCAGGTATTCTGACCACACTTTATAATAATGTTTCTGATTTGTACTCTGAACTCCAAAGTTATTGAATGGATTTGTAGACCCTATACAATAAATCTTCAAAAACTTCTATTGAACATCTTTGATATTTCAGATATAATGAATTGGTAGAATACAGAAATGAGTAAGACACATCCCTGCCCTGAGCAGTTCAGTTCCTGAGGGTTTATTTCATCCTGTTCCATTGTAACGTGTAATAGGACCTAACAGGGTACCAAGGTAGAGGCAAGGAGGCCTTACAAAAGTGCTTAATGCTTGTTAAGTGACTAAAGTCTCTAAGCTTGGTAGATGCCTTGATTTTTCAGTTTTTCCCCCCAGTTAGCACTTTCTTAGGTTTTTATCTTCCCATATAGTTCAATGCTAAATATATATGCTGTTCTCATATTTGAGCTCATAATTTTTTTATTCTTGTTGTCTTTCCAGTATTGTTTCTACATGGCTCTGTAACTTCATTCTTTCTTTTTGTGTTCACAAATACTCCAGGCTTTAGATATGTTTTGTTTCATTTTTGTTTTTGTTTCTGCATTGAGAACCTTTAAGAAGTTTTCATGTTGGTATGTTTGTGATAGTAGGAATGTTACTAGTCACAGCTGGCCAGTGTCTAAATGCAGGAAATTCTCTTTTGGAATGTCATTGCTTTCCACAGGCTTAGAGGGTAATGCCTGCCCAACTGTCAATGTATGCCGTCAGTAATGACCATGTGTGTTTCATTTCCCACACCTTCTCTGCCTTGTATAGAATAAAGGGTGAAGGTTTAAATTGATAATTTTGAGGGCATTATTAAGGGCTGGGATAGGTAAGAGGTGGTGGAGGCAGTGTCCCTGAGCAGGTGAGAGACAATGAGACTCAGAGACCAGGGT
The DNA here is from genome assembly GCF_016509475.1 of Prionailurus bengalensis. Taxonomy (NCBI): domain Eukaryota; kingdom Metazoa; phylum Chordata; class Mammalia; order Carnivora; family Felidae; genus Prionailurus; species Prionailurus bengalensis. The sequence goes on along the minus strand of NC_057344.1, from coordinate 69,389,235 downwards.
CTATCTAGTCTTTCCCCTAGACTAGAAAAAGCAAAGCTTTTTCTCATAGGAGGCAAAGGTGTGTGTGGGTAAGTGGCTTCTGTATGCCAAGCACTGTGCTAATTTCTGAGAACAAATGGAAGATTGAGACATGATCTGCTCTCAGGGAGGTTTCAGTGTAGCAGAGGAAATCACCACAAAAACCCTATCAGGTACTAACTACAGTCCATCTTCATTATTCATGGATTCTAGCTTTGTAAGTTCGCCTATTCATTAAAATTTGTTTATAACCCCAAAGTCAATATTTGTGATGTTTTTATGGTCATTCAGGGACATCCACAGAGGAGCAATTATTGGAGTCACCTGATGTGCATATTCTGAGCCCAGGTCTGGCAGGACAGCCTTTTTTTTTTTTTTTTTTTAATGTTTATTTATTATTGAGAGACCGAGACTGAGCGTGAGTGGGGGAGGAACAGAGAGAGAGGGAGACACAGAATCTGAAGCAGGCTCCAGGGTCTGAGCTGTCAGCACAGAGCCTGATGCGGGGTTCGAACTCAAAAACTGTGAGATCGTGACCTGAGCCGAAGTCGGATGCTTAACTGACTGAGCCACCCAGGCGCCCCAGGACAACCTTCTTATATCAGCTCTCATACTGTAAACCAGTTTTTTGTTTTTGTTTTTGTTTTTTCTTTTTTCAGTCTATTTAGTGTTGAGGTTGAGTTTTTTGTTTGGTTGGATTTTGTTTTTGTTTTGTATCTTTGTGCTTTTTGTTGGTGATTTTGCCATTTAAAATGACCCCAAAGTATTGGGCTGAAGTGCTGTCTAGTGTTCTTAAGGCAGGAAGGCAGTGATGTATTGTGCATATAGAGACCATATATATGTTACATAAGCTTCATTCAGGCATGAGTTGTAGTGCTGTTGGCTGTGATTTCAATGTTAATGAAGCAATAATACATGTATATTATATACATATATGTATATATATTTACATAAGTATCTTTTTAAAATTATTTTAGAGAGTGAGTGTGTGTGCCTGAGTGGGCAGAGGGGCAGAGAGAGAGAGAGAGAGAGAGAGAGAGAGAGAGAGAGAATGAATCTTAAGCAGGCTCCACACTAAGTACACAGCCCGATGGTGGGCTCGATCCCATGACCCTGGGATCATGCCCTGAGCCAAAATCAAGAGTCACATGCTCAACTGACTGAGCCACCCAGACACCCCAAGATTAAATATTAATCAATTGATGAAAACACTGTGGCCACAGACCTCCAGGAACTTAATCCTGTATTTCCCCTGAAAGCAATGGTTTATTACTCTCTAATTCACTTGTTGCAGAGACTTTATAGAACATAAGTAGTGCGAATGATGAGAATTGATTGTACAATGGAAGCTGTGCAACGTTAGAGTAGAAAAGGTAAATGGGCAATTTATTCTGAGTTTTGGGGGCTGTTCCACCTTGAGGGAATGATGAGGTGGGGAATCAAATCAAAGCTGAATTGTAGGGCTTGAAAGATAAGTAAGTAAAGCCAAAATGGGTGTGATGCAGGAAGAAACAGGATGATTATGTAGTCAGAGGTCAGGCTTGGAGGGAATAAGATAGCTAGAAGACTAGGAGGTTGTAGTCACAGTCATATTGGAAAATGAGTGGGGGTAGAAATCAAGGGTATTTTTAAAGCCAGAGAACAGCAAGCACATTTGTTGTTGGATTAACCCTTGATGGGAACAATGTTGAGTTCCCAAGGGATGATGTTGTGATCAGAGGGCCCAGAGAGTTAACAGGCAATTTCAGTGCCCATGAGGTGTAACTGTGTGCATGTTTTCAGAGATTCCAAGAACCCTGAGACACGTTCCAGGAATCTTAAAAGTCCTGGTGTAAAAGCAGATATAAAGAGGCCTGTGCAGAGTATTAAATGAGTGGCAGGGTTCTTTACTGCACAGAGTACAATACACCTTTTTGGTTTACACCCCCTTTGTACCATGGGAAGGACATGAGGAAGGATCAACAAGATTTGTTTGTTGATTAGATTTAGGGAGAAGAGGGGAGAAATGAGGTGAATAGTGAAGGGTTGGTCGAAAGTGTTGACTAATTGTCATGAGATCCTTTTTATTCTATAGAGGAGCTAGGTTGATGTTATACTTCCTCAGTTTTCTCTGTTATCTCTTGGTGTCCCAAGTTCTTCAATTTTCATTTCCCTCGTCATGTGATTTTCATTATTATAGCATTTGAGATCGGCAAACGTGCATACTTACGGTTTGGTAAATAGAGGTAATGATTCTTCTCAGTTCTGTTTGCGTGGGGGTCTGGAATGAGCCAGCTTCCTCTTGACTGTCTCTAAGGTTTCACTGACAACCATGGACACTCTGACTTGGACACTTGCTTCCCAAATTTTCCCACTGGCCACCAGGTTAGGTTTTGTATTTTTTCTCATGGGTCACTGTGATGGGGTTTGGAAACAAAGGAGAGGCAAATCGTATGCATACACCACCACTGTAATTCTTCTCCAGAGTTTTCTAGAGCTGTGCTGCTCATCTGGGTAGCCACATGTGGCTCGTGGACACTTGAAATGTGGCCAGTCTGAATTGAGATGTTCTTGAAGTATAAAATTTACACTGGATTTTAAGGATTTAGTGTGAAGAAATGGATGGAAAACAATTCATTAATTTTTATATTGATTACATGTTGAAATAAGATTTTGTATATGTTGGCTAAATAAAATAAATTGTTAAAACTCACTTCACCTGTTTCCTTTTGCGGTTTTAAAATGTGAGTACTAGAGGGGTGCCTGGCTGGCCCAGTCAGTAGAGCATGGAACTCTTGATCTCTGGGTTGTGAGTTTGAGCCTCACACTGGTATAGAGATTACTTAAAAATAAAATCCTTAAAAAATATGGGTACTAGAAATTTTTAAATTATATAGGGGACTTGCAATATATTTCTGGTAGACAGTGTTTTAGTGCTCCCTTTGAATTTCCAGGGAATAATTTGAAAATGATTATTAAGTGGCACTACTTTTTTTTTTTTTTAAGTTTTTAATTTTATTCATTTTGAGAGAGAAAACACAAATTTGGGAGGGGCAGAGAGAGAGGTAGAGAGAGAATCCCAGGCAGGCTCCTCACTGTCAGCACAGGGCCCGATGTTGGGCTCAGACTCACGAACTGCTAGATCATGACCTGAGCTGAAGTCGGACGCTTAACCGACTGAGCCACCCAGGCATCCCTAGACGGTGCTACTACTAAAGACCAAATTCTTGGGACCATTGAAGTTGCTGATGTACCTGAATATAGCTCTTGTAAAAAATCCTGTCATGAATACTAAAAATCCTCTGTGCTAAGAAAACTTCTCCCTAAGAAGTTTTTTCTTTTCCTTTGGAAACACTCCAATAATAAATAAACATTCATGACATTCACGACAGTTCTGCTGGATGGTGCATGACTGAATCCCTTTAGGAATCAGGGTTATCATTAGATTGTGTTTTGGACTAATCAAATACGGTCAGATTTTTAAATGTGTAATTATTTTTCAAAGGAGCATTTGAATCTATGTCACCTTGTGCTGTGGTATAATAGAGTTTTGTTTTCCCTGAGAGTGTGACTATTTCCATAATTTAGGCGAACAGCTATTTGTGAGGCAGCCTCAGTAAATGTGACAGAAAAGAGGTTAGTTCTAACTTAAGCACCATTTATTAAGTGCCTTCTCTCTGCTCAGTGTTAGCTAAGCTACACATGTAAACACAACAGAAAGTAAAGATGTGTGCATGTCCTCAAGTAGTTTGTCATTTGGTTTAGGAGTTCATAACAGACATTCTAACATTGTGTATGTGGTAAGGTATGAGGAGAGATTTATACCTTACAATAGTGGCAAAGCATTGAAATCTGAGAATTATTTATTACAAAAATGCAGATTCAAGGTTACTTTGGACAAACACCACTTCCACGTGTGTTTTTTTGTGTGTGGGAATTGTTCATGGCCTGCAGCTGTTCTTCCCTACACCGTGACCATGGCAGTGTGTTAAGGCACAGAGACTGTTGTCTAAGGTGTGGCCAGTGGGAAGAGTTTAACCATGGTTGTTGGGAGATTCTGCACTTTAAGAAACAAATAGAGAATCCTCCGGAGGCATTGCGTATAGAGCCCATTCTGTCTTCCCTTTATAGATGTTGAAACCTCTTCAGAAAAGAGTCATTGTGGGGTGGGGAGTTTTTATGGGATAGATGGCCCTTGGTTTGGGTCCTGGAAAAACTTAGAGGATCTGACTTGGAGAATTAGAGGACGGGTGTCTTCGGAGGGGAGCTGGTATGGTTGAAAGTACACAGGAGGTGGAAAAGGAATTTATCAGTGGAAGAGAGAATGCTTTATGTTAATTTGAAAGCTAATTATTTCATAGATATAATTTTCTAGCTGTTGCACTAATTTGTTCTAGAGTTTATTATTCCTAAGGGACTTTGCAATGAGTCTATTTTAGACGGCTTAATTGCCTGGAGCTTCCAGAGAATTGGCCGTGTTTTGGGGTGGGGGGGAGAGGTGACTGACTTTCTTGGATAAAATTATTATTTGCCACATGTCATTGTGGCCAAAGTTATTTGTCTTGGCTTCGTGTTGTATATATACAATGCAGTCATCTGTGAGTGTAGCAACTCAGATAGGACAGTGAGTACTTTTAAACACGTGCATGTAAAACACATCACGTTTGTCTAAAGCTGTACAGTTTTGAGGGATTTTCACATGCTCACGTGTAATATTTTTTAACATCCTTCTAAGACAGGTAGAATAAGAATCACCATCACCCATTTATTTCCAGCTGGGGAAACTGAGGCTTAGAGAGCTGAGTTTCTTTCGTCTGAGTCACGTGGCTAGTGAGTGACTGTGCCAGAACTAGATATAGCTCTTTCCTTCTAGTCCCGGGTTCCTTTCCCTAGTATGACACCCTCTCAGCAGAGACACTGCTGACGGTGACTGCTCATCTGGTTGCTGGCATCTCCTGAGTTCCTAGTACTCAGCCTTGTCATGAGGAACTGACTCAGAGAAATGAGAGTCTGCTGATTCAGAGCCCAGTCTTTTTCCCAGCCTCTCATTTCCCAGCTTTCTCTTCTCATAAGTTGATTTCTATCCACTCCCAAGCAACTTTTTTTTTTAGTATCTGTGGCTACTAGAGTGGTGGCAGTGGAAGTCGTGACGTAGACTGCCATGTCTCCACAGGCAAGGGTCAAGAGGGAATTAGAAGTACTACATGCTCCAGATAAAACTTCTCCTTCTCCAGCTTTCATGTCACCAGTGGTGAGTGAAGAGAGGGCCTTGTACTCTGATACTTCTACTAAGACCCTCTCCTCCTCCTAACCCCACAACCCTGATAGCCCTGTTATACCACCACCACATCTGTCTTGAGACCGTTAGCACACGAATTCCATTTTTCTGTGTATCATCAGCATCCCGAACAGGGCCTGGCACATCAAATATTCGAAAGGATAAATAAATGGAGTCCTAAGTCTTTAGATAGCATATATTAAAGGCAAGTTCATAAATTATTCTGCAGTGCCAATGAGATACCTTTTTTTTTAAGTTTATTTACTTATTGAGAGAGAGAGAGAGAGAGAGAGAGAGTGAGAGAGAGGATCCCAAGCAGGCTCTGCACTGTCAGCACAGAGGCCGATGCGGGGCTCGAACCCATGAACTGTGAGATCTGTGAAATCATGACCTGCGCCAGAATCAAGAGTTGGATGCTTAAACAACTGAGCCACCCAAGTGCCCCAAGATATCTTGATAAATTGTAGAGCAGTGTCATATGCTTTTTATTTTGTTTAATCCCATTTGGTGTTTTATTTACAGCACAGATTAATGAATAACTTGTAGTTACAAAATTATCTCCAGGGCTGTAATAGTTATAATAATAGTTATTGTTTGTGTAATGCCACTTACAGTAATTTGATTGCATGATTTATTCTTCTGTGGGATAAATAGTTGTATCTCCATGTTATAAATGTAAAATTATAAATGCTTAAAAATGTGTTTTTTTAATGTTATAAATGTAAGAGAGAGGGAGATAAAGGTCTTTTTGCAATGAAACCTTCTCCAGAAAGACTGAGAGACCAGTTTCATGTGGGACACAGGTTAGTTTACCTGAATGGAACAAGGTATATAAAAAGGTGCAGAACAGGGGCACCTGCCTGGCTCAGTCAGTGGAGCAGGAGGCACTTGGCTGGCTCTTGATCTCTGGGTTGTGATTTCAAACCCCATGTTGGATGCAGAGATTACTTAAAAATTAAAAAAAAAAAAAATTAAAAAGAAGGTACAGAACAATGAGAGGGCTTATTGCAGGGGGGTTTAATGCTCAGCCAGGGTAACTAAACCTGTAGTTGTGGCTTGGGTGTGTGAACTGCTGTATTTCAGTACTAACATCGTTTTAGGGCTTGGACTTGGAGTAATCCAAGCTAAGTCTGTTCCAAAGCATCAACAGAAAAGTTTCCTTATGTTATAGCTGTACATCCAAATGGAAGGGAGATGGAGATAGTGGAGAATTCTCCACTTGGTATTTTTTCCAAGCATGCTTCTCATGAATTATACAATTTGGTAAGAATAGTGACAGTTTTGATGGGGAGATTGGGAGCACTGAAAACTGGCAAAAATGCAAAGCCATTTTTGGTCAAATGAGTAGAGCAAGCAAGCAAATGTGTTGAATAGGAATTTCTGCAACAACTCTTCGAGGTAACTTTTTTTTTTTTTTCAAATTGAATTCATGTTTAATAATTACAGGTACCATGCGCCCCACCCCTTCCCCCTGCCCAGGCAGCAGCAGGGGTGGTGCAGGGGCTGGGGCATATGCCCCTAGCAGGGAGGACAGCAGTCTCATGAGTGATGTGCAGAAAATAAAAAAGGATCCTAGGGGCAGGCAGTGGTGCCCCCCAAAAGACACACCAAATTTCAAGATTTTATCTATATCTCAGTGCCCCAGGGGGAAGAGAGGAGACATCAGGCAGCATCCTGGAGAGGGGCTGCAGGCAGCCCCACGCTAGCCTGCCTCTTCAGCCATTTTATTAGCTCAGACACACGGCACTACAGGCACCCATTGCTGCCACCACACCCCCTGCAGTCCCGGCCACTGGTCGGGTCATCTGAGTGTCCATGGGACTCCAAGTCCCCAGCCCCACCTGCCCTCAGTTGTGGTCAGATTCCTCCTCTTCTTTACTTTGTAACTGGGTGCCCTGATCACATGCTTTGCTGAGAATCAGAGACCTGTGAATGATTTCAGAGATGATGACCCCAGCCCAGTGGCTCACTTTCCAACTTCTTGAGCAGCTCTGGACTGCTGATACTTATGCTAAGGTCCAAATGCTAGTGACAGCCCAGCTTGACATCAGAGTTAAACTTTAAAAGTTGTGTAATATTTTCTTGCTAAGGTTTCTAACTTTAGGAAGTCTTAAAAGTAATTGTGTGGTTATTAATTTCAGTGAAACATGGCATGAGTTGTAAAAATCATGCATAAGGAAAAGAGATTCTAGATTGAAGTCTGATATTGACCCTTAAAAAAAAAAAGTGATTAAGGTTTTTATCTAAATTGCTGGTTAACTAGCTGATTCCAAAAAGGGTGAGTCATTTTACTGAGACAAAAAGGCAAGTAATGCCCCTTCTGGTGGGTGGAGAGTTACACAGCAGAGCCTTACAACCTTGAATTAGCAGGCCTGGTGCCTTTTTTTTTTTTTCCCCATGTGAAAGTTTAGAAATGAAATCAGTACAGCCACAGTTTTATTGTAACTCTCATCCTCAGAACCACTGTTTCATTTATTAGGTTGGGAATCTCCAGGAGTCTCATCTTTCTTTTCCTTATTTATGTTGTCAGCATGCTGGTACTTGGTTAGATAGCCTTTTGAATAGCACTTTTTCCAAAAAAAAAAGTATAATATGTGTAGCTTAAAAATCCTGTCATTGTTATGTATATTGTATTGCTGCTAAGTACTAAACTAAGTCTCCAAATAAAGGGAAATTGGGAGTTTTGTTTTTAGTTAGATATTGAAAAAGAGTATATGCTATATACTTTTTTTTTTTTTTTGCTAGCTTATATGAATCTTAATGATAGCAATTACGTTGAAGGACAAATTGTGTTGAGTACAATTGCACTCTTACAGGGTGAATGCTTTGCTTTTCCTTTCAGCTGTCTAAAAATGTTTTGACTCTGACAATTTCCTTACAATAAAGCCTGCAGAATTGTTATAAAGAAATCAAATGATCATTACTGGTTTGGCAGGAAGAATTTAAAAAGTAAAGTAGCTTCACCCATTGTTTGTAAATAATACATACCCTACAAATGGAAAGCAGAGAAAAATAAAAGGAGAAACAGTCTTGCTATTCGAAGACATTCTGATATTTCTTTCTAGTTCTTTTTTTTTTAGGTTTGGGTTTAAAAGCACTCTTGTTATCAGAAGTACATATACAATTTTGTATCTCTTTTTATTTAACTTTGTAATGTGAGAATTTTTATGTGCTTCACAGATTTCTTGAAGACATGCCACTTACTCATTCTTTCATTTGCTGAGACCCTTTTCTCTGCTGGGTGACAGATGCTTTGTTCTTCAAAATATGGGTATATGGGAGTGGGAAATAATCTGCATTATAATTAGGTACTGCAAGATCATCCTGAATTTTCATGTAACTTTTATCTAAAGCTGAATGCTAAATTGTCTCCCAGGTAGCTCCTCATTTTAAGTCAAAGGAGTAATATGGATTGATTTTATTGTACACTTGAGCTAACTTTGTCAGGCTTAAAAAATCCCTCTGCTTTGGAGTCTGCCCCTCAGCCGAAGGGCTGAACTGGGCAGGGTCAAGAGAGGAGGGCAGAGCAGGCATCCTGTGGGATGGCTGGTGTGCTTGGCTCCTGTACAGGGATTGTTTACCAGAGAGCAGGGCAGGGTTCATAGCAAGGTGTCTGACAAGAGACTTAGTCACCCACAGTGCACATGACTGGGGCCTTGTCCTCACAGAGGACTGAATTCGTGAGAATCTGAACATCATAAGTGGCATGAGGTTCAAGATGTAGGAGAAAGAATTTGACTTAATTTATCAGTCAGTGATACCCAACTGCCTCCTCCATACCCTCTTCCTAAATCAGTCCTCAGAGGGTCGGGTGTAGATGTGCACCTCCCAGCAGAATACTCTGAGGATGAGTGGTGTGGCTCACTCGTTAGCAGGGATGCCTGGACTTAACATCCTGGCTCTGGCTCTGCCTCTGGCAGGCTACATACTTTGGACCAGTTCCTTAACCTTTCTGTGCTCCATTCTCTCCTGTTAAAAGAAGATAGTAGAGCCACCGACTTCCTGTGATCAAATTGAAACACTGTTAGAACAATGCCTGGCATTGTTAATAAGCACGTAATAAACCTACTGGTTATTATGTACCTTGTGTGACCCAGTTTGTACATTTTGCCAAATTTCCTGAGTGCTGAGCTTGTCAGTTAAGTTTACATGGCATTATGGCAGGTGTGTTCTTTTCTGATTGCACACTGAACTAGTCTTGTGAGGATGGGCCACTGCTTAGGTATTGCGAGCTGTTCATGATCACACATATGTGAAACAGCCAAATATTGACCAACTAGGTGTTGATCCTGGATCTGTTTCTAAAGCCCATTCTCTAAAAGCACACTGCTTCAAGAAAGGTTCCTCATCCCCTTACCTTATCCATTTGTGCTGGCCTAGCGTGAGTGCTTTTTCTTTAAAAAAAAATAATAATAAACTTCAAATTGAACTATAAGATACAGACAGAAAAGTGTACATATTCTTGTATATGTATATTCTTGCTATGAATTCACAGCACCAGCACCCAGATAAGAAACCCAGTAGTTTGCCAAGATCTCATAACCTTTTTGTGCTTCCTTCTGGGGATTGTGCTTTGAAAACTACTGGTAAAAAGGCTTGTGATCCGTTGTTTGTGGATATGGAAAAGGTTTCATGGAAGAGAGGGAATTACCCCAAGAAAAGGATGGTTAGTTGTAGTGGCTCTGGATCAGGAACCCCACACCTTCCCCTTTGTTTGTTGTTCCTTTTTTCTCATTAAGGTAATGTGAATAGGCAAAGAAAGATTTTTTATAGAAAGATTTACAGATAATAATTAGACTTGACTTTTTGGGGCCTATGTTAGGCCTTCATTTTTCCTCTCTTTAAACCCATCTCTCTCAGTTGTGGCTTTGGAGTTAATTTTTCATTACATACAGTGATCGCTGCTTTTATCACCTGAAGAGTGTGAAGTCAAGGGAATGCAGAAATGCTTGAAACATTCCTGACTTTAATTGTCCCAACTCTAAATCAGGCATGGGAATGGATTTTTCCTCAGATGCCAAATCTTTAGAGTTGCAGTGGGTTTCCAGAACATTGCATTGGAAGGATTTGCAGAGGAGTCTGGGGACAACAGGAAACAGTGTTCTGGTTGATAAGTGATTTTGGCTAATGGCAAAAGAGATTTGGACTAGTGTTTTCAGTAGCAGTACCAGATATTTGCCTTGTATGATCTGAGTGATACTTAATGCCATTTCTTGACTTATAAACTTAGCACTATTCTCTAGGACCACTTAGTACTGGCTGTGAGAATGGAAGCAATGCACATATAGGTTAAAAAGTGGAACCAGGGGTGCCTGGCTGGCTCCATCGGTAGAGCATATGACTCTTGATCTTGGGGCCGTGAGTCCGAGCCCCACACTGAGGGATTGAGTTTACTTAAAAAAAAAAAAAAAAAGTTGAACCGGTAGTCTTCCTTCCTTACACATATCACATGACCTCAGAGTACTTCCACACTTCCCTCATCCTCCCTCTAACATCTGATCAAGTTCATGTGAATTATGACAGTATCTGTGGTGTCAGCAGCAGTTCCAGTCAATGTATTGAACTGCAGGTGGAGTGTGGGAGTCCAGACAGTGACTGCAGATACTTTTCTAAATGTGGAAACATGGCTGAACCTTGTGAAGGAAATAGAGAACTTTACCATGGGTAGCATTACAAATAGGTAGTAAATTTTGTATGTATATTACTTAGTATTTAAGAGCAGGATATCCAGGTGCTAATGAATAACAGTATGGGTACCTATATTAGAATATGATTCCATTTTGGGAAAGAGAAGATTGAGAAAAAAAGAAAGATCAGACTGAGGTACAGAACAGAATTTGGGGCACTGAAGATCTAAAGATATCTTTCTCTTAGCTACTGTGTGAGCTGCTCTGATTATTGTCAAAAACTGACCTCTGTGCTTTGGAGCCAAAATGTAGACAGAGTTTGGGATAAAGAGGAATGATAGCTTTCTTGCTTTGACAGGCAAAGGAGGCAAAGGAGACTGGCCTTCAAAAGCTGCAAGCCCTCCGATAGGAAGGGGTTGGGGGGGTTTATAGGGAAATACAGGATCTAACTGGTTTTGGGAGGAACCGTACAAGCTCCTAGCCTTCTTTGTCAAGTCTTTAGGGTTTTGAAACAAACCTAGGTTTCTGAAACAAAAGGGTAAGAAGGGCGGAGGGGAGGTTTGCAGAAGAGAAGGGAAAGGTTATTGGAAAAAGCGAGCTTTGCTGAAGCATTAGAGCAGCCATTTTGATTTTTGTTCAACTTTATGCTTTTAAGCAGTTTCCTAATGTCTCAGAAGAATGGTTGTGATGATACAATTATTACTTGTTTTTCCATTTACTGAAGAAGTTTTAAAACTCCCATTTAAATATAAGGAAATTTGGAGTCTTATAGAGGCATCTCTTTCAAGTACAATGGTTGTGGATTTGATGTACATCTGTATTACGTTTTATCAGATTTTGAACTGTGGAATTAAGGATTATTAAGGGGAGGGATGGAGGAAATGGCTTTTTCACTTTTTAAAAGTTTTGAAGTTCTTTCCGTTAAGATACCACATGAGTCTGATTGGAGTGAACATGGAATATTAAAGCTTCTAAAGGAACTTCTGCTGTAATAAGTGGAAGAGTGTGTGTTGAGTTTGTGTGTTTAATCACAGGCACCCTCTTGGTCAGAAAATGTGCATCAGACTGTTAAAGGAGCACTGACACTGCTTGTTGCAGGCAGATTCATATCAAAGTGTTAATGTAAATATTCAGTGGTATTGAACCTATCAAAAAGTGATCTGTTGAGTATCTACCAAGTATAAGACCTGTATGACGTACAAAGATGAATGCCAAGACCCAGATTTTTTTATACTCAAGGTATCTATGATCTAGTTAGGCTCATGAGATATGTACACCGCTCTGTTGCCAGGCAGTTACATGTTAAGGGTTAAAGGTGTGGTTTAAAAAAATTGTAGGGGAATTCAAGGGAGAAAAAGATCTTCCAGCCTAGAAGTCATCATAAGGAAGATGAAATTTTTACCAAGGAAGTGTTTCTCAAATGTGTGGTTCCCAGGCAGGCAGCAACAGCCTCCTAGGACCTTGTTAGAAATGTACATTCTCAGACTCCACCTCAGAACTGCTGAATCAGAAACCCTGGGGGGTGGGCCTAGCAATCGGTTTAAAAGCATCCGAGTTTGAGCCCCACTCAGACAAGGAAGTGTTGGATCAAGGGTATGCTGACTGAAGTCAGGGAGAAACAGTGACTGATGTATAGTGTTTGGTTAAAGGCGGCTGGCTGAATGGAAGGAACGTGAAGAAGAAGGGGTTTAGTTAGAGTTTCTTGAGCCGTGTGGTTTAGCTTCTGTTTAAGGGAATTCTTTCCCAATGCACTTTGATCCTTATTTCATCCAATTATCCTTTGTAATTATATTGTCATGTTCATCTCTTATTATTCTGATCATTGAAGATGTTTGCATCATCGAGATAAGGGATAGAATTTGTATTTTGTAAGAGAATTTAAGGCTTTGGAAAATGTAAAATATCAGAATGATTGAACAGCTTTGTGGCTAGCTATGAGGTTAAATATTTGTTCAGAATACATGTTTAAAAAAAGGGTTTCATGTCCTTTCATCAGGTCCTAGATAAACATCTTTTAGAGATTTTAGTTTTAAAACTTAAATTCAGTTTTACATGTAAAAAATGGGGTATGTTCCCCCAGCATTTCTTCTATATATTTTAGAAAATTCAGTTATTTTGGCATTTTTAAAGATCCTACCCCTTCAACATTGAACATGTTAAAAAATAAAATTCATCCGAGTAAATGTGAAGATCTAATTGGCTTTATCAAATGATTCATGAATCCGGCAATATCCCATCTAGAAAATAGAGGGGGGTTCTGAAGAGTTGTACAAAATGGAAAGTTTTTATGGGAAGGAGAGTAGAGCAATAAAGGTATATGCAAAAAAAAGAAAGAAAGAAAGGAAAGGGCAGGGGTCTCGTCTTCCTTTGTAGGAAGGGAATGGAGGGGACCCAGCTGATAGATTTCCTCATTGGTGCTTATCTGAAAATTCCTGATTGGCAGGTGAAGACATTTCTGGGGGAGGTTGAACCTGCAGTTAACTTAGTTATGAAGCTCTGGTTTGATGACTTGGTCTGGCTGGAGTAACACCATGTGAGGCCTGTGGTTTTCTTTTTGGCAAACTATACTTTCATTTCTCCTGTGATTTTAGAGGAGATGGACCCTTGGTGTTGGAGACATTGATTCGGGGCCTCACTTGGGCCACTTGGGAAGTGGAAATGATAACCTTCCTTCCAGCCTTTGCTCATCCAGCTGCGTGGTGCCTAAAATGGAAGGGTTACAGTGCTTGCATAAGTGAGCTTCTGATTCTCTGTTTAAAAAGAGAAAGTGATTTTAAAGACAGTTCAGGGGAAAAAAGAAGAACCCATGATCACATGGTGGCCACACAGTTAAGCTTTAAGGTCAAAATGTGTTCCCCTTACTGGAAAAATGGATTCATTCTCTCCTAATCTGGTTTTACCTTAGCACTATCAATTTATCACGTGCAGAGAAGTCTAGTCATTGTTGTAGGTGTGTTGCAATCTTTACTTCTCAAGGGAGGATGTATTTAAGATCTTTTTGGGTTTGTTATAAAGGAACTTTAGGGTCACATATATAATAATGTCATAAGGTAATTGTGGCCTCTACCACGATATCATTAGATTTTTCTCACGCTTATGGAGTGAAATATTTGGCTTCCGTGTATAAAGATACATTTAAAACCTCCTGAAACTTGGGGCACCCCGGTGGCTCAGTTGTTTAAGCATATGACTCTTGATTTCAGCTCACGTCACGATCTTATGGTTCGTGAGTTCGAGCCTTACATCCAGCTCTGCGCTGACAGTGCAGGGCCTGCTTGAGATTCTTTCTCTTTCTGCCCCTCCCCTTTGTGTGCTTTCTCTTTCAAAGTAAATAAGCAAACTTAAAAAATAAAATAAAATAAAACCTCCTGAAACTGAAGACCTGCCAAAGGTTCATCAGATTTTAGTGATCTATTAATATTCAGCCTAATTCGAGGATGAGAAAGAGGAAAAGGAGTTGAGACAATCCCTTATAGTTTTCAAGATCTGACCTGTGTTTTAGGGACCCTTGCTTTTTATTTCTTCTAAAAGAAATTTTTTTTTTCCATGAACTCACAGTACTATGGAAAAATTATATAATTCCATAGCATTATTTCATTTTACAAATGAAGTATGTTAGTGTCAGAAGTCAAAACTGAACTACTTTTGTCCTTGTGTTCTGGTATTTCAGGGCTTTCTTGGCTTGAATATACCCAGGAATTAGGAATTCAGTGCAAGAGTTGTGAGGATTTATGGCTTCTCACTTATTACTTTTCTTACGTATGTGTGTGTTTAGATAATTTTTCATATACACACACATCTGTATATTTGGTATTAAAGAAAGGATGTGTCCCTACTCTCCCTCCCCCACATCACCTCCTGTACATCAAGCCCTACCTTTGTTGTACGTAACCATCTCCCTCACTTGCTATGGGTAGAGTTTTGCAAGGTTGCAGAGTAAGACCTGTCAGCTGACGCTTGCTCACATGAGAGCCATTAAGAGGGTGGTGTGGCCAATGTCAGAACAACCTTGCAGCTGAAGGCAAGTCACTGCATTTGCCCAGAGCCATATGAATGGGTCTTGTGACCAATTAATTGACTACTACATAATCTCCAACAGGGGAGCACAGATGGAATGAGTCAGCCCAAGCTGCTCAACCTGTTGAGTGTTTTGTCTTTTGCTGACCCAGAGTACAAGCTTAGGAACAAAAGTAGGAAGTGGGATTTGGACTTGCCTGTTTTAATGGTCCTGCTGAGAACATATTTTATAGCATTGGATACATCTGACTTCCTAATACTTTGGCAGGCTAATTTACGTAACAAATGAATGTTCCTTTTTTTTAAACTTTTGAAAGAGGAAATTAGTAGGCTGCTGCCAAGTAGCTTGCCTCACCTACTGTATAGGAAGTACAGGGATTACTTAGGACGGCTGGTCAGTGTGGAGTATCCCTCAAACAGCAAAGGATCTTCAACATTTGTGTCCACGTCCATGTTGATAGTCAGGATAAACCGGAAGAAAGTTCATACACTCAGGACATGTGTGGCGGCACTACGAAGACAGCAAACCGGCCAGGGGCCCGGCAGGATTCAGCCGGATGTGTGTGCGGTGCTGGTTCTGGTGCTGCGAGGACTTACAAGACGCTTTTACGCACAAAGACTCGAAAACGTGCCAGGGTAGGAAGGGGCACTGATCGCTCGGAACTCAGCAACAGGTTTGAAACTTCAGTTCTGTTTTAAAATCTCAGAGAAATGTTTATTTAATTCACTGCGTATCAAGCGGGATGAAATTCTGTTGACCCAAAACTTGTTTGTTAAGAATACTTTGTTTTAGTAGGACGTGGGGCCATTGATGGGTGTGCGGAAACAAGTCCTTTCCAGTACAAAAAAGGTGCAGGCATGGTTCTTATTATTTTTTTGACTTTTTCAATTCTACTACCCATCTGCTTTCTTAACTTTTCCTTACTTATCCTGGAGCCAGCTCGCAAGAAATGGTTACATCCTTGTCCTGTGTTGAAGTTTGAACAATACTATTCTCAGAGGTCATCAGGAAAACGAGTTGCGGTCCTGAGGGTCCACCACAGTTGGTAGATGGGGCACAGGACTGGAAGTTATCTCCTAGTCTGAATGGTAGGTGGAGGCAGGATGGTGGGAAAGAGCCCAGTTTCTTCTGGCAAATTATTTTCATGAGAAGGATTGGAGTTATGCCGGAACTAATTTTAAGAGTGGAGCTTACTTAAAGAGAGTAACATTATACTTGCTGTATTCTTTTAGGTTCATTATGTCATCCATTTTGGAAGAATTTATTAATTTAATTAGTAATAGCTCTTAATTGAAACATATTTATAAAGAATTTTATTGCATATCAACCAAAAGGAAAAATGCAGTGAGAATCTGATGTAGATAACTACTAAAGAGAGTCAAAGTTAAAAGTTAAGCTCTGATTCTCATGATTAGTGTAAAAGTAAGTTTCTAAATTCACTTACATATTTTTTTCCTTATAAGAAGTTTTCTTAAAATTATGTTTTATAAACTTTTTCCATCAATATGGTTCTTGGTTGGTTGAAAATAATCAGGATATAGTTTCTGTCATATAAAAATCATTGTCTTTCTTTAGTAGAAACTTAATAAAATGGTATATAATCTACTCCAGTATAAACCCAGTAGATTGGAGAGTTAGGGAGAAGTGTGGAAATCATTTTATAGGGGCTGGGTCACATGCTATCCACTCAATTAAAGGGAGATATTTATAGAGGGAGCAGTAATGAATGATGTGGTACATTAGAAAAATACATTTGAGTGTTCAGATAAGAATTTCACTTTTGTACTTTTTTTTAGTTAATTTTTTTTTTTTTTTTTTTACAATTTATTTATTTTTGGGAGACAGAATGAGACAGAGCATAAGCAGGAGAGGGGGAGAGAGAGAAAGAGACACAGAATCCAAAGCAGGCTCTAGGCTCTGATAAGCAGAGAGCCCGACACGGGGCTTGAACCCATGAACCGTGAGATCATGACCTGAGCCCAAGTCGGATGCTCCACTGACCGAGCCACCCAGGCACCCCTGTTTTTATCTGTTTCTTATCAAGATAGAACAGCTGAGTGATACAAAAGAGTAATGGATTGGCACTCAGTTGATCTGGATCCTGATTCTGATCCTGATCCTGATCCCCACCTCTGCTGCCCAGGGAGAGCCTTTAACCATGTGGGAGTCTCCTGGCTTTTCTGTGTCTCACTTTTCAACTCTAAGCTATGAAGTTGGTTTAGATTATTTTAAAAAATCCTTTCCTTCTCTAAATTCTAAGATGTAGCATCATCTTAGAATAAATATTCCCTATATTTATTCATATGATTCTAGATTCCCCAAATACATATTAGGGGTGAGGGGGATAAGAAAATAATATGCAGGGCCACATAAAGTTTTTTTAAAAACTTCAAAACATTTTGGTATGAGCTTCTGCTTCTCAGTTTCAGTGAACTTAATATTCTTCAGTGGATTTTAATCATTTTTATTTAAACAACACGTTAACAAAAATTTTTCATATCCATTATTGCCTTTTCTTATTTTAACTTCCTTTAGAGTTACTTCTTTGGTGTTGAGACTTTTTTTTCCTCTTGTTTAGAATTTTGTGCAGTGATGACGTATACTCGTCAATTAATTGGAATTCATCTCTAGTCAGACCAGACTTGGTAGACCTCATCTACTTTGTCTCCCCCTTCCTACCATCTTGAAAACGTGATCGTTATTTGCAGCGTTGTGCTTGGTTTCCTGTATTTCTTTAGGACTTGAGCCAGTCTCAAGGGTAGAGTGAATTATTGACAGGAGCTTGCACTGTAGGGATCTGGCTCGAGAGTGCTCACGAGTTATCTGTTTGTCCAAGTCAGGTGGCAGTCAGTTAAGTATGACTTCCAACTCCCTCTTTGCTCTTGGGTATCTTAAATCAATAATTTTAGGTGGTCTTAGCTGAGTGCACTGATAAGTAGGTTCCCCCCCCCCCCCCCCATGTTTCCTCATGATTTTCCAGTTACTCAGAGGTGAAGAGAAAGACTCCACACATGTAGAGGAGTCATGTTAGGTACCTAACAGTGGCCACAGTGTAAAACTGCCACAGTTCAGTGCAGAGGGAAACGTTTTTCTTTCTTTAAATTTTTTTTTCTTTTTAACGTTTGTTTATTTTTGAGAGAGAGAGAGTGAGTGTGTGAGTGAGCGCTGGGGAGGGGCAGAGAGAGAGGGAGACACAGAATCCGAAGCGGGCTCCAGGCTCTGAGCTGTCAGCACAGAGCCCAGCGTGAGGCTGGAACTGATGAACTGCGAGATCATGACCTGAGCTGAAGTCAGAGGCTTTACTGACTGAGCCACCCAGGTGCCCCTGCTTTTCTTTCTAATTATGGTCCACATGGAATCAGACTTTTCAGGGTGGAAGTGTGTCCTCCGTATCTTCGCTTCCATTCTCCTTAATCTCTAGAACAAAAGATATTGGAGGTTCGTTTATTTCACAGAATTCCAGAATCAGCAAAAACCTACAGAGTTTGATGAAACATTTTAAGTGGTTTGTCAGTTAAAAAAAAAAAAAAATCCTCTCTAAAACCTCACGTCTAGTAACTGTTATGAAGCTGGACATAGGGTGCAGTCTTCAATAATCACTTCCTTCTTTTTTCTTAAAATATCAACCACAACAAAGCTGCTAATAACTTGATTTTGCAAACTTTAGTAACAAATTAGATAAGTCCAGAAGGCTGTTTTTGTGAGAAATCCGGGAGTATTTGCCAAGCTTATCAGTGAATCATTGTTTCTCTGATAGCAGGAGAGAATTTGACATAACATTTTCTTAAAAAGTATACCCTACCCACACCAAAGAGGAACTGAAACAGAGCACTTCAGAATCAATTGTGCTTTAAGTTTCATATCTTGGAGTTTGGATTCAGCAGAGACTCTCTGTACTGCTTTAGAATCACCAGGATAGGAAGGGCCAAAGAAATAATGAGTGTATGTATTAGACTTGTCTATGATCTGGATGAACGAATCCATTACAAAAAAGAAGGAGGCATAGATTGCTTGTGGTAGTTACTCAACAAGAAAAGAAGTACAGAAACCAGGGTTTATTTTCTTTCCCCTAGTTAACTGCTTCACAGAGATAGGCTGACCATGATTTTACTACCAGTCTTTATTTATAGCAGTTAGGACTACTGACAAGGAAATATAAAAATAGTCGCAGATTTAGAGAGATATGCTAAGGCAACAGACCAAAGAATTCTGTTCTGGAAGATTTTAGCAAAAAGGACTAATGCAGGTTGCAGGGTTAGGGAGAGTGTTTTTCATTGTCTTCTTCACTTAGCTAGCTGTGAAAACTCTTCTGCTTTGATACTATGTAGAAAATGTAGCTGTCCAACAGGTTGAATGAAGTGGGTAGAGGAAAAAAAAAAAAAAAACCAAACCCTAGTCAGCTGATGGTCTTGTGCTTTGTGACAAGCTTCACCGAGAGGTTGAAATTGCTGGGTGTGACTCTTTCAGATGCATTGAGAATTGCTGTCACAAGTTCTTCTGCCCTTTCTGCATTCCTTCCCTTTTCACTGATTTTATGTGCCATGAGGAATTTTCTTTGACTAGCGAAGAGTTTATTTCCACTGGTTGGTGGTTGGGATTTAGAGATATAATTTGGGAATATGTGAATGAATGAAAGCATGCAGTGGTAACTTAATGTTGCTGCAAAGTCACGTCTAATTTAGGTTTAAAAACATTCAACTTGACCCTCTGAGGCCACACCTCTTCTTGGGAATGAATCAGAGCAGCCTTGGTATAGAGGGGTTTTGAAGGGAGTGTGAACTTGCTTCATGTAGACTGACAACTGACATAAACTTTTGTCTGGGTCTTATTCTGATAAGTGTTAGTTACCATAACTAGTTATGTCCAGAAGACTGTGTTTCAGACAGAGGACAAGGATACTCCAACTCTGGGGTCTGCAGCCCAGGTCATTGGGCAGCTTCTGAAGCCTTTATCCCTCAAGTTCCTGCTCAGCTGTACACTGAACTGGAATACTCAGCTGCACGGGTCCATGATTCCTGGTTCTTCTGTTAGGACTCCTGTTGTGAGTCAGGCTGTGGCTTAGCCTTATCCTTTTATTGTTATAGTAACAAAAGCTGAATAACTGCTGAATAATGATGCAGCAAGCCCTGGTGGGAATTGGTGAGAACAGTAATCTGTGACCCATCTAAGATTATAATTAAACTCCCCATCAAAATTCACCAAAGAAAGAGAATCTAGCCTTTGGGCTCTAGAAACACCAAGATCCCTGGCAATTCTCTTCCCCTTTTGTGGGATCCCAAATTTATATGGATTGTTGGGTATCAGGTGTATATCCATCCATTAGAGTTTTATCTTGAAGGGTTTAATCCTTCTCTTATTAGTTTAGAAAGGTTTAAAAAAAATACTCTCAGGTCTTTATAGAACAGATGTGAATTAAAATGCTATCTTTTTTTTCTTAAAGTTTTTTTTCAATGTTTATTTTTGAGAGACAGAGTGTGAGCGGGGGAGGGGCAGAGAGAGATAGAGACCCGGAATCTGAAGCAGGCTCCAGGGTCTGAGCTGTCAGCACAGAGCCCGATGCAGGGCTCAAACCCAGGAGCTGTGAGATCATGACCTGAGCTGAAGTCGGAGCTTAACCTATTGAGCCACCCAGGCTCCCCCTTTTTTTTTCTCTTGATGTGCCCTTTCCTTTCACTTGCACGCCTCACCCTGCCCAAAGGCAAAAAACAAAAAGTTTAGTAACACTAAGCTAGTTGTTTCACTTACTGATTTTTAAAAACTCTGATTCTAGCGGCACCTGGCTCAGTCGGTTAAGTGTCTGACTTTAGCTCAGGTCATGAATCTCACTGTTTGTGAGTTTGAACCCCATGTAGGTCTCGCTGTTGTCAGTGCAGAGCCTGCCTCAAATCCTCTCTTCCCCCTCCCCCCACACCCTCCCCCCCCCACTCTCATCTGTTCTGTCTGTTAAAAATAAACATTTAAACATAAAATTAAGTTAAAAATCTGACTCTAACATGTGAGAACCTACACCATAGTACCAGATACAGTGGAAGCATCTTTGATCTGGGGATCTTCTCTATCCCGATCTCATGATCTGTGTTTCTATTTTCTCTTGTACAAAAAAATAATAGAAGTGGTAGATTAGGTCAGTGATCATCAAATATGTGAACTGTTTTTTTAAAAATGTAGCTTCATGAGGTTCGTTTCAGATCCACTTGAGCAAATTTCTAGAAGTGGAGCCTGTGAGGCTTTATTGACTAAAAACAAACAAAACAATTGAAAGAGTTTCTGGGGTGATTCTAATGATGTGTTAAGTCATCAGATGGGTGGTGTCTGAGGTCCCTTCCAGTCCTAACATTCTGAGTATCTGTCAGTGACTGACGGGTAACAAAACTGTTAGAGAAATGTGAAGCCCTTGGGTAATCAGTGGAGCCAAAACTGTCTCAGTGGTCATCTTTGCCATGTGAGAGTGAAAGCCGTGTGGATATTTGAGGAAGTGTATTCTCAACAGAGGAACTAGTAAGGACAGAGATCCTAAGGCAAGAGCATGTGTGCCGTGCACTCTAAAAAGAAAAATGTTGCCAAGGGGTAAAAATCATTTGGATTCAGAAAGTGTATTGTCCTTCAAGGGAATGTGAACGGACCCAAGGTGGACTGGTAGATAGGGCTAACAGCTGCACATCGTGATAGGAGAGGCAGGTGGGGTTGTCTGCTGCCTAATCTCTCCCCCATTGGCCCTTGCTTGATAACAGCAGTTCCTATGATCAGAACTCATTTCTTTGTGTTTAAGCATTGTTCTCTCAAGGCAGTCGGTGATACCTTAATGTGAGCTATTATGAGAACTTGTTCCTCTGTCAGGAAGAACAAGACCACATGAAAGGATTGGGCTCATTCTATAGAGCAGAAAATGTAGGACTGACCTTCTCCTTTCCAGCTGAGTGGACAGGCTGAGGGGAGACAGCTTGTAACTCAGCCGAACAGGGGCAGAGACTTTTGATGGCCATATCCAAAGCTCAAATAATATGTCCTTGGTTTTTATCTTCACGGGGAATTCTCTAGCTGACTATAACACACCAAAATGCTCTTCAGAGAATAATCCTATCACAAAACTGTAAAACTAGTGCTCATTACTGAAAGTTCCTGTATTTTAAAAGTTCCCTTGACAATTGAAAAAGTTTTTTTTTTCCTTTTAAATAGACTTTATTTTTTAGAGCAACTTTAGGTTCACATCAAAATTGGCAGAAAGTACAGAGAGTTCCTCTGTTCTTTCTTCCCCCCCTCACGTGCACAGTCTCCCCTACTATCAATATCTTGTATCAGTAGTATGTTTGTTGCAGTTGATGAACCTGCACTGACACATCATTATCATTCCAGACCATAGTTTACTATGGTTTATTAAGGTTCACTTGTGGTGGTGTGCATCCTATGGGTTTTGACAAATGTATAATGAAATGTACCCATCATTATAGTATCATACAGATCAGTTTCACTACCCTAAAAATCCTCTGTGATCTGCCTATTCATCTTTCCCTAACCCCTGGCAATCACTTATCTTTTTACTCTCTCCATAGTGTTGCTTTTCTAGAATATCATTTGGTTGGAATCATGCAATAGGTAGCCTTTTTATTTTATTTTACTTTATTTTTATTTTTTACTTTTAAGTTTTTAAAAAATTTATTTATTTTGAGAGGAGAGAGAGAGAGAGAGAGTGAGAGTGAGCAAGTAGGGGAGGACAGAGAGAGAGAGGGAAAGAGAATCCCAAGCAGGCTCCATGTTAGCATGGAGCCTGACATGGGGCTTGATCTCATGGACTGTGAGGTCATGACCTGAGCCGAAATTAAGATTCGGTTGCTTAACTGACTGAGCTACCCAGGCGCCCCATATGTAGTCTTTTTAGATTGTCTTCTTTCACTTAGTAATATGCATTAAAGCTTTCTCCATGTATTTTCTTGGCTTGATAGCTCATATCCCTTTACCACTGAGTAGTTATCTGTTGTCTGGATGTAGCACAGTTTATCCATTCACCTACTGAAGGACATCTCGGTTGTTTCCAAGTTTTGGCAATTAGGAATAAAGCTACTGTAAACATCTCTGTGTGCATTTTTGTATAGACATAAGTTTTACTCCTTTGGGTGAATATCAAGGAGTATGATTGCTGGATCATAAGCTCCGAGTTTGTTTTTTTTTTTAAGAAACTGCCAAACTTCCAAAGTGGTTATACCATTTTGCATTCCCACCAACAGAGAATGACAGTTCATGTTAATCCACATCCTTGTCAGTATTTGGTTTTGCCAGCATTCTGGCCATTCTAATAGCAGTGTAGTGGTATCTCACTGTTGTCTTAATTCGTGTTTCTCTAATGACGGATGACGTAGAGCATCATTGATATTTATCTACCATCTCTATATCCTATTTTGGGGGGTGTCTGTTCAGGTTTTTGCCCATTTTTTAATTGGATTGTTCATTTTCTTATTGCTGGGTTTTAGGAGTTCCTTGTATATTTTGGATAACAGACCTCTACCAAATATGTTTTTTTGCAAATGTTTTCTCCCAGTCTGTGGCTTGTCTTCTCATTTTCTTGTTACTGTCTTTCATAGTTGAGAAGTTTTTAATTTAATTTTTTTTTGTTAGTAGTTTTTCAGGCAGGGGAGACGTTTTTAATTTTAATAAAGTATAGGTTATTGGGGCACCTGGGTGGCTCAGTTGGTTAAGCTTCCAGCTCTTGATTTTGGCTCAAGTATCTGTGGTATTTGGCATCAGGCTCTCATGCTTGTAAAATTAAGCCCTGCATCCGGCTCCATGCTGAGCATGGAGCCTGCTTGGGATTCTCTCTCTTGCCCTGCCCCCTCCTCCCTCCCCTACTCTTGCTCATGTGTGAGCCTTCTTTCTCGAAGTAAGTAAGTAAACATTAAAAAAAAAAAAATAAAGTCCAGGTTATCAACTGTTTCTTTCATTAAATGTGCTTTGGTTGTCATCACCATGTCCAAGGTCATCTAGATTTTTCTCCTATGTTATCTTCTAGGAATGTTAGAGTTTTGCATTTTACATTTGGGTCTGTGATTCATTTTTAGTTAAGTTTTTGTGAAGGATTTAAGATCTGTGTCAAGACTCATTGTTTTACGTGTGGATGTCCATTTGTTCCAGCACCATTTGCTGAAAGGCTGTCATTTCTCCATGTGTTGCCTATGATTTTTTTGTCAAAGATCAGTTGACTATATTTGTGTGAATCTGTTTTTGGGTTCTCTGTTCTTTTCTGTTGATCTGTTTGTCTGTTCTATTATCAGTACCCTCCTGTATTGATTACTGTAATTTTGTAGTAAGTCTTCACGTTGGGTATTTTTAGTCTTCCAACTTTGCTCTTGTCCTTCAGTGTTATGTTGGCTCTTCTGGGTCCTTTGCCTCCACAAATAAGCTCTAGAATGAATTTGTTTATATCCACAAAATAATTTGCTGGAAATTTGATTGGGATTGTATTGAATCTATAGATCAAATTGGGAAGAACTGACATCTTGAGTCTTCCTACCCATGAACATGTAATATCTCTCCATTTATTTGGTTCTTTGATTCCCTTTATCAGAGGTTTATAGTTTTCCTCATATAGATCTTATACATATTTTGTTAAACTTATACCTAAGTATTTCTTTTGTGGGATAGTGGGCTAATATTAATGGTATGGTGTTTTTAATTTTAAATTCCTCTTGTTAATAGCTGGTATATGAAGTATTTTTAAAATATTTTAACAGGTGTATTTTTCAGAGCAGGACCACATTTATGTCAAGGTAGCTACTTGCCTTTTTTCTTTTTTCTTTTTCTTTGTTTAAGTTTATTTATTTTTGAGAGAGACAGAGACAGCATGAGCAGGGGAGGGGTGGAGAGAGAGAATCCCAGGCAGGCATCCCACCATCACACAGAGCCCCATGCATAAACCATGAGATATGACCTGAGCTGAAACCAAGAGTTGGGCACTTAACTGACTGAGCCACCCAGGCACCCTGTCCTTTTTTCTTTTTAAATTCCTCCATCTTTTTCTCTTTGTAGTTACTAAACTTATTTTAAGATAGTTCTTAAATGTTTTTTTCTGATTACCAAAATGATACAGTTTTATTATGGAACATTTGGAAGATGCAAACAAATATAAAAATGAAAATTCAAGTTACTCATAATGCTATCACACAAATTTTACTACTGTTAATACTTTTATTTTCTTATAGTCTTTTATTGGTACATAAATATAAGCTGTATTAACTGAATCATATTCAGATATCAAGTTACAGAATCTGCTTTTTTACTCAGTATAATATTTTCCCCATGTTATTAAAATGTTTTCAGGAGCAAGTTTTCATGACTCTGTAGTATGTTCTTAAATGGATGGCTTCAAAACTTAAGGTATGTTCTGCTGGTGGATGTTTGGGTTTCTAGTTTAGAAAGAAACCTATTCTTATTCACATTTCTGACAGTCTTCTTGGCAGATAATTTTCCTTGTAGGAAATTTTCCTTCCCCAATGGAATTTGAAAATTGGGAGATAGAAATTGGCCAGGTAGATAGAAACCAAAATATCTACATTTGGAAATGGTTACTATATGTAACAACAAGGAGTTACCTAATAACCTTAGAATTAGACCTGTTCACCCACCTTGTCATAAGCAGCTGAAGACACACATAGGCCTTACCACATAGGGGTTCACCCCTATAAAACTTGACGTTGAGTAGTTGAAGGTTAGATTAGTTTGTGTGTGCTCTGCAAACAGGTAGATACCAAAGCATAAAGGACAGTTTATCAATCAGAAATCATTCTTCTTCCCCTGGGAAGGAGCCGGTAGGGGTGAAGACAGATAGGAATGTTAACACTAATCAGGATTGTGCCTCTACTTGGAAACCTGAATCAAAGGTAAGGAATACCCCACCCCCCAACTCTAACACCTTTTATAGGTTAAATCACCTCTTGAAGCATATGAATGTGAGGATTTTTTCTTTAACATTTTAAAAGCATTTTCTCTATATGCCTTCAGAGACAATTCATTCACTTGGTTCAACAATAAAAATATATATTTGAAATATATTTTTTCCCACCTCATTATTCTTCCCCATGCCCTTTAGGTAATCAATTTTATTAGTTTTTTATAAATCCTTTTTTTTCCCATTTAAAAACCCATTTAGCATTTTCTTTTTCTTTTTTTTTTCTTTCTTTTTAACTCCAGCATTCTCCCCTTTCTTGATTGCTCCATCTTGATCTTCTTTGCTGAGTCCTCCTTTTCTCCCCACCCGTTAATGTTGGTGTGCTTGAAGGCTTAGTCCTGGACCTCTTCTCTACCCACACTCACTTTCCTTAGTGATCTCATTCAGCCTTTGGCTTGAAGTACCATCTGTTTGCCAACAACTCCCACATTTATAACTCTAGCCCAGACTTTTCCCCTGCCCTCCAGGTTTGTATATCCAACAACTTGTCCCACCTGCAGCTTTCTCTCTCTTGATGGTCGTAGTTATGACTCCTCTTTTTTTTTTTTTCCTTCCTTACACACTGTATCCAATCCATAGCAATTCCAGCGGGCTCTACCTTCAAATACTACCCCAAGTCTGACTACTTCTTGCCACCTCCACTATTACAACCTGGTCTATGCCAATGTCCTCTCTCTTTTTATTTTTCATCATGATGAGTATGCTACTTAATGTCTATTCAATCCATCCCGCCACCCACCTCCCCTCTGGTAACCATCAGTTTGTTGTTTATAGTTAGGAGTCTGTTCTTGGTTTGTCTGTCTTTCTCCTTTTTTCCTTTGCTTATTTGTGTTTCTTAAATTCCACATATAAGTGAGATCATGTGGCATTTGTCTTTCTCTGACTTATTTTGTTCAGCATTATACTTTCTATCTCTATCCATGTTGTTGCAAATGACGATTTCATTCTTTTTTATGGCCAAATAATATTCCATTGCATGTATATGTGTGTGTGTGTATATATATATATAATATATATCATATCATATATTATATATATATACACACATATATATGTGTATACACACACACATATATGTATATATACCCATACATCCTTGGGTGGGGTGTGTGTGTGTATATATATGTGTGTGTGTGTGTGTGTGTGTGTGTGTGTGTGTATAATATTATATATATAATATCATACCTTCTTAATCCATTCATCTATCTTGGGCTACTTCCATAGTTTGGCTATTGTAAATAATGCTGTAATAAACATAGGGATGCGTGTATCCCTTTGAATTTGTACTTTTGTAATTTTGGTGTAAATCCTCAGTAGTGCAATTCTTTGATCATAGGATAGTTCTCTTTTTAATTTTTTGAGGAACCTTAAAGGGATTGAAGATTTCCCTCAAAGGGAAAAGGATTTTCATTTTATTATGAAATATTTCAACCATAAGGAAAATACAGAACATGGTATAATAACCATATGTGTACCCACAACCAAGCTTTGTTAAATCTTAACATTTTACCACTCTTGCTTCACATATATAATTAAAAACAAAAGATCTAAAACACGAGGGGAACAGATGTTGCTTCCTACATAGTCCTTACTGGGCCCAGTCTTCTCCCTTCTTCCTCCGTCCAGAGGTAACCACATTCTGAATATTTGCCTCTGCTATATTTTTAGTTTACTGGCTATAATGTATCCATAAATAATACTGGGTCACACATATTTAACATTATAGAATGAGTAGCATACTGTACATATTATTTTGAAGAATTGCATGTTTTTTGAAATTTATTCATATTCATGTACCTCTAGTTCAGTAATTCTAAATTCCAGTATAGCATTCACAATTTATGTATTCATTAGTCTATTGATGAACATTTTAATTTTGTTTTTACAAACTATTTTACTGTTATAAACAATGTTGCAGTGAATAGTATTGCCCTTGTCTTTTTCTGCACATCTGTATGGATTTCCATAGGGTATATGCCCAAGAGTGGAATTGTTAGGTTTTACGATACGTGAATCTTTGGCTTTACTAGATATCCTTCAAAGCAGTTGCCTCAGCTTCTTTCCCAACACAGTACATGGGTCTTCCCACTGCTCATCATCCTTGGGTGGGGTGGCGGTGGGGGGCCTGTACACAAAATGTATCTTGTTTCTTTTAAAACAGCTTTATTGAGATGATTCACATACCACACAATCCTCCCATCTAATGTGTATTTATACTTCAGTGGATTTTAGTGCATTCACTGAATTGTGCAGTCATCACCAAAATCAACTTCAGAACAGTCCATTACCCCCAGAAGAAACCCCACACAAAATTTAACTGTCATTCCACAATTCCCCAATCTCCCTACCTCCAGCTCTAGTCAGCTGCTAATTTGCTGTCTCTGTAAATTTGCCTATGCTAGACATTTTGTATAAGTGAAATCATATAACATATGATTCTCTGTAGTTGATTTCTTTCACTTACCATGCTTTCAAGGTTCATTCCTGTTCTAGCATGTATTAGTATTTCATCCCTTTTTATTGCCAGACAATACTCCATTGTATGGATGTGCCACATTGTGTTTATCCGATGATGGACATGTGGTTGCTTTCCACATTTTGGCTATCATGAATAATGCTGTATAAACATTCCTGTACATGTTTTTTTTTTTTTTTATGTTTATTTATTTTGAGAGAGCACATGTGTGCGCACTTGAGCACCAGAGAGAAAAAGTACAGAAGAGGGGCAGAGAGAGGGGGAGAGAGAGAATCCTAAGCAGTCTCCACACGGTCAGCACAGAGCCCAATGTGGGGCTTGATCTCATGAATGGTGAGATCATGACCTGAACTGAAATCAAGAGATGGACACTTAACTGACTGAGCCACCCAGGCACAACCCCAAACCCCGGACATGTTTTTATGGACTTTTTTTAGATGAAGAAATCCTGGATGCCAGGAACAATAGGCAGAGGTCACAGGTGTCCACCTGGTGCAGGTGGGTGAGAAAGGAGCAGGGAGCCCTTTCTCCAGCTCACTTGGCTGCCATTGCTTGGAGCTTCCCCATCATCCTCACCTTCATGTGACAGGCATGACAGCATGAGCACTTCCTAACCACTGCTTCAGCCTTTCCCTGTGAAGACTCATGGCCACTCACCTGCCTTTCTGTGGCCTTAATAAGTGTTCCGGCCTCCAACAGCATCTTATTTCAACTACCGACTCCCAGACTGCTGGTCTCTCTCTCTCTAGGACAGCAATCCAGTATTGTCTTTTGGAAGGCTTGTCTTCCCTGCGCAACCAGAGAGAGCATTTTCAGGCAAATTTGTCAACTATCTGGGCCATATAATTTAAAAACCAGTCTTCGAAGGTGCTGGCCAAACTCCTGGCCTTGTTTTGTCTGCTTCATCCCCATGCCTCTATAACCAGGAGTAGACTATAAAATCTGGAAATCTCTTAGAACCAATCGAAGAAAAAACTACTTCTGATAGACTAATCAGGCTTTTTACCTGGGAGACCAGAGTATTCTTGTGAATTTTGCCTTCAAAGGTCAGAACTATTCTTCCTTTTCCTACTTTTTAAAATTCGATTTAGGGGCACCTGGGTGGCTCAGTCGGTTAAGTTTCCAACTTTGGCTTGGGTCATGATCTTGCGGTCCATGAGTTTGAGCCCCACATTGGGCTCTGTGCTGACAACTCGGAGCCTGCAGCCTGATTCGGATTCTGTGTCTACTCCTTCCCCGCTCACACTCTGTCTCTGCTCTTTCTCAAAAATAAATAAACATTAAAAAAAATTTTTTTTAGGGGTACCTGGGTGGCTCAGGCAGTTAAGTGTCTGAATTTGGCTCAGGTCATGATCTCGAGGTTCGTAAGTTCGATCCCCACGTCAGGCTCTTTGCTGATAGCTCAGAGCCTTGAGCCTGCTTGGGATTCTGTGTCTCCCTGTCTCTCTGCCCCTCACCCGCTCATGCTCTATCTCTCTTTCTCTCAAAAATAAACATTACAAATTTAAAAACTTTTTAAAATAAAATTCAATTTTTATAAACTAAATTTTTAAGTGTTTCTTTTATGTAGAAATCAGCAAAAACAAATCTGTATTCTTCCTTCTTATACAAAAGGTAGCATGTTCTTTTTGCTGTTTGAACTTTCAGTATAATTTGGAGATCTTACAGGCATTGCTGTCATACTTGCACACTCTTTACAGTAGCTGCTTGGTATTTTGTTGCGTGATTTGACATAAATGACATTATTTACCCCTACCAATGTCTTCTCCAGTTGTTTCCAGTCTTCTGCTCTTAGCAAACATGCTGCGAAGATATATGTATCTATGTACATACATATATATGTATGTGTGTACATACATAGATGCACATATATGTATACAAACATAGATATATGTATGTCTGTATATGTACGTATACATATGTACATGTATGTACACATATATATGTACACACACACGCATACATGTTTATATCTGTTTAGTTCCAGAAATAGAATTGGTGGGTCCAGGGTTAAAAATACTTGTAATTCTGATATCTGTGACAGTTTACTCTCCTGCCCCCACCATGTAGTTCTACTTTTTTGTGCCTCTGCTCGTATTAATTGCATAGGGTGTCTAACTTTTGGAATTTTGCCAATCTGATAGGTGTATGAATTTAATTTGCTTTTCTCTAAGAGTAAGATTTAACATCTTTTCATATATTTAAAAATGATCTTAATATTTTTTCTATGAACTATCTGTATACATTGCCCAGTTTTCCATTGGTTTGTGAGCCCTTTTCTTCATTGGTTTCTGGTCCTTTTTATAGTAGGGGGATTAATCTTTTGTCTGTGATATGAGCTACTAATTTTTGGTGAACTTTCTTTGATAGCAGTTTTTGTTTTTGTACATAGTTGAGGTAATTCATACTGTATACATAATTCTGTGTTCTGCTTTTCAGTCTTAACATTATATCACAAATATTCTTATTTTTCAAATGTAACAGGTTTTTATACTTCAGAAAGAAATGCAGAGGGATGTCCTGGAATGTAAAGGATGTTACCCTGACTTGTTTGCTACTAATATTAAGGTGATAACATAGCAGAGTTGGAACAGCACAGAATCTGGAATCAGGAAACATTGGTTTGTGTCCTGTCTTTGCCACTTACTGGTTACAACTTTTTTTTTTTTAAATTTTGAGAGAGAGAATCTAAGCAGGGGAGAAAAAGAGAGAGAGAGAGAGAGGGAGAGGGAGAGAGAGAGAGAGAGAGAGAGAACACGCAAGTTAGCCCCGGGAAGAGGCAGAGAGAGAGAAAGAGAATCCCAAGCAGGCTTTGCGCTGTCAGGGTGGAGCCCGATGCAGGGCTCGAACTCATGAACCGTGAGATTATGACCTGAGCTGAAACCAAGAGGCCAACACCCAACCAACTGAGCCACCCAGGCGCTCCTGGTTATAACTTTTTAAAAGTCTCCTAATTTCTATGTAAAACATGTAATACACGCTCTTACGGGACTTTTGTGAAGATTACTTCAGGTGAATTCTGTAAAGTGTTTGGCAAACTCTAAAATGTTAGGTAATTGTGCATGTGCTGTGTGGCTCTCATCACCAGAGCCTATATCCAGACGTCAGACTTTCTGGAAGTTGTGTCTTTAGGCTCTGTGAGATTGTGCAGTAAAAAAAGGTCAGCTATTTAATATGATAGAAATCAATTTGATACAGTACTAGAGCAGTAATAAAAAACTCAGAGGCTATATATAAATAGGTTTAATAAATGAGAAGAGGGGTTACTTTTTAGAGAGAAACTTGTCCTGTCCTTGGGGAAGCAGGGGATGAAGAAGGGCAGGACAATGTGGTATATGAATACTGACAAGTTCAATAAATGTCATTGTATGAAGCCAAACTACATATTTGAAACTGAATCTAAATGCCTTGAATTCATTAAGGTGGTTTCCCTGTGGGAGTTCACCCACTGCCTCATGCTTCAGCTACCAAGAAGCTTTTTAAAGCAAACAGTAATTAAGGTTGTTTGTCTTAAGGCAATAATACAATCTTTGATGGGTTAAAAAAAATAGAATGTTTCTATTGTATTCCTCAGTTTCATGATTTATTTTATTTTTAATTTTTCAAGAAGTAGTATAGTCATATGGTTAAATATTCAAAAGGTACAAAGTCTCAGTGAGTACTTACAGCACACTTACTGTGTGCCTGGCTCTTTGTTAATCCTCAAACACTTATGAGGTAGGCATTTTGCAGAAGAGATACTGAGGGACAACGAGGTTAGGTAACTTCCCAAAGTCACGAACTAGAGAGAGGCAGAGTGAGGATTTGAGCCCAGGCCACCTGGCTCCAGGGTCTATATTCTATGCTGTTTTAACAGATGTGTATTAAATAGTTTTAGACACAACCAGTCTTACAACTCATTATTTATCTTTCTAGAGATACTCTATGTACATATAGTAAAATCCAGAGTTTTTCCTACATTTTTTCCTTTTTAAAAAAAAAATACATATGAGAGCATTCTATACAGTGTTTTGTACTTCTTTCTTCCTATTAAGATGATATCCTTATAGAATCATAAGGATCTTCCTCATTTGTTATTGTATCTGTATAGTACTCCATTGTATGGATGGACCATAGTTTAAGAGTCTTGTGTTGATGGTTGTTTCCAGTCCTTTGCTATTCCAAACAGTGCTACAGTGAAAATCTTTTTGCAAATTGATCTGTAGGATCAACGCCTACAAGTGGAATTGCTGGGTCAAAGAGTATGTGTGTTTGCACCCATGTTGTTCTTCCCCCTCTCCCCCAACCCTCTTATTTTGGTTCTGCCCTCTGCCCCATGGCCCGGCCCTGCACTGCTGCCCTCTGACCATTCCACACGTGCTCGCCTGTACCCATCTCTTTTAGAACTAATATTTTACAAACAAAGATAGGTACAGTTTCTGTTGATTTTGGCTTTCTCATTTTGCAAACAAAAGACCTTATGGAGATAACAATGATTTAGACCTTGGGAATCTTCTAGGAAAATAGTATTATTATGTTATCTGTGTACAATTTAAATGGATCTAGAATTAATGTATAAGCCAGTGTCTTGAATATTTATCTGTGATTAGCATATAAGTTCCGTGGGTGGGTGGAGAAGGTGGGGAAACCTTACTTCAAAGAAGATATGAAATCATGTTGATGCAAGTTAGCTTTCAGCAGGGCCATTATGCATTTCAGTAATCCTAAAATATAGTAACGAATGTTGACTGTTGGGGTTATGCTGACAAGAGTGTGAAAGAATTAACTCGGTGAATATTAAAATTAAAGCATGCATGGAGATGTACAGTGTACAGCAAAGCTTTTTTTTTAAGTTTTTTTAATGTTTATTTATTTTTGAGAGAGTGAGACAGAGCATGAGCAGGGGAGGGCCAGAGAGAGGGAGACACAGAATCAGAAGTAAGCTCCAGGCTCTGAGCTGTCAGCACAGAGCCCGACGCGGGGCTCGAACCATGGACTGTGAGAACATGACTTGAGCCAAAGTCGGATGCCCAACCAACTGAGCCACCCAGGTGTCCCAAAGCTTTTTTTTTTTTAATCTGTACACCCAGCATGGGTCTTGAACTCGTAACTCTGAGATTGAGTCACATGCTCTTCTGACTGAGCCAGCCAAGCACCCCCCACCTTTTTTTTTAAATATAGGTAGCTTCCAGTTTATAGATACCAGAAAAGAATGAGTAGTGCTCTTTTATGAATTCAAGAAATTATTTTGGAAAATATGGTCCATATTTAGAGATTCTGTGAGTTTTTAAAGGGCAGAAAGAGAAAAACCTATTAATAGCAACAATAAAATCTGGCAAAGCTAGCCAGGGGTGGAATTCTGGTTGGCATAGTCACCTGCCTACTCAGTGACCCTCTTGCCTCAAAAGAACTTGTGCTTTTCCTCTGCAGATTTTGTTAGCATCTTTTGAAAATTCTATCAGCTAAAGATGCATTTATATTAAGAAACATGTTTGTCAAAGTATAGAGTATATCTAGAAGGGTTAAAGGATGCTGTGCAGTAATGTGGATTAATTAAGATTGCTTTCCTCTTAGTACTTGGCTGGGGTCATCTATTCCAAATTATACTGTGCACACACTTTATAGATGATTTGGAATTTTAGTGTGTTAGAGTTGGAAGAATGAGACCTTGAGAGGTGATTTTAGCCCCAACCCATCATTTTTATAGGGGAAGAAACACTGGACTAAGAGATGAAGCAGTGTGACCAGGATTGAACTGTCGATCTTGCCTAGAACTCAGGCATTCTGATGCCCAGTACAGTGCTTTGCAGTTTTGTGGATGCCCATGGTGGCCCCAGGGCAGTGGGGGTGTGGGGCATGGTGACTTGAGGGCCACACATAAACTTTACCTATTTCAGAGTCTTACCTGACATGACCCTGAACTCAGGAAAAAAGGAAGGAATTCTGTCTTTTCCTCCTCTGTACTTCATAGTTCCCTGTTCATAACATCCAAACCTCAGGCTATATTGTGACTCATAATGTTTTGTTATTGCTGTGTGAACTTATTATATGAAGATTTACATGGTTTTAGCTTGTGACCCTTACAACCATTTATAGCCTTATTTCAGGGGGAGGGAGAAACAAGTTCTGAGTTACAACCTACTTACACATAAACTTGATTGTCATCTTTGTTATGGATCAGTTATATTTGGAATAATGTTGGTTGGACTGAATGTTACTTATTCCAGTCTTTTGACCTTCCTTAAGACATAGTAAGTATTGCATTGGTCAACAATCTCTTATCCTACAATTCTAAAATCCTAAAATCTCTGAAAAGATTTTTAGAATTAACCTGAACTATTGTGAAGCTATGTATAGTTTCTGTCTAATCCGCTCAGCATAAATATTCATAACTTGGCCTGGTGTTACATTTGTTTGATTTGGGGATTTGGTTATACCTTGAACCCTGGAGGAGGTATTACATAATACCTTCTTTCTAAAGTATAAAAAATTCTGAATTCTTAAATACCTGGCCGCAAAGATCTCAGTGAAAAGATTGTGTATCTGAACTTATCTTTGATTTATGCTTTACAGTTTTAAGAGTACTTTCATACTTAGTCTTTGTTTTTCCCAACAACCTTGGGAGAGGTAGATAAGGCACATAGATACACTTTGGGAAAGCTAAGCCCTGGATAAGTGCTTTCCTAAAGTCACCTGACTTGAAAGTTGCAGAGCTAGAATTAGAAGCTCTGTTTACCCTGGTTAATACTAATCCATGTCCCAAGCATCACATCCTCTGTGACTTGCACCCATCTCTTTCCCCTACAATGTGGATTCGACCTCTTTGTCCTGTAAGTTCTACAAGACACATGGACATTAATCTCAGTATCTGTGACAGTGTAGTTTACTTAAGTGTTTGTATGTTGGCCTTCCCATAGCAAATTGTAAGAATTTTGAGGTGGAAACTGGATCTAGTTAATTTCTATTCCTGGTATATCTTTCATGGTACCTGGGTCAAGCCAGGTCCTAAAATTGCATGGAAGGAGGGGCACCTAGATGGCTCAGTTGGTTAAGCGTCTAGCTCTTGATTTCTGCTCTGGTCATGACCTTATGGTTTGTGGGATCGAGTCTAGCATCAGGCTCTGCGCTTGGGATTCTCTCTCTCCCTTGCTCTCTGCCCCTCCCCAACTCTTGCTCACATGCTCTCTCTCAAAATAAATGAACTTCAAAAAAGAGTTTTTAAAAATAATAAAAATAAAAAAAATAAAATGGCGTGGAAGGAACAAATGCAGGAGTGTGCTTTAGGGCTCTTGTTACTAACAGTGCTCTTTGTACATCATGCTGCTGATTATAGGGATTTATTCTTTCCCCACATTTCTTCTACAAAAGGAGTAAAGGATTTACATATCACCTACTTTGTTAAAGACAAAGTTGTAGCCAATATCCAGTATAAATTTTTTTGGTAGAATAACAATGGGATACATTTAACTGGAATCATTTTTAAATTATATCTTTAGGCTAGCTTTATGTATAAAAGTTTCTGATAAGAATTGGAGTCTTTAAGTACTTTTCTTACTATACTATTGACCACAGAACAGAAATTCAGTGGTGAGTTTTTATGTAGTTACTCTGCAAGTAAACTTGGCAAGTTTTACAGCAAAGACAGTTTCACTGTAAAATAGGAACATCAATTAATTTCCAAATTACCTTTCCTGTTTGCTTTCTTTCTGAGAGTAGTAACCCAGACCAAAACAAAACAAAACAAAGCAGAATTCCAAATTTGTTACTGCCATTATTTACATAATTTTTTTTCTTGAAATAATTAGTGTGGTACTGAGTGGGGAATAATGTACATTTGTGCTGACAGGGTGAACACTGTTGCCATCTCAAACACAATTTCCCCTTTTCTCCACTTCTAGTTTTCCTTTATTTTTAGGTAAGAGTCATTAGGACTTCCTCTCTACTCTTTTTCCCCAAAATTTATTTATTTTGAGAAAGAGAGATCAAGTGTGAACATAAGCACGGGAGGGGCAGAGAGACAAGAAGACAATCCCAAATAGGCTCCATGCTGTCAATGCAGAGCCCAACGTGGAGCTTGAGCTTAGGAACTGTGAGATCATGACCTGAGCCGAAATCAAGAGTTGGAGGCTAGGGCACCTGGATGGCTCAGTCTGTTACACATCTGACTTTGGCTCAGGTCATGATTTCGCAGTTCGTGGGTTCAAGCCCTGTGTGTGGCTCTGTGCTGACAGCTCAGAGCCTGGAGCCTGCTTCAGATTCTGGGTCTCCCTTTCCCTGCCCTTCCCCCACTCACACCCCATCTCTCTCTCTCTCTCAAAAAATGAATAAACATTAAAAATATATATATTTTTAAGTTTGATGCTTAACAGACTGAACCACCTAGGCACCCCCTTCCTCACTATTCTTGAGCAAACCTTTCTAGAGGGTTTCTGTTTGATTTTAGAAACTTTTTTGAGAAAGAGAAGAGCAGTGAGAGTTGGTAGAAGAAACACAGAATAGGGCTTAAGAGTAAAATATTGTCATAAATACAGTAAAAGTTTCATCAGAGCAGGAATTATGATTTGTTCACAGCTGTATCCCAGTGGTTGGAAGAGTGCAAGCACCCAGTAGGCATGTGGGAGCTACTTGTTAAATGGGTAGTTTTTGCCATTTTCTGTTGTGATTGTTATTGCTGATTTTTTTTGTTTAATTTTACTTTTTCTTGGACCACTTAAATTTCTCTATCATATTTTATTTATTCATTTATTTACTTTAAATGTTTATTCATTTTTGAGAAAGTGTTGAGTAGGGGAAGGGCAGAGAGAGAGGAGGATAGAGAATCTGAAGTGGGCTTTGTGCTAACAATAGAGAGCCCGATGTAGGACTCGAATTCATGAACTCTGAGATCACCACCTAAGCTAAAGCCAGCCGCTCAACCAGCTGAGCCACCCAGGTGCCCCCTGCCTTTTTTTTTTTTAATTTTATTTTTAATGTTTAAAAATTTACATCCAAATTAGTTAGCATATAGTGAAACAGTGATTTCAGGAGTAGATTCCTTAATGTCCCTTACCCATTTAGCCCATCCCCCCCTCCCACAACCCCTCCAGTAACCCTCTGTTTGTTCTCCATATTCATGAGTCTCTTCTGTTTTGTCCCCTTCCCTGTTTTTATATTATTTTTGTTTCCCTTCCCTTATGTTCATCTGTTTTGTCTCTTAAAATCCTCATATGAGTGAAGTCATAGGATTTTTGTCTTTCTCTGACTAATTTCACTTAGCATAATACCCTCCAGTTCCATCCACATAGTTGCAAATGGCAAGATTTCATTCTTTTTGATTGCTGAGTAATACTCCATTGTATGTATGTATGTATGTGTGTGTGTATATATATATATATATATATATATATATATATATATATATATATACATACCGCATCTTCTTTATCTATTCATCCCTTGATGGACATTTGGGCTCTTTCCATACTTTGGCTATTGTTGATAGTGCTGCTATAAACATGGGGGTGCATGTGTCCCTTTGAAACAGCACACCTGTATCCCGTGGATAAATACCTAGTAGTGCAGTTGCTGGGTCGTAGAGTAATTCTATTTTTAGTTTTTTGAGGAATCTCCAGACTGTTTTCCAGAATGGCTGCACCAGCTTGCATTCCCACCTACCTGACTTTTTAAATATTCACATTCTTAGATCACAGGACTGCCCTCTAAACTCTTCCTGTGAACTTGTTGTTGACTATATAAGGGTTATTTCCTTGCATGAGAGCAAAAGGGAAAACATTTTTGAAGTATTCATCTTTCATAGATCATGTTTCAACATGGCTATACTTGAGCCCACTTCTAGCCTGACTCCTATAAAAGTTCAAAGGACCAGTCAAGCATGAACACTAGAATTGGTCTTGGAGGATGTTGGCAAATCATACAACTACTTGTCTCATCCTTATTAGCCATGACTCCTTGAAACCCTGGGTATGCAAGTCACTACCACCATTCCATTTGCTCTGAAAATGGCTTTGTCAAACAGCTTTAGTTCTCCTAAAACACAAGTCAGATGATGTCATTTCCCATCTCAGAAAGTTGGAATGGCACACCACTGCTTGTAGAAGCAAACATACATTCCTTGGCTTGACATTCAGGGTCCTCCACAAGTAGGCCTACACTGTCTTTCCAGCCTCATCTCCTGCATAATTCTTCTGTAGTAGACATGTTTCAAGAAATTAAGACTTTGACTTTGTACCATTTGACTTTTTGTATTTATGTCATGCCCTCATTCTGCAATGACTCTCTCCCCTGTTTATGTTACATGTGGAATCCTTGCCATTCTTCCTAACTTCATCAGTTCAGATATTGCTTCTTCTGGAAACCTTTCCTGGTTTTTTTTGGTTTTTTTTTTTTTGGTTTTTTTTTGCTTTCTATATTCTGCCTAACCCTTTTATTTTCATGTAGTTACCTATATGATTGTGTCTTGTAGATTTTAAATGCCTAGAGAATAAGGACTTACCCAGTTCTTATTTATTGTATCCCCCTGACTGCCAGGCTTCTTTGGCCTTCATTGGCTGGTAGCAGCATAACTCCACAATCTGTCCATCATCACCTTCCCTCTGTGTCTGTGTCCAA
The DNA here is from genome assembly GCF_016509475.1 of Prionailurus bengalensis. Taxonomy (NCBI): domain Eukaryota; kingdom Metazoa; phylum Chordata; class Mammalia; order Carnivora; family Felidae; genus Prionailurus; species Prionailurus bengalensis. Next base: position 69,350,316 of record NC_057344.1, on the reverse strand, counting down.
ATTTCCCTCCTCTCATGAAGACACTAATCACCCTCATCTAGTATGATTTCATCTTAACTTGATTACATCTGCAAAGATCTTCTTTCCAAACATGGTCACGTTGACAGGTACTGTGAATTAGGAATCGAACATACCGTTTTGGGGACACGATGAAACCCACAACACATGGTTTTATATATTTTATTTTATTTTATTTTATTTTGAGAGAGAGAGTGGGAGTGGAGTGGGAGAGAGGGAGAGAGAGAATCTCAAGCAGGCTCTGTACTGCCAGTGCAGAGCCCGATGTGGAGGTCAAGTTCACAAAACTGTGAGATCATGACCTGAGTTGAAGTTGGATGTTCAACCAACTGAACCACCCAGGTACTCCTGATTATATTTATTTTATTTTATTTTATTTTATTTTATTTTATTTTATTTTAGTTTAGTTTAGTTTTGTTTTGTTTTATTTATTTATTTTTTAAATGTTTGTTTATTTTTGAGAGAGACAGAATGCGAGTGGGTTGGGGCAGAGAGAGAGGGAGCCCCAGAATTCGAAGCAGGCTCCAGGCTCCAAGCTGTCAGCACAGAGCCTGATGCAGGGCTCGAACTCATGAGCTGTGAGATTAAGACCTGAGCCAAAGTCGGACACTCAGTCAACTGAGCCACTCAGGAGCCCCTGATTATATATATTTTAAAGAGAATTCTGTTTTCTGTACTTAAACTCATTTGAACTATTGCTTGTCACCTTTCAGATAAGTAATGTAGACTTTGGTCACTTTCTTCCTGCTCTTGATGAGTAGTTACAGAAATAACAGCTGGTTTCAGTTCCAGCCGGCAGATGTTACCATCATGGACTCTTAAAACTGAAAAGGGTCCATCTAAGTCCTTTTATTTAAATTTTACAGTAAGAAAAGGTAGATAAACCATCTTACTTTTTTGTGCCTCAGCTCAGATGGCCATGACCAGAGTAGATAAATAAAACCAGGGGCCTTACTTTCAACCAAGGCAAAGCAATGAGGTAGTTCTCATTAGAATAAATATCTCTTAAATAGATATTTTAAGGCAAAAGCCCACGGCTTATTTTTTTATACCTCTTTGAGTCATGCAGAGTTGCCCTTAGTAAAACACCAGGAACCATGGCTGTACTCACAGAAGCCCCACAATAACTTTGGTTGAATGTTGAAGTGAATGTGAACATGCAGAAAATGCATGTAGCATGTGATTATGACTCAGTGAAGCCCTGTGTTATGGAGGATCCCAGGGAAAAAAGCTGACAGTGCGCTGGGAGATTTCCGCAGATTGTCTCCTTTAATCTTCACACCAGGTTTTACAAGTACTGCTTGAGGGGGGACTTTCTTTAAGGCTGTAACTCCAGTGGGAGGCAGACCTGAGATTTGATCCCAGGCCTGCCTTATTCTGAAGCACTCTTTTAATGTCCTTTGTCCTGCCTGTATTTTCTTCATCAAATTACTCAACTGTAATTTCCTCTACATTAGTATTAGTGATGAAATTATAATTAGGCATTAAATAAGGCAGTATTCATATGGAAGCTGGAGAGTGGAGTTTGCCTTATATAAAGCATACCTTTTGAAGGTATTTGGGTCAAAAAATTAGACAATCCAACGTATGTGCTTTCTGCCTCCTATCTTTTATTTCCATTCCTTTAAAATTGAAAAATAGCATGAAACATTTAATAAGGTGGTATGATCCTTATTAAATCTTAGCTCTTCTAGTCAGGCTGTCCTCAGTTTGGTATTGAGTCAGGGTTACTCCTCAAAAATAAGGATTGAACAATTTGCTGTGTAAATTATAAAGCTATTTTGGCAAAGTGTAATTGTTAGGGCAAAACAGATGGAACAAGAAAAAAAGACAAATCCTCTTTGCTTTTTCATTTTTAATAACTTCAGCCTATGTACTATATCTTAATAATTTCAGAGGTTTTTTTTTTTTTTAAGATTCTTAAAAATGTTTTTTATTTATTTATTTGGGGGTGAGGGAAGGCCAGAGAGAGAATCCCAAGCAGACTCCCATGCTATTAGCACAGAGCCCTATGCCAGGCTCAATCTTACAAACCGTAATATCATGACCTGAGCTGAAATCTAGAGTGGGATGCTTAACCAACTGAGCCACCCGGGCGCCCCCAGATATTTTTGTTATGTAATCTCTGTACCCAACATAGTGCTCAAAGTTACAACCCCAAGATCAAAAGTTGCATGCTTTACCGACTGAGCCAACCAGGCGCCCCATAGAGGCTTTTTTTTTTTTTTTTAATTTTTTTTTTCCAACGTTTATTTATTTTTGGGACAGAGAGAGACTGAGCATGAACAGGGGAGGGGCAGAGAGAGAGGGAGACACAGAATCGGAAACAGGCTCCAGGCTCTGAGCCATCAGCCCAGAGCCCGACTCGGGGCTTGAACTCACGGACCGCGAGATCGTGACCTGGCTGAAGTCGGATGCTTAACCAACTGCGCCACCCAGGCGCCCCAACATAGAGGCTATTTTTAATGGCTTTATGTAATTTAAAAATTTAGTGGTTTGGGGCACAGTCTTCAGGACTTCTTGGTTGTAAGTGACAGAAAACTAACTCCAGGAGTAGTGCTCACTCAGAAGCTGTTGGCTTCGATTGCCAACAGGAATCTGCCTCATCCCACTCCTTCCCTCTGCTTTCTTTCACCCTGACTTCATTTTCAGAGGTAGGCTTTTACCTCATACTGGCAAAAATAGGCACCAGGGTTATCATTTCCTAGCTGAGCAGCTAAGTTGGGGGACTGGCTTTCATAACCTAGCTGGAGGTTGTGTGGTCATGTCTGATTAGCCAGGCCTACATCACAGACTGTCTCTGGACTGAGAGTAGAAGAAAATGATTTCTAAAATAAACTTGCCATGTTGTTATCAAAACTGGGAGGAAGGGATGCTTGGGCATGATAACTCAGAATATAGGTTGTTAGAAGAAGGTACAACCAGAGCTTTATATTTTTTGGTGCTGGGATTTAAGAAAATTAATCTGCTACCCTGAAAGAGCATATTCAATATTAACTACTATTGCCTGAAAAAGGAAAGAGCCAATAACGCACAGTTTGTGGCTGGTAAAAAAAAAAAAAAAAAAAAAAAAAAAAATTGTACCATTAACAATTCTCTTAAGTAATTATTAACATTTTGGAGCGCTTACTGTGTGTCAGCCTCTATGTGAAACACTTTACATATTTCATTTAATTCCTATAGCAGCCTTGTGAGGTTGACATTAATATTCTCATTGTGCTGATGAAAAAAATGGAAACTCAAAGTATGGATTTGATCCAGATGTGTCTGATTTCATTGTAGTTGACTGTCTCTTAGTTTAAACAGTTTGCTTTTGTCAATCTATCTATGTGACTTCCTATCATCCATACCTTGGGGACTCCTCCTACTTCTCCAGCTTTCTCTAAGCAGGAGGCCTTCCTTTTGTCTCCAGTACCCTCGCAGCCTACCGCTAACTCTTATTAGTTCTGCCCCTAATATCTGTTCTCTTTCCTCCACCTCCGTTGCTGTTCCTCTAACCTTCCTGATGAAGGGCCTGAACTCTGATAATAAATTCTCTTTGGCCTTCTTACCTCCAGTCTTAATCTCCCCACCCATGTTTTCCTTAGAGGAACCAGGTTGAATTTTTAAAAAGTGTAGACTTGAGTTTATCAACCTTTGTACATCTTGGCTTCTCATTGCACTTAGGGCATGATCCTGACCCCTGCCTGTCTTCCCAGCCTACTCTCTTCCTACCCTGTTCTTCATTCTCACACCTTATCTCTTCAGCTCTTACTTCTTCAAGTCCTATTTAAAAATCACTTCTTAAATCCTCCGTCTGGTTGTTGTTGTTGTTTTATTAAGTAAGCTCTGCCCCCATCGTGGGGCTTGAACTCACAACCCCAAGATCAAGAGTCACATGTTCTACCAACTGAACCAGTCAGGCACCACCTTCACTTCCTTAAATCCTTAGGGACTTCCCTGCTCTTCAGATCTGAAAATAAGAAACACTCATCATATCCTTTTCCTTTTTGCACTTATGACAATCTGTAGTTATACATTTATATCATTATTGGCCCAGTATTCCCCACTAAACCATGTTCTCCATGAGGGCAGGGACCAATTCTATTTAGTTAACTTCTGAATGTCTAGCATCTGGACCACAGTGCCTGAAACATAGTAGGCACTCAAATATATGTTGACAGGATTAACAGACTAATAACTGAATATGTCCAAAGCAGTGCATTTTATATTTACTTTTTTACTTTTTTAAAGTAAGCTGTATGCCCATCATGAGGCTTGAACATAGGACCCTGAGATCAAGAGTTGCACGCTCTATTGACTGAGCCAGCCTGGCGCCCCAAAGCAGTGCATTTTAAATGATTGCCCTTTTTTATAGTCCTCACATTCTGATTTCATTTATTACTGAAGAGCAAACTTATGTTTAGAGCAGTTTTATCCCAGCAGCTTTTAATGTGAAGTTATAATTGACTTTATTAAGCAATTCATAAATGTGACTACATCCCATCCAGCAAGTAGAGGGGCTCTCTGAAGAGTTGTACAAAATGGAAGGTTTTTACGGGGAGGATGGAACAAGGAGTTAATAGCAAGAGACAAGAAAGGATTGTTTCAGGCTAGATCATTTTCCCTTAGGGGGAAAGACAAGGGTCTTATCATGCAGATTACTTCATCTTCTTTTAGGCTAGGAGGAGGCCCATGTGACAGATTACCTCATGTTAGTCAGAAAATTCCTGATTGACTGGTTAAGACTATTTCTAGGGGAGGTCTAAACAGCAGTTAAGCCAGTCCTGGTTTGGTGACTTGGATTAAGTGACACCATTTTGGGCCTGTGGTTTTCTTTTTAACAGGAGTAAGCTGTGCTTCCTCCATTGCTGATTGTTGTTAGCAATTCAGATTATGAACAGTGATGCACTTGGTTTTCAAAACTTCTGTATCCAAGCCAGCTATAATAAAGTTCTAAAATTTAGGATATGTAATTCTACTCATTTTCACCTGAGCCTGGTGGGTGGGAGAGGAAGAGAGGAGAAGGCTCCACTCACTTGCTCCAAATGGTTCCCTGGCCAATAACACAGAAGCTGGAACATTCCTGTACCTCAGGTGTACCATTCCCAGAATCCAGGAATCCAAATTTAGCTTTCTGCACACATCCTTATGGTTTTTGGTTGCTATCTTTGCCCAAAGTGGCTTTGGAAGGAGAAACTTTCTCTCCAATGATTTATTGTTTACAGCAGTCTTCCAAACCTTTGCCATGGACAATGGCCCATTAGAGCCCACAGACAAGGCTGTCTGCCCCTGGTCAGAGGCACATAGGCATGTTGGCTGGGAATCTTAGCTCGCCATGACCATTCCAAGTGTTGTGGATTGTGGATAACATAACTTCTTTCTCTCTTTTTAATCCACAGTTGGTCATGTTCGGAGTTTGACCTGAATGAGATTCGCCTGATAGTCTACCAGGACTGTGAGAGAAGAGGAAGACAAGTCTTATTTGATTCTAAAGCGGTTCACAAGATTGAAGAGGTAGCAACTCAGGTATGAAATGCAGATTTGCTTTCATCTTTTTAATTTGTGCTTTTAACCACCTCTCTGAGCAGTCGTTTATTAGTTCATAATCTTCTCTTTGAGCTCTACTGTATGTGTCATTAAGGTTCAGAAGCAGCATAAACAAAGGCTCTCCGCCACCCCGTCCTGCCGCATTTGTATTCTTATTAATATGCCAGGTGAAACTTTTACCAGAGAGTCATGACAGATGCTCAGCAGTGTACTGTAAATATTACTAGAGGTAAATTTGCTGGTGAGTTGTAATTCAGTAGGATTTTGATGCCAAACATGTGCTATGTAATAGGAAAGCTGAGCACTCTAAAATTCAGAAAGTGTTAGCCTGAAGGGAAGTTAATAGATCCTTCTGTCTGGTATTTCTCATAGATAGTAAGAGGTATTACATAGCACTGGGTTCAACAGGATTAAATAGCTTTTCTTACTATAGGGCTTCAGTATGCTAACATACACTGTCCTCTTCAAAAGGGAGTGTTTCTCAAACCCATTTGACCAAGGACACTTAATTTACTTCCTTTTTTTAGTGCAAAGCAGGGGGAGGGGAAGGGGGAGTGTTGTGGGGTGGGGCACGGCAGGATCTGGGATGGGTTAAGTGAGAGCAGAGCAGCCCTTGATCCCCTGGAGCCAGAACAGGAAAGGTTAAGGTCACATGTCCAGGTGAGGAGTAGAGTCTGGTCCTCCCTGAGTCTTCTGGACCTCAGCCTGAGGTACTTCTAAGTTGTCGCCTTTAGACTTTTCATTCTTTTCATGTTCAGTAGCTTGCTATCTATACTGACCAAATTCTGGAAGTTCATCACATGTGTAGCTAAGTAAATGAATAGTTTATATCACAGTCTTTGTTTCATCAGGGCCAAGGAGCTGTTTTCCTGCTTTTGATAAGGATCATTTCTGCAGGAAGGAAGCATTTGGTTAAAGGCAGTTTAGCTGGGTAGATTCCATAGTACTTTATAGTGGAAGTCTGCCAGGTAGCTAATCATTACAGTAGTTGTTGGGCTTGTTGGGTTGGGGGGGGGCGGGGAATCTCTCAGGTGATTCACCTGTAGGCTTTAATGGTAGATTTGTATCAAAGTTTAGGTGAGCCAGCACTTGACAGGACATGATTTCTCCCTTAATTTCCCATATCATTTCCTGTTTCCCCGAAGGCCTTGCACAGATGGTTTAGTTGAAACACCCACACACCATCACTAGGGCTCCTAATGGTGGTAACAGGTTGAAGAAAAAATTCTCACTGGCTTTTCTTTTTTTAAAGTTTATTTATTTATTTATTAATTTAGAGAGAGTACATGCGTGCATGCTGGGGGGAGGGACAGAGAGAGAGAAAGAGAGAATCCCAAGCAGGCTCTGCACTGTCAGCACAGAGCTAGATGTGAGGCTCGATCCCATGAACCGTGAGATCATGACTGGAGCCGAAATCAAGAGATGCCTAACCCACTGAACCACCCAGGTTCCCCTCACTGGTTTTCAAAGGCAACTGGAATTTTGGTATATCAGAGCAGTGATGACACTGGAGTCGGGAATATAAGCTTTCTTGGAAGTGCTCATTTAGTCAAAAAGGTAGCTAGGTCCAGAGAGGTTTGTCATTTTCCCAAGGCTACAGAAAGAGTCCAGACAAGTAGTGCTCGTCTCACCGTCCCAGGTGCTATCTCCAATTATAGACTGCTCAGTATGTTGTACCCCAGCCAGAGGGTCTAGCAGTCTGTGAGGCAGGTGTGGACTTAGTGTCACTTTGGGCTCTCTGAGGGGCTGTGTTGGGTTAAGTGGTATTAAGTAACAACTAGATCTGAAGAGGGTGTTGAAGGAGTGCCTGATACCCGGGAATTACCAAGTACGACTTTGAATGCTGTCGCTGCTGGAGTGACTAATGTTGTGGACCAGCACAGTATGTGTTTTCCGTACATTCTTTTCCCATTTTCAGCCCCCCACTCCCTTGGCAAGCACAAAACGTCATGAGTTTGTATCAGGCACATGACTGCAGGCATTTGCATTAGACCACCAGTGTGACTGTCACATTGGAGATTAGATAAGCTGCAGTTGCATTCATGTTTTTCCAAGCAAAAGCTGCACACAAAAAGGCAAGTAAGACTCAGACAGAATAGAAATAACCTACCATAGATGGCACGGGATGCTTCTGTAGGGAGCAATATAATTTGGTGTAGGCGGAAGGGAAGAATTAATAAAGGTGTATCTTTATACCTTTATGTCACTGTCATAAAATTAGCAGTGAACTCTGTTTAGGGACTATATAGTAGATAATCTTATATTACTCCTAACCTTTAAAGGCCACTTTTCCATCACATGATGTATAATTCACAGGAGCTCCTGTTTCAGAGTTTTGGTTTATCTTTCACAAACTCTCTCCTGTTACTTTTAAAGGAGTGCTAGAGGAGGTGTGCCATTAAAAACACAAACCCAGGCTTTCCAAATTAGTAATTCTGCTTTCCTAGTTCGTTGCATTTGCCTGGTACAGGGCTAACATTTGGAGCATTGTCTTTCTCCACATGAATTTTATAGATTAGGACTTTCCATTAGTACTAGTGGGTCCACTAGTGACCCAAACAGAGAGATCAGATCTCACTGATGATTTCAGGAGTCGAAATCCATGAAATCTATGAACTGAACTGTAAATAACAGTTGAATCACTTATGGCGAATAGTCCTACTACAAGACCACCATCTCCTGTCTAGTTACCCTTCTTCAGACCCCCAGGGACCACATTCTTGTCCTCATAGAGAAGGAAAAAAAGCTTCTGGTTTTCTGTGCAGCTTAGGCACAGCATAACAGAATGATTTGACAAAGAAGTTCCCAATGAAAAGCGTGCTGAGGAAGCCCGATATACTTAGCAATCCCTTATCTTGCCTGTCTGTCAACCCAGAAAACAGAGGATGTGTCTCTTAAAATGTCAGCCAAGTGCTGTCAAGGAAGCGGCGGCGGTGGCAGCAGCAGCAGCACCTCTTCCCATAGTTCTTCCGGGGCATCTTTACAACACGCTAAGGAGCAGCTTCCAAAGTACCAGGTAAAACCATCCCTGCCCAACCAGATGCCCCGTGGGGCTGAAGTCATTTACTGTGATTTCTCCACAGGGAATAATAGCTGCTGGAGGATTCTACTCCAGGGACATGAGCATAAGTATTCCACAATGTGCTCTTAAATGTGTCCTGTCAGTGCTCTTTTCACACTTTGGCTTTTCTCTCTCGATAAAAACTGTATCCGAGTCGAGGTGATCAAGTATAATATATGAATTCTATATTATAATGATGAATGAGGAAGACATATTGCAAATGAGGTAAATGCTTTTGTTTTGCTCTCTTTGTTGTTAGAACTAGATTAAAACACACAGTTTCCAGTTTTGGCATAAAAATTCTAAGGATTCTGGGAATGTATATGGGCATCCTAAGAAAATAGTACTTGCCAGTAGGAGGAAGAAAATCTTGTTTAGAAGAAAGAGATGGTAAGATCTAACTTGTGTGAGGGATAACAGGGCTAGTGGCATCTGTGTGTGTGTGTGTGTGTGTGTGTGTGTGTGTGTGTGTGTGTGTGAGAGAGAGAGAGAGAGAGAGAGTAAAGGATAGGGATTTGGGTTATTGAGAAATATTGGCTAACTAGAAATAAGGGAAGAAATGTTTCATAAATACTGAAGAGCAGGAGGATATAAACTGATGAAGAATGTATCAATTTTTTTTTTCTTTTTTGACTCATGGAATTTTCCACGTTGCTGGAAAAGCAAAGCTGGGTAAACTGCCAGCAGCCACAGGTCTATAGAACTTTGTTAATTTCATGTTCAGGATTTGTGCCACGCATTTGCCCTTATTTCGCAGTGCTCCTCAGTTTCCAGGAGGTTTGTGATTTAAAAAGTATACAGTGAAATTTTCAACTAGTTGAGAATCACAATTGGCGTATAGACCCTGTACCCCAAGGAAAAGCAGATCATAAAACGGAGGCGGTAGGTGGAAGTTATTAATAAAAAATGTGAAAGACAGTTGGTTTCTGTCTGCATGTAGTGAGAAGAGGTTGGCGTGAGCTATAACCAAACAGAGAGGAGCCTCGTTAAACAAGGCTGAGAGATTTGTTTCTCTTTCCTCCTCTGCAAACATGTATAAGTAGGTTGTGTATGTGTTTGTTAGTGTGTGCATGTACTTGTGTGTATATAATGTGTGCGTGTGGATTTGAAGTTTAAAAAAAAGATTGAGAAGACAGTGTTAAGAATGATTCCCATGTTTTGGCTTGGATGGAAAGCACGCTAGCAGAGAATGCAGGGCTCGATGGGCTGGATCCTGGACCATTGTTTTGTCTTGGTCAGGGTGTGCTGGGGTGCCCGCAGCACACTAATTTGGTTGACATTCACATCTATCATGTTCATCAGGTGTCTAGAATCCTACATCCAAATACATTCATTCACATATCGTTATAATACATTATTGTATAATATGTGTTACATTATCTTTACATACATATAATGATACCTGAATGAATTCATTTGGATGTAGGATTCTAGAGTTCAGGGAGAGGTCTGGACCTGGAGATAAAAGATGTGGGAAGTATTCCTATGTAAAGAATAACCAAAATCCTAAGAGGGGTTGAGAATGCAGACGGTGAGTAGGAGTGTCCTCTGAGGAACAATCCTGTTCAAGGGAAGATCTAAGAAAGAAGATTCGACAAGGAGGGTAAATAAGAACACCAGATACCATGAGACATGTTTAAGAAAGCAAACTGGAAAGGGTGCATTGGATTTGATAGGAAGGCAGAAGTCATTACTAGAGCAGTTTGAATAGATGAGGCTGCAGTAGGTTAACAAGCAGATGAGATCTGGGAAAGTGGAGGTAGCACAGGCCCCCCTTTTGGATGACGAAAGGGATGAGAAAGACTGGCCAGAAGGTACAGGGGTCAGATGTTTTTGAAATATTTTTTTTGTAAAACTTCAGAGGTATCAGACCATCTGTCATCTTTTGGACCCTCACAAAACCCTACCTGTGCCAATTGGCATTTTCATTCAACACTATTAACTATTGAGGTGAATAATGCTGAACTGTATTTTTATTCAGGATATATATATATATATATATATATATATATATATGTATTTTGAAATTATTATTTTTTAAAATTTAAATTCAAGTTAGTTAACATACAGTGTAGTCTTGGCTTCAGGAGTAGAACCCAGTGATTCATCTCTTACATATGACACCAGTGCTCATCCTGAAAAGCACCCTCCTTATTGCCCATCACCATTTAGCCCAAACCCCCCATCTCCCTCAGTTTGTTCTCTGTATTTAAGAGTCTCTTATGGTTTCCCCCCCTCTCTGTTTTTATCTTATTTTCCCCTCCCTTCCCCTATGTTCATCTGTTGAATTTATCAAATTCCACATACGAGTGAAATCATATGATATGTCTTTCTCTGACTGACTTATTTTGCTTAGCATAGTACCAAGAAAAGAGTTACCCTTTTTTTTTTTCAGAACTTAATCTTTAAAGTTTATAAATGGAGATAATAAAAAATCTTTATTTTTCATAGCAAGATTAAAAACGATCTTTGATGAAACACTTGGATCCTACATGAAGATACTGTGTATACAAAATCATGAACATAAGTAATAATATGGGAAAAAATAGGCAATCACCATTATGGATTAAGACTGTAAAATGATCAGTTTCTGCTTTGAGAAATAGTTTTAATTATCTGCTAATAAACTAAAGAAGGACCCCATAGATCAATAAATGTTATTTTCTTAAAAAAAATTTTTTTTATGTTTATTTATTTTTGAGACACAGAGCACATGCAAGGGAGGGGCAGAGAAAGAGGGAGACACAGAATCCAAAGCAGGCTCCAGGCTCTGAGCTGTCAGCACAGCTCGAGCCCACAAACCATGAGATCATGACCTGAGCCAAAGTCAGACGCTTAACTGACTGAGCCACCCAGGTGCCCCA